>NC_085841.1:100469507-100774150 GCF_035594765.1 Anolis carolinensis
TTTGTGAAGTCAAAGTCCCGGGTGATATGGTAGACTTTATGCAGCATTTTTCTATGTTGCACCGTGTCATAGGCTGCCGTAAGGTCCACAAAAACTGTTCCCGTAATGCAGCCTTTCTCATAGCCTTCCTCGATATGTTCAGTCAGATGAAGAATTTGACCTGTACAGTTTTTCCCTGGTCTGAAACCTGCTTGTTGTGCAATAAGCTTGGGTTCGATAACAGGCCCTAGTCGATTTAATAGCATCCTCTCATAGACTTTATATAGATGACATAAGAGGGAGATTGGTCGATAGTTCCTGGCATTGGAGGCATCTTTACCAGGTTTTAAAATGGCAATGATCTTAGCTTTCCTCCATGCTCTGGGAATCTGTTTGTGTGCCAGGCATTGATTGTAGAATTTCAAAAGCCAGTTTTCAGCTTTGGGGCCCAAGTGTTTGATTTGCTCCATCATCAGGTCATCTAGGCCAGGTGCTTTACCAGTCTTACATCGCTTGATGGCTTCTCTGAGTTCTTTCAGGTTTAGAGTAAGTAGTAAGTAGTAAGTAAAAGTTTATTTGTATACCGCCCTCTCTCCCAAAAGGGACTCAGGGCGGTTTTTTATTTTGACCAAAGGGGAGAAAAGCCATGTTTAATTTATTTACAGTTCCTTTTGTTTGTAAACACTGAATCTACATATACTGTACTAGATTCTAACAGGAGGAGAAGACAACTGGTGGGTTTCAAGTTCTGGCACCCTGTTGATTTTCATCTTTATTCTGCTGCAGTTGGTTTTCCCATTCTGAATTAGCTGGTGAGCTATCTGATCTGGTGTCACGTTCGCGTGTCCAGGGTTGACCAGAGGGTCACTATCCAGGCGTCTCAGCAATTGCCAGGCTTTTCGGCTACTCTAGGACATGTCCAGGTTCTCAAGCAGCTCTATCCAACTGTCTTTCTTAGCATTAGCTAAGGCTGTAGATAGTTTTTGGCCTGCTGCTATAGTCCCATCACTGTATGGGTTCTCTTGAAATAATCTGAGATATTCTTGTAGCTGATTTAGTGATTCTTCGTTTAGGCCTGGTAGGTAGCTTGTGCGACAGCCTCTAGGGATTGAGAGCCTCGAGGATCTTTTCACAGCTTCTACAAACAGGTCATAGTTTTCTATAGAAGGTTCTATAACAGAAATAGCAGCTTCCAAGGTCTCTGTAAACTTTGTCCAGTTAGCTTTATTGAAGTTATATCTTCTGCGGAATGGGACACTTTTCGGTCTTACAGCTGCATATGCTACGCAGCATATTGGTCTGTGTTGTGTGTTAGGTATTGGGTTTAATACCCTTTTGGTGCATTGGTGGCTTATGCTTTCTTTTACAAAAATCAGATCAGGGTTATAACCACGCTTCCATCGGCTGCTATTAAATGATGGTGGTAATTTACTGTCATGAAGGAGGCTCATTCTACTGTTGTCGGCCCACGTTAGAACTGCTTCGCCATTTCTATCATCTTCGTCATAGCCCCAGACACAGCTATGGCTATTGAAATCTCCCACAACAAAATGGGCTTCATGATTGTGGCAGCTGGTTGGGGGTGTAAAATAGAAATCAGCCCCAGGTGGTTTATAGAGTGATGATACGGTGCAACTATCAAGTTCCACAGATAAGATTTCAATGTTGTTCACTTCTGTGAGGGAAGTTGCAGAGATTGCTACACCAGATCGTACAAAAATGGCACTGCCATATTGTCTGTGAGGTCGTTCCACTGCCAGCTGCATTCCAAGAATTTTTGGTCTTCTCATTGTGATGTCTCTGTGTGTTTCCTGTATATATAGGATGTCACACGAGATGTCCTCAGACATTTTGGCTAATAGTTCTTCCTTAGCAAGTGACAAACCTTCTATATTAATAGACATAATCATTAGCAATGGTCTTGATAAAGACCTTTGGTATTCATCCATTCATCCAATGCTTTTGGGTTTGGAAAGATCGGCCGCTTACAAGAAACGTTGCCCAGGAGACGCCCGACTGAATTCACTCAATCTTCGGGGAGGCTCTTTCCGTGTCCCCCCTAGATTCCACTAATCGGATATTTTAAGTAGCTGTATTTATTAACACAATCTTTCTCCCTCTCGCACTGTTCCATCCCTTCTAACTTCTCCAATTGTACTAATCAGCCAATCTTCCCACCCACAATTCCTTATATTAATTTGCTCCATTCAGGACCCTTCCACATAGTTGTATAAAATCTAGATCAGGGGTCCCCAAACTAAGGCCCGGGGGCCGGATGCGGCCCTCCGAGGTCATTTATCTGGCTCCCGCCCTCAGTTTTATAATATAATATATTGTATATACATATAATATTGATAATAATATTATAATGTAATACAATATAACTCTAATAATAATACCATATAATAATATTAATTATATATTCTATATTACATATAATAATTCTAATATTACAGTATAGTAGTATAGTTCAATATAGTAATATATAATGCTAATATTGTGCTATACTAATAATATAATATATTGTATGTACATATAATTTGTAAGCCACTCTGAGTCCCCTTTGGGGTGAGAAGGGTGTGATACAAATGTAGTAAATAAATGCAGTAAATAAATAAATAATAAATAAATACATTTTAGATTTAGGCTCGCCCAAAGACTGAAATGACTTGAAGGCACACAACAACAACAACAACAACAACCCTAATTAACTTGACTATCTCATTGGCTAAAAGCAGGACCACACTTCCCATTGAAATCCTGATAAATGTATGTTGGTTAAAATTATTTTTATTTTTAAATATTGTATTGTTCTTTCATTGTTGTTGTTGTTGTTGTTGTTGCACTACAAATAAGACATGTGCAGTGTGTATTGGAATTTGTTTGTATTTTTTTTTTCAAATGATAATCCAGCCCCTCAACAGTCTGAAGGATTGTGGACCGGCCCTCGGCTTAAAAAGTTTGAGGATCCCTGATCTAGATTATCTGCTTTGAACTGGGGGCTCTTCCACGCAGCCATATAACCCAGAATATCAAGGCAGGAAATCCCACATGAGATAGAATTGGAATATATGGCTGTGTGGGCTCAGATAACCCAGTTCAAAGCAGATATTGTGGGATTTTCTGCCTTGATATTCTGGGTTATATGGCTGTGTGAAGGATTATCTGGCAGTGTAGAATTGGATAATCCAGTTCAAAGCAGATAATGTGAAATATTTGCCTTGATTTCTGGATTATATGGCAATGTAGAAGGGCCCTTAGTCTTCTGTTGGTAGTCTCTGGGACTCTACACCTGTGAAAATGCCCTCTGCACCCCCTAGAGATCACGTTTGGGTATTTCTCGAGAAGTCTGACTTGGCCACGGTGGTCCATGCCTTAGTTACATCCAGACTGGATTACTGCAATGCTCTCTACGTGGGGCTGCCCCTGAAGACGGCCCGGAAACTCCAACTGGTTCAAAGATCGGCAGCCAGATTTCTAACGGGAGCCGGCTATAGGGAGCACACACTACCCCTATTAAAGCAGCTCCACTGGCTGCCGATAAACTGCCGGGCCCAATTCAAGCTGCAGGTTTTGACCTATAAAGCCCTATACGGTTCAGGCCCAACCTATCTCTGTGATCGCATCTCCCCCTATGAGCCAGTGCGGACCTTGAGATCATCCGGGGAGGCTCTTCTCACGCTCCCACCACCGTCTCAAGTGCGGCTGGTGGGGACGAGGGAACGAGCCTTCTCAGCAGTGGCCCCCCGGCTCTGGAATGCACTGCCAAAAGAGATCAGGCAATCCCCTACATTATCCAATTTCCGTAAGGAACTGAAGACCTGGTGGTGTCGGCAGGTTTTTGAGTAATTACATTGGACTACCGCCGATTTCTGGGCCTGAATATATTGCACAAGATTTCCCTAGCCTAAAATGATGCATTTTAATACATTGGGTTTATGGTTCCCATCCCCTTGATCTGGTCATGTAAGTGTTATTTATTGTTAAAATTGTATTATTTTACTTTGTTTAATAATGTGTTATTATGTTTGTTATGTAATGTTTGTGTTGCTTTTGTGACTGTAAACCGCCCTGAGTCCCATCCGGGAGATAAGGCGGTATATAAATAAAGATTATTATTATTATTATTATTATTATTATTATTATTATTATTATTATTATTTCTGATGCAAAAAAGAGTTCTCTGAAATAAATATTACCTCCCAAAATCATGACCTTTTGGGGATGTGGTCCTTGGCCCACAAGAATTGTTTTAGGGGCTGAATACATCCTATTGGCAACTTATAGCTTTCCTCTGTTCTAGAATAAAGCTTTTCAGTCTATCTAACAAGGATACTAGCTATTCTTTTTCCCCTGCATGGTGTCCATTGGCTATAGTTGTTTATTCCTTTGCTGGAAAATTGTCCGTTACCAGCACTAGTATGGGACTACCGCCTTGATTAGCAATGCTCAATAATCTACAGTTAGGTCTAATGACAAAATATCATTGGTTGTTGTTATTATGAGAAAGAAGATTTAGGTCAAATATTATTTACCTATGTGTTCGAATGTCAGACTGTGGACAACGACAGACCAAAATGCCATGGGCAGGAGAAAAAGGCCTGGCTCAGTAGATGGGCTTCACAAGCAATTTATCACAGGATACATAAGGCTGCTGCTAGGAAGTGGAAGTCCAAAGTCCAAAGTTCCCTTGGATGCCTGACACTAATTGCATGTTCCTTTGGCTCTTGGCCAAAATATTATGCACTAGGCTGGGAAATAAGACTGGTCTATCTGTAACACTCATTCCATGTTTTAATGCTTACTTTATGGAAATCAAAAGAAAAGTACATAAGCTGAACGCGTTAACCCTGTAGAAAGCCCATTAATGAATTTAGACTAATTGGATTTTCTTACCTTTTAGATCTTGTGAAGAAAGACTCCCTTTTCAGCATGTAACATCGTGGTAACTAGATTCGGTTTTATCTGCGGTAAATAACATTAACTAGTAGTGACAAATCATGTCAGCCTGCAGGTATAGAGATCACGCTGTTTTTTCGTGCTACATAGGGTAACCCACTACTATTACCATTGTGGCAAATATATAATCATTCTAAACCTGCCTTGTGTTTAATAACATATTAGAATGAAGCTGAAGGTTTTACTCAAATGGCAAATCATATTGTACAAGACAACCACGATTCCTTACTACATATTCCTTACGCAACCCCCTCCCATGATTCACTTTGAATAATACCTCTAGTACATAATAGATAATTATATTTTGGAACAAACAAAAGAGGTCACTAGTTTATTCTGAAACAAGCTAGGTACAATTCTTGGAAGAATATTCAGCGCATGATTACTTTCTAAGGGACAAAATGTATTAGAGTTATAATTAAAAAATAGACATCCTGTGATTTTCCCCCCTGAAAAATATGCAAAATTTTATTATTAAAGACCTTTAACATCACCATCCTGGACAGAACATATCTCTAACCTAACATTATGCATTATCCAGGAAAACACAAAGGTGAACTCAGTTTGTGTCTTCTCTTTGCTTTTTATAGGCAAGGAAAAGCTGTATTTTTTGGGATTCCATGAAAAACTAAAACAACTGTCTCCTCATCCACCTCTTTCCCCCTGTTCTACATTACTAGCATTACGTTATTCACACTATTTTTCTATTGTTATTACTAAAATTATAGCACTGTGATGTGTGAAATGTATGCAGAGGAAAGCCACAGACAAATCACTGGCACCTCATTAGAGACATAAACATGAGGTGAGTACAGTTTTTGAGTGGCCGTCTACCTTCTCTGCAAAAGGAGGTCCTGAGTCTGAGGGCAGCCACAGTGGCTGGATCTACACTGTCATATAATCCAGATTATCAAAGCAAATAATGCAGATTATCTGCTTTGAATTGGATTATATGAGTCTACACTGCTATATAATCCAGTTCAGACCATATAATCTGGATTTTTATGAGAGTGTAGATGTGGCCTGAGAAGGTCCTTTCTTGTTTTTTCCGAAGAAGCACCTGTGAAGAAATCATGGATCTCTACCTGTTGTTTATGGTCCACAGTTCCCAGTATTTCTCACTATTGCCAATTGTTGACTAGGACTGCCGAGATTGTATGTGAAATTTTTAGACTACTGCATCATTTTCAACCTTTGTTTATCATGTTTCTGCATAGCAGAGAGTCCTTTTCTTGTTGCCATCTTATTTTGGTTTCAGTTTCTCTCTATTATCACTCTGGCTTGTGCTAATATATTGGATGTAGGATGCAATTTTGTCCTGAGTCAGATAGTTAGTCCAAAAAATGTTTACATGACCTCATAAAGCCTAAGTTGTTAAATGAGTACCTTTCCCAGCCTCTTTGAAACATAAACCTGAAACCTTTTACGTACAAAGCATAGGCATTAACACTGTGATATGACCCTTCTCTGAAATCTGAATATCTGAACTGATATATAGAATCGGAGAATTGTAGAGTTGCAAAGGCCCACAAGGCCAACCAATCCAACAGTCCTGCCATGTCGAACCTTCGGAGAGGTTCTTTCTGGTGTTTAGGTGGAATCTCTTTTCCTGCCATTTGAATCCATTGCTCCATTGCTCTATACCTCAAGCAGTAAAAACAAGCTTGTACCTTCTCAATGTAACCTCCTTTCATGTATTTAAATATGGCTATCATGCCTGCTAACAATCTTCTCTTCTGCAGGCTAAACACGTCCATCGCTTTAAACTGCTCCTCACAGGGTATGGTCTCCAGACCTTTGATCATTTTATTTATTTATTTATTTATTTACAGTATTTATATTCCGCCCTTCTCACCCCGAAGGGGACTCAGGGCGGATCACATTATAACACACATAGGGCAAACATTCAATGCCCATAAACACATCAAACAGAGACTGAGAGACACACGCAGAGGCAAGTTAACCTTCTTCTGAGGGGATGTTCGATTCTGGCCACAGGGGGGAGCAGCTGCTTCATCATCCACACTGATGGCACTTCCTCATTCCAGGTCGTAAATTAGTTAATCTTGCCTCCCCACTTTATAAGTGGTACCTTATCTCCTACTTGATAGATGCAACTATCTTTCGGGTTGCTAGGTCAGCAACGAGCAGGGGCTATTTTTTATTTTTAATTGACGGGTGCTCACCCCGCCACGGGCTGGCCTCAAACTCATGACCTCATGGTCAGAGTGATTTAAGGCAGCTGCTCAACAGCTGCGCCACAGCAGTATCCTCTTGATACTGGACACAGTATTGCAGGTAAGGTCCCACCAAAGCAGAATAGAGTGAGACTGTGACTTCTCTCAATCCCGATACTATACTTGAATTAATGTAGCCTAGAATCACTGCATTCTGTAAATAATGGGTGCGATCTTGCTAAAATCAGGCTCTTTAATATCCTATTAGTTTTAGTGGGAGGGTTAAAAATGCACAAATTCTTCCACATAAATTAATAGGACATACTTATAGCTGGACTGCAAGTTAAGTCTGTATCATAAACTCACATTTCTCATACTTTATTTTCATGCAGTCTTTCAACAGCTTGGGGAGAAGGTATTCAATTTGTTAGATCAACAAGAATTCAGAGCACCTCCTACCAAGTAGTCTCATAACAACCCTTGACATTAAAGGCATTTGGCATATTTAAGCACAGTATATTTAATCAGGTCCCCATTTCTCCAACTCAATTTCTATCCTGTTTAAAAAACTTCAGTTTCTCTTAGGGCCCTTCCACACAGCCACATAACCCAGAATATCAAGGTAGAAAATCCCACAATATCTGCTTTGAGATGGGTTATCTCAGTCCATGCTGCCATATATTCCAGTTCAAAGCAGAAAATGTGGGATTTTATTCATCTGTGGGGAAGGGGCTCCATACAGTGAGCCCTTGGTATTTGCTGGGGTTTGGTTCCAGGACTCCTTGTCGATTCCAATTTATTTAATGGTGCTGTAAAACCATATCCCTTATATAAAATTGCAAAATCAAGGTTTGCTTTTTGATTTTTTATAAAATATTTTCAAACTGTGAATGGCTGAATCCATGGATGCAGATCAATGGATATGGAGAGGCAACTGTAGCTCTTTTCAACTGGGATTTATGGGCCAAAGCCAATGTGAGTCCCATCTAGGACAGACCCACTGAAATAAATAAGGTTTAAGTTAGCTTTAGTAGGTTCCATTTATTACTCCATTTATGAGTAACACTGGAATTTGCCTAATATTTACTTAACTTGGGCTTTAATGTTTACCTACAGAAGCAATGCACTCACAATGTTAAGGTGATTCACATGGGCTGGATGGTCCCCTTAGATTCTGCACATTAGTGTTATTTGCATTGTAGGTTTTAATACAACATTAGCAGTCCTTTGTGAATCCTTCAGCTGTATCCTTAGGCAAAACTCCTGTTGGATAAGGATAAGGCTCTAGCATTTACCCCACTGGTATAGCTTATATAATAAAGTGCTTGGCTTTGGAGTCCTGTCAATTTATTCATTTACTTATATGTGACATAAATTGATGCAGAACAGAGGTAGAAGTTTACCAGGTTCATCCATTTAAATGGTAAAAGCCCATGTTTTATGGATGGATGTGTGTAGGATGGTTCAATTCAATTGCTTCTCTCTCTTTGTTTCTTTTGGTGGAAACGTGCTTCAACACATTCTTCCCCCCTCTCTATCCATATAAATAGGTTGATTGTGATTAAAATCTAATAAAAGATGACAAGTAACAATTAGAGGCAATTTCAACTATTATGGAGGCATCACTCCATAGCCAGTTTCTGTGCTGAGATTCTAATATCATTACACATGATCCAACCAAAGTTAAGAACGTTCAGGTCCCACTGAAGTAGAAAATCTATCCTTTTGAAAACAGTAAGAGTTAAAAGTCATGGTAAGTTGCTTTGGATTCACATTTTTTAAAACTATGAAATCAGATGCCTTTCAATGACTTACACTGGCCTAAGGGTTGTAAAGGTAAAGGTTTTTCCCCTGACATTATGTCCAGTTGTGTCCAACTCTGGGGGTTGGTGCTCATCTCCATTTCTAAGCTGAAGAGCTGGTGTTGTCAGTAGACACCTCCAAGGTCATGTGGCTGGCATGACTGCATGGAGCGCTGTTACCTTCCCACCAGAGCTGTACCTATTGATGTACTCACATTTGCATGTTTTTGAACTGCTTGGTTGGCAGAAGCTGGGGCTAACAGCGAGCTCCCACTCAGTTCCCCGGATTCGAACCTGCGACCTTTCGGTCTGCAAGTTCAGCAGCTCAGCGCTTTAACACACTGTGCACCAGGGGCTTGCATACAAATAAAGGTGTAACTCAGTCAACAAAGCCCCTGATTGTGAAGCTAATTTTTATAAAACCTGGTAACAACAACAACAACAACAATCTTTATTTATATCCTACCCCCTCTCCAAACAGGACTCGGGGCAGCTTATAAATGATAAGACACAGTATAAAACCAAAACAAAAATAGAATAAATACATATACAACAATATAAAAAAACTAAGAACTAAAATAACAATATCATAATAAAATACATAATTTAAACATTTTGTTGGATTATATTGTAATCCCCCTTAGCCCACTCCCTTTCCCTTTTCATTTTCTGGCTGGCTGGGAATCTTTTTACCAGCATTGATATGGGAAGGATGCTGAAGCAGGGCTGGAGAAACACCAAATTTGGGTGTTGTGCTGCAGTGGTATGTCTGTAGTAAACAATACAATCAAGCCTTAACTGGAAAGACAGGGATTGTGCTCCAGCTGTGTGTGCCTGCCTACAGGAATCTCTTTCTGAACAGTTGTGAACAGAGGGAAAGGGGAGAGCAGATAATAATAATACCTGCCTCAGCAGCTACCATCAGCAGGGATCTTCAAGCATGACTTCTAAAATGGAAATCACAAGAAAAGGGGAGGCTGGTGAAGGAGAAATCATCCCTGGGTACATTGTGGAAGAAGCGAAAAATGCACAATATCTATAATAATGTAGAGCAAAGTGTATGTGTATACACACTTACAAATTCCCACCAAATTTTCTATAGAATCATAGAAATGGAAAAGACCGTAAGTGTCATCTGGCCCAATCCTCAGCCACACAGAAAACACTCCTCACAGATTACCATTCATATCTATATCTATATCAGGCAATAATTGATTTCACCATTATGCATAAGGTGCACCTTTTTACTATGCCATTGTGTATAACAGGACATGAGCACCCACACAGTTTGGTATCTACAAGGGGTCCTGCACCCAAACCCCAGCAGATGCCAATAATTGTACATCCTAGTCATGAGACTCATCTCACTGATGAAGCTTAATGCTCCACAAAGGTGTCCCCCCCCCCCAAAATACACAGTTTTTGGGCACTCTGGTCCACAGCAGTTTTACAGCAATGATGTGTGTGCACACCCACAGCCAATGAGTGGCCATGGGTGGCTGGCTTTTGGCGCCTTGGCTACAACTTTGCAGCCAGGGAGCAAGCTTGTTTTCTGCTGCCCTGCAGACTAGGACGCGGAACAATGGCTTCAAACTACAGGAAAGGAGATTCCACCTGAACATCAGGAAGAACTTCCTCACTGTGAGGGCTGTTCAGCTGTGGAACTCTTTGCCTCAGAGTGTGGTGGAGGCTTCTTCTTTGGAGGCTTTTAAGCAGAGGCTGGATGGCCATCTGTCAGGGGTGCTTTGAATGCGATTTCCTGCTTCTTAGCGGGGGATTGGACTGGATGGCCCATGAGGTCTCTTCCAACTCTACTATTCTATGATTCTATGATTCTAGGTAGAAGGAAGGTCTTGCATTCACAGACTGCCAGAGAGAAAGCTGCAGGTTTGTGAGAGCAGTAAGTATTCCTTTTCCCCAGAAGTCCCCTGCCCCAGTAAGAGCATGGGATGTGTCCCAGTGCCAAAGCAATGGGATCATGCAGGTAGGAGTCATTGCACCCGAAGATACCAGATACATTCTTTTGCAATGATCAAGAAACACTGGCTTCACAAGACAATGTGCTAGCAACAGGATTTTGGCCATTACCGGATTTCTTTCTCAGTTCTGCACTGCATGCATTTGTATCCATGTAAATCCCTTTTCAAACGGATACATGTAAAACAGTGTGGGATAGTGAAGGGAGCAAAATCAAGTCTGTTCTTCTCATATGCCTCTAAGATCATGGAAGTCAGTGATTCATGACAACAGTAAACAGTGAACAGGAAAAGACCCTGATTATTTAAAACTTGTGATATCAAGGAACCTCTTGGTAGTGAACATGCGCAAATCAAGTAGAAACCAATTTGCTGATAGATTTCCAGTGCAGTGATTCCATGCTGCGGGGGGGAGGGGGGTCTTGCTCCACAGTTTTAACAGTCCTTCAAGGGAAAAAAAGATGAAGTGGTTTTAAAGAAATAGACCTTGCAAAATTAAATTGTGTGTATTATTTTGTCCAAAATGAGCTTTCAGCATTTGCATATAACCAGAGGCTTTCTCTGATTTGGAAAGGCAAAAACATTGTAGTGATGCTAATATTATTCTGCTCAGGTATCCCTGCAGATCAGAACTGTGTGTGGAAATGGAAGGCCATCCTTTTACTGCAACTAGATTGACGTCAATTCTAGTCCAAGAGTTAACTAGAAGAAAACTGAAATGCCCTCTCCTTTTAGGATTATTCTTTCCCAGAAACAGTTAATGAGTTGGGATTTCTTCACATAGTATATACATAAAACCATGTGTTTGCTTCTTAATGAGTTCAGATGTTTGGTCCGCTATGTAGAATCAGGAGAATTTCCCCTACATTAACCCCTGGATCATTTGTTCAGGACAATGAGAGGTTTTAATACTATAGATCAGAGTGGGCAAATTTCAGAACTGTTGGCTCTGTTATTATTTATATTGTTTTAACTAGAATTTCATGATCAAACAGTCAGTACCAGATGTAAAACACACACTTAGAAACAAAGAACAGGATGTTCCTGAGCACATTCAAAGCCCTGAAATTATTAATTTTTACTGCCAGGTCACACAGAAATCCATAGCCAGTCATCCCTTCAACAGCCTAGATCACACACACACACACACACACACACACACACACACACACACACACACGGCCTGGATGCTATTGTTAAATAAATAGGAACCAGAATGCCTTGCCCAAACTATGGCAAACCATGGAAAGATATGTCAGTAGATCTTAGCCTGTCATCTCTCCACACCATCATCAATGACTGAGAAATTACTTAAAATGTATAGGGACGTATGAGTATGCTGATGTGGCTGTGGAGCTCTCCACTATGAATCCTCTATGCTACAACTATACATGGAGAAAGAGTTGCTAGATGTACAAGCTGGGTTTAGAAAAGGCAGAGGAACAAGAGACCAAATTGCCAATATCTGGATAATGGAGGAAAGTTTCAGAAAAACATCTATTACTGTTTTATTGACGATTCCAAAGCCGTTGACTATGTGTGGATCATCATAAATTGTGGCAAGTTCTTGGTGGTATGGGGATAGCAAGTCATCTTGTCTTTTTCCTGAGGGATCTGTATAACGACCAAGTAGCAAAAGACCACAGAACAACAAATTGATTGGGAAAGGAGTATGGTTTGCTTGTCTACACTCACCCAACCTATTCAACTTGTATGCAGAACACATCATGTGACGTGCAGGACTTTATGAATCCAAGCCTGGAGTTAAAATTGCTGGAAGAAACACTGACAACCTTAGATATGCAGATGATACCAATTTGATGACTGAAAGCGAGGAGGAGCTGAGGAGCCTTATCACCAAGGTGAAAGAAAAAAGCGCAAAAGCTGGGTTGCAGTTAAACATCAAGGAAACCAAGATTATGACAACCAGACTGATTGACAACTGGCAAATAGAGGGAGAAAATGTGGAGGCAGTGACAGATTTTGTATTTCTAGGGGCGAAGATTACTGTAGGTGCAGACTGCAGCCAGGAAATTAGAAGACGTTTACTTCTTGGGAGAAGAGCAATGGCCAACCTCAATAAAATAGTGAAAAGCAGAGACATTACACTGGCAATGAAGGTCCACATAGTGAAAGTAATGGCATTCCCCATAATAACCTATGAATACAAGAGTTGGACCATAAGGAAGTTTGAGCAAAGGAAGATAGATGCTTTTGAACTGAAATAAGGCCCGATTACTCACTGGAGGGAAGGATATTAGAGGCAAAGATGAAGTACTTTGGCCACAAAATGAGAAGACAGGAAAGCTTGGAGAAGATAACGATGATGGGAAAAATGGAAGGAAAATGGAAGAGGGGCCGACCAGGGGCAAGGTGGGTGGTTGTTATCCTTGAAGTGACTGGCTTGACCTTGAAGGAGCTGGTGGTGGCAATGGCTGACAGGGAGCTCTGGTGTGGGTTGGTCCATGAGGTCACGAAGAGTTGGAAGCAACTGAAAAAATAAACAACAACATTATTTTCCAGAGATTGTTGGTCTGCAATTCCTACCGTATTAGACCTAGGCAGCTTAGCCAATAGTAAGGAATGCTGAGAGGTGAGATCTAACAGCATTTGGAGTGCCTCTACTGCTCACCCTTACCTTATAATGAAAGATGTTGTCAAGGAGTATGAAATCTAAGATCTGCTCCACACGATTGTCCTGTGCAGGTGAGTGATCATATGAAGTCTGTGTGTATGGGGAGGGCGAGAAAGACTGAGAGAGAAAGAGAAAGATACACAAATAAAGTTCAATCATTTATAAAGATAATGCCAAGGTCTGTTTTGCTGACTAACTACTCATTGTATAATCGATAGTGTGTTCCTAAACAGTGTACAAACACTTAGCAAAATAGATACATACCTGCATAATTTTCAAATCTTATGCAACTGAAATGGTTTTGTACAATTTCCCCCCCAGGACAATGGACATCCTTGTGGACAAAAGATATAAAAAATAAGAGTCTTAGCAGCAGATGCCTCTTAGGTGGAATTGGGGGGGGGGGGTTTGGGGATCAGGCAGGCACAAATTAGCAGTAAAGGATCTGATAGCATCCACTGTACGGCAGCAGTGAGATCTGAAGAAGAAAGGAGAACATAGTCCTTGTTTCCCTATCTTTCCTCCCTCATACTGCTGCCTAATTACTGATGGTGAACTCCTTTCATTTCAATTCAGAACTGAGTCAGCAATTATGAATGTCATTGGAGTACATTTAATTAAAAACACCTTTGCGCCTTTGTTTGGAATATTCAGACTGTAAGTGCTAATACTTTTGTACCCAGGTTACCCCCATGACACATAAACAGAGGCAGGAGAGGGCCTGGGAGAAGCCAGAAGTTCACAGGAGTACAAAATATCTAGGGGAGGTCTTAGGGGGAAGACCCCACCCCAACAGTCTAATGCAGACTCAGTGCATTGAGTTGCTGGGATGGAAAGCAAAGAGAAGAGGGAAGATGGATAGGTAGCTAGATGAGAGAATGGCCTTGTGCTGCAATTTTTGTTGCAAGCCTCCCATCTCTACCAATGATAATTTTGTTGCACATGTTCTTTGTTGCCTTATAATTTTAGTACATAGGCTGTACAGTTAGAACAAGTCAGATCGACAAGGAACAATTACAGAAAGGCCAGAGAGGAATTAAGAGTCCAAAGGGTCATTGCTGAAAAGATATTGTGTAGGTGATGTCATGTCTTTTTAGACACTTAGGAAATCAGGATGTCATAATCTCTTCTATCACAATGTTTTTACTTCTGTGGGGTGTGGAGATTTTAATAATAATAATAATAATAATAATAATAATAATAATAATAATAGTCCAGCATATCTATCTTGTTTGCTGTGACATAATAAAATAATAATTGTCTATGAAAAAGCCACCTGCCTGCCATTAATAGACAACCCACCTGTGTTGCTGTAAGAGAACACAGTTCTTTGCAATGGCTCCCTTTTCTACCAATTCTAGTCACTCCCTGAGCATGAAAAAAAATCTATTTTTAAAATTACAACTGTCAGAATCCACAACAGGCCTGATTGCAAAATAGTCTTTTCCTTCCTAATTTTACCTTGGCTCCAGGAAAACTGTGGCCACTATTTACAAGTATCCTGCCCAGAGAGATGTCAGGGCATCCTATTCTCTACTTCTGATGACAAAACAGAGGATGTGAGGAGAACAGGGGAACTAAAACCCTTATCTGTAGGGAAGCCTGGAGCCTTGTCTGGTCATTTCTACTGGTGCCACTGGGACCGAGGGATGGGGAACAGGGAAAGTTGAAACATTGTCCTCTGCATGGTTACATGGTATTTTTAATTGTCTCAGAAGTGACTTGAGAACATTCTGCAAGTTGCTTCTGGTGTGAGTGCATTGGCCGTCTACAGAGACGTTGCCCAGGGATGCCCAGATGTGCTTCTCTCATGTCCCTGCAAGCTAGAGCTGACAGACAGAAGCTCACCCTGTCTCACGGATTTGAACCAACAACCTTCAGGTCAGTAACCCAACCTTCAGGTCAGCAGTTCACAAGGATTTAACACATTGCGTCAATGCCAGTGGTCTTTACTTAGGATCTGGCTCTCTTATTGTGCAAGTATCGGCATTTTCATCGACACTTACTATAGGGTGCTGGCAGTTTTCATGACTGCCTAGGTGTGTCTGTCATCTTCCCATCATTTTTTTGTATTTTGTGGCTATGTGCTTCCCTCTCCCTTCCCAGAGCACATGTTGGATGTAGTGGTTGCTTCACTACAATAACAACAGTATATGTTTTCATATTATGTAATAAAATAATGTTTCTATCTTTGTCCTAACATCTTAATATTTAATGGGCATTTAAATGTCCTGTAAAAGATGTTGCCAACCATTTTTCAGCATTATTAACCAAATTATATGCATTAAAGAATTAGACAGTGACAAGTAGAACTGTCAGCTCTTGTTGATTTGTGTACAATTCATTATTCCATAAATAATATTATATTGCAGATGGAGAAATATGTTTTCCAATATTATTTGGTATTGGTGAAGATGTGTGATAGAAGGAGTCACTCAAAACAGTGTCAATCGATCTGATTATGAAAGACCAAAGGTCATAAAAGGCTATAAAGTGAAACTAAACAATTTGATAAACAAGTGCAGTATTAAGTGTGTTCATTCCATTGCCAGGATCTTGTTGCAGAAATGGTTGGACATGTTTGTGAGATGCACAACACCTGCATCCAGTTCAGGGTTGTAGAAGTGTAGTTTCATATCCAGTGATGATGTATGTGTTGAGGCACACATCTGGCTGTCTGGCTGAAGGTGGGAGAAGTACTCCTTCGGTTATGCATCTTTGGCTGCATTTTTGGCTGCTGATGTAATTAATGTATCTGTTCATTTTGATAGTATGGCACTTTGTTTGGCACTTTGTTTATTGGCTCAGCATCATGGAGGCAAAAAAAATGTAAGAGCAGGACAGTCCCTTGTGCCTCCTTAGCAGGTGATTGCCACTGTATAAATCAGAGCTTTCACGGGCTGAGTGTGCCACCATCCCCTCAAAGGCAGCAAGAAAGTGCACATAGATCTTTCCTTCCAATGCCATGCGGAGCTCAACTTGCAAGGGATTTGTGCATGAATACCCATTTCCATCAGACTGGAACATTTCATCTCATGTCCCTTTTTTTGACATGCCATCCCCCCATTGGAATGGTATTGGATCACAATTACGGTGCAATTAGCCTTGTTTTCACATCACCTCCCACTGCTAGATGTTTGAAGATTTGACCTCAACTACATATTTTAGAAGAGAAGAAGCCTATATTAAAACATACACAAAATGTATGGCCCAGAAAGCTTTTTGGAACAGAAAGTTTTCAATTGTTATTCAAACACAAACTAAAATAAATAATCATTTAACTTCCAGAGAAATGGTACTCTTTAATAGCTTAAGCAGCTGAGAGGGGCCTGAGGCTGTTAGGAATGGTGGGAGTTGAAGTCCAAAACACATGGAGGGCCGAAGTTTGCCCATACCTGCTGTATAGTGTAAGCATATTCATTTACTGATCTATTTTGATTCAAATCGCAAGTCTCCCAAGAGGATATGTTGTTCACTTGCTGCTCCTGGCAAAACTGTTTTCTATAAGTAAATGGCTTATATTGCAATGTGTTTTTAACACATTCAGCTCACAAATTGTGCAGAATTCTACAACTGAAGAATCACTGAGATAGAGAAACAAAAAGAGGCAGTTTTCTGTGAACTAACACAGAAAACAATATATTGCTAACTTGCATGAAGATGTCAAGTGAAGACAAATGGAACATATAGAGATTTATTTTTCTCTCAGATCCATGGGAATTCATTTTCACTGTTTTGAAAATAAATGTTAAGGGCACTTTGCAGGGAAAATTCCCAGTGGTTCACAACCAATATTTGAGAATCAGAATAACACTCTGGAAGCTGCTTCTTTTTTTGAAATGTTTTCTTTTGCTATTTGAATCTCTGATTAGACTTACTGAGGACTGAAAGGTAATAGTATTCTATAGGGATTTTATTTCATTCTATTTCTATGGGAAAATGGAAAGAATTGTATATTATGTACTTATTTTATGATTTCTCTGCCTAACTAATTTAATTCAGGTAGATGTACCTTTGCAGGTAAACAAGATTGAAACTATTAAATTAATTAATTACACAAAATCATGTTATGTTTTGAATTTGTTTATTTTTGTACAAAATGTCATAATTTATCAATATTGTGCAGCAAAATATATTATCGCTCACATCCCAAAATAACCAGACAACATTTCACTTCCTTTCACTCAGTTTCTGGCCTTTACGAAAATGGCAATACTGGTTTGGCAGCTCAGCAGCTAAAAATAAAGTGCTATAATTACGTAGTCTTGGAATGCCTCCACTTCACAAATGTGATACACAATCATTTAGACAACCACACTGAGTTTTGTTTTGCTTGTGATGTTTAGGTTTACACAACCAAAAGCCCCGTATCTTTCACATTCTCAAGGGTACACATACATAAAGTGCTACTGTTTAAACATTCCCTCCCCCCGGAAAAACAATTTCACGACATGGATCTGGTTCACACCAGGCACTGTAATTCACAAAAGTCAAAGATTGTCCCTTTGTGCAAAACTGCACAGAGAAGGAAGCTGCTCAGACATCGCTGGGAGATCTTGAACGGAAGGGCACTTTAGCCTGAAAGCAGCCGCAAAAGAGAACCCACATGGACCGCTGGATTTCTTGGTTCCTGTAGGCATAAATTATAGGATTGATCATGGAGTTGTACGTGGCAGGTAGAAGTGTGGCATAAGTGTACACAGCGGGATACTGGGGCTTCCCAACTACACAATAGATGGCAAAAGGCAACCAACTGGCTCCAAAGGTCCCAAGGATAATAGCCAGTGTGGAAACCCCCTTTTTGGTTGCTACATAGTGGGAAGCAGTCAGGAAATGCTGCTGGAGGGCTATCTGGTGTGCATGCCTGCAAACGATTTTGCAGATTTTAATGTACAGGTGGAGCATGAGGATGAAGATGAAGAAGAAGGAGGCTGACAGCAAAGTCACATTGCTTTTGGTCAAAGGTCTGACAATACTGCAGGAAGAATAATCTTCCAGACAATTCCAGCCCAGGACAGGCAGCAGCCCCAAGCAGAGGGAAACCCCCCAGGTGATGATCAGCATCATATGGATGCAGAGAACAGTCCTCTCGGAGTAGTAAGTCAGTGCGTTGTACAGGGAAAGGTACCGATCGACCGTGATGGCTAGCAAACTACTCACGGAGGCTGTGAAAGAGGCAACAAGAAAGCCAACGGTGATAAGGCTGATGGTTTCTGACTGGATCAAATACTGGAACACAAAATTGAGGATGAGGCCCACGCCGGCCAGGAGGTCTGCGGTGGCCAGGCTCCCAATCAGCACAAACATTGGAGTTCTCAGGCTGGGAGTGTAGAAGATGATGGCCACTACAATGGCATTTTCACAGGCAATGATGGTTCCAGAGATGCAGAGCATAATATCCCAAGGGTTGATGAGGAAGATGGGGAGCCTGGAGGAAAGCTCCAGGGAGGAGTTGCCAGCACTGGCTTGGATCCAGGGGGCAGGGGCCCCTGTCTCGTTGGAGGGGGTGCTCTCATTCATTTCTGCCACTGCCAGGCCTGCCACCTGGAGGAAGAGGAAGAGGAAGAGGAAGGAGGAGGAGGAGGAGGAGGAGAGGAGGAGGAGGAGGCAATGGAGATGGAGATGGATAGAGATGGAGGTGGAGGAGGAGGAGGAGGAGGAGGAGGAGGAGGAGGAGGAGAAGGAAAAGGAGAAGGAGAAAAAGAAGGAGAAGGAAGAGGAGGAGGAGGAGGAAAAAGAGGAAGACGAAGGTGAGGAGAAAGAAGGAGAGGGGGGAGAAAGAAGGAGAAGAAGTAGAAGAATGTAGAAGGATGAGGAGAGGAAGGGGAAGAGAAGAAGGGGAAGGAGAAGGAGATGAAGAAAAAGGAGGAGGAAAAAGAAGGGGAAGGAGAACAAGAGGGAAATGAAAGTGACAAGAAAGAAGAAGAGAGGGGAAGAAGAGGAAGAAGAAGAAGAAGGAAAGGAAGTAGAATGGTGAAGGAGGAGGAAGAGAAAGGAAAGGGGAAGGAGAAAAAGAAGGAGAAAAGAAATGTTAAAAACATAAGGCTATGCTATGTGTTGTCAAAGGCTTTCATGTCTGGAATCACTGGATTGCTGTGAGTTTTCCGGGCTGTATGGCCATGTTCTAGAAGCATTCTTTCCTGATTTTAGAGTATTAAAAAAACTCTATAATCAGGACAGTAAATAAAGAACAACACTCAGAAAACAGAGGAATTCCAGGCATGAAACAATCAGGGCCAGTTAACACCTCCCAACAAACGATTGCCCCAAGGCAGGAAGCAGCCAGACCTTGAAGTTGAAAGGCTATTCAATGCTAATCAAGCTGGCCAATTGCAACATTCACACTTTCCTCCAACAGACAAGAGTTCTTTCTCCCACCATGAACAGTCCACACATATATAAACCCCACTTGCCTAGTTATTTACTTATTTATTACAACATTTATATCCTGCCCTTCTCACCTGAGAGGGGACTCAGGGTGGCTTACAATAAACACACATATAAAAATTATACAATACACTATAAATCAAATTAAAAATTATTAACTTACATCAACATTCATGAAAACATTCTAAAATACAAATGGACATGTTAAAGTTCAAAATAGTTTCCAATAGACCTCACACCCTCTGAGGATGCCTGCCATAGATGTGGGTGAAACGTCAGGAGAGAATGCTTCTGGAACATGGCCATACAGCCCGGAAAACTCACAGCAACCCATAAGCCTATGCTCTCTGAACACTTCAGAAGTAAGTGGCGCAAGTAAGGAGGAAGGCGCAGAAGGAGAGGGAGGACCTGCGCGAAGCCAAGGGAAACTTGTTTAGGGCAAGAAGAGGGCATCTTACCAGAGAGGGAAGGAGGCAAGGTCAGGAAGGAGAAGCCCGAGACCCCGGAGCGAGGTCCGCATGGGCTGTTGTGGCAAGAGCCGGGAAGGGAAGGGCTGGTGAGCGCTGCCCGAGGTGCTGAAGCCCGGCTCCTCGCCCGTCCGCTTGCTAGCGCTGCCCGAGGTGCTGAAGCCCGGCTCCCCCCCCCGCCCGCCCGCCTGCTAGCGCTGTCCGAGGTGCTGAATCCCGGCTCCGCGCTCTGTCCGTCTGGCCCACCAGGCTGAGGGCACGCTCGCCCGCCCGTCTGCCAAGGTCCTCCCTCTCTCCCTCTCTCTCTCGGGGGCTGCGAGGCTTCCTTCCTCCTCGCGTGGCTGTGGCTGGCGAGCGACTGAGCGGAGGAAGGCGCGAGCAGAGGCTCAGAGGCTGCCAGTCTGACGTCAATGCCAGCCGGGCGAGGGCAGGGCGGAAGTGGCTCCCCGCGGGAAGGCAAAGGCGGGGGGCTTGGCCTCAAAGACCCCCCTCCCTCCTTCCGCCTTGACTGGGAGGAGAAAGGGAGCGCAATGCAAAAAAGGGGAGGGAAGGGGCACGTGGACTGGCAGGAGAGGCGGGAGGAGGGGGCGCCCAAGTCCAGGCAGGAAAAGCCTTGGCACTAAGGTGACGGAAGGCCAGAGAGAGTCAGGGCTGGAGACCCCTTTGGGGGGCTGAGGAGGAAGACGCCATTCAGACACCCAGGCCACCCTGCCATCAGCTCGTGTATCTTACTATTGGTTTCCGTTTCCTGGCCTGGATGCATGGAGTGGTGACCTGGTGTCGCCTCTGGCCCATTGAAAATAACTGCACCCAGTCTCTGGGCACATATTTCTTTGGAAATAAATGGCAATCCTCGAATGATATAATCATAGAGTCGGAAGAGACCTCATGGGCCATCCAGTCCAACCCCCTGTCAAGAAACAGTAAATTGCATTCAAATCCTAACCTTATTGAAAAGATAAAAATGCCTTCGACAACACGATCTCACATCTCTTTGGCAAATGTGAATCTCCATGAACATGTGGAGAATGCCTTTTGAAAACCACTAGTCAAGAAAAGCATGACCATATTAGAAGTCATTTATTTATTTATTTACAGTATTTATATTCCGCCCTTCTCACCCCGAAGAGGACTCAGGGCGGATCACATTGCACACATATAAGGCAAACATTCAATGCCATAACATAGAACAGAGACAGACGCAGGCACGGGCACGGGCGGGCCTCGAACTCATGACCTCTTGGTCAGAGTAATTTGTTGCGGATGGCTGCTAACCAGCCTGTGCCACAGCCCGGCCCATGAGTCATGAGTCCCCTCAGGTGAGAAAGGCGGGATAAGAATGCTGTAAATAAATAAATAAATAAATAAGTCAGCTCTTTGAACAAGTGATCTTCACAAGCATTCATGTAATGTCACACAGGTAACTCAGCTGTTAAACTGAAAAACCATATCTTGGACTGCCAAGGACAAAGACATGCCACTACAAAAATGTATTTGGTTAGCAGAGGATTGTTGCTTCTTTGATGTTGCAGTTGCAGTTGTAATTGTAATTGCAGTTGTCCAAAAGATATAAACTCCCTCAAAAACTCTTAGTTTAAAATATGCACTCAAAGATAAAAAATAAAGTCTTCTTTGAAAATAACATATCTTGTTTACTCACAAACATCTTGTATTAATTCATCATACAGGCACATTTCTTATTAAAGTTCAGTTATGGATCGGATGTAGCTTCTCTGTGTGTTAAGTACACAGGGTATCATTCTTAATTAATAGTCCATAGTCTTTAGGTATAGTTGCACTTACTGAAAGCCATTAAGCATACATGCATCAATTGAAGACTATAAACTGCAACATGCATCCACCTTCATTGAGGTGTAAAGCAAACTTATTACACCTGCTTTCACTGAAGAGCAAACACATACATGCATCCACCTCCACTGAGGTCTGATGCAAACTAAATTTAAAAATGAAGTCTTGAGTCAGAACATGCTCAGTACAATCATACATCTATACCTCCTCCCACACCAAAGAGATACAGTCAAAATGGCAAATCAGCTTACACATAGACTATAGGTTAGCAAATATATACCTTAATAAACAAATAGTGAGATGGTTGAGAGGTTGCTATTTCCAACATCCTGACACAGATGCCTGAAGTGGTGACCTCGTGCCACTTCTGGCTTCATCAGCAGGGCAGCGAGGAAAGCAAAGAGGGGGCTGAAGGCAAAGAAATAGCTGAAGGCAAAGGGAGACACCCCCAGCACCCACAGGGGAGGACTGGGGGCCTTGTGGTGCCTTCCAGCTCATGTTCTCTAACACTTGAGTCCCAAACAATTCTTATCATTTCTGCTGGTTTATTAGTGAAACAACTGGACAGGGGGATTCCTCTAGTATAGGCATGGGCAAACTTTGTTCCTCCAGGTGTTTTGGACTTCAACTCCCACAATTTCTAACAGCCGGTAGGCTCTTAGGAATTGTGAGAGTTGAAGTCCACAACACCTGGAGGAACAAAGTTTGCTCATGCCTGCACTAGCACCTGAGACTTTTCCAATTGCAACCCAATGTGGTTTTGATCGGAAGGAACTGTGACTAATGCTCCTGGATGTGAGGTACATGTGTTTGCAGAGCCTTGCTACTGCTTTCATATGTTACCCTTTTTGGTGTGCAGATGAAAAGATAAGAAAAAACCGAGGCCCTATACTAGGCAGGTGGAGCATGAAGCTGTGAAATCTTGTGTCAGTCTTTGGAGGAGGGAGCTGTGGGCCAAGGTCTTTTAACCCTTGTGTCCCTCCTGCAGCTGATAAGTTTGCTGCTTCCTCTGGAGGGAGACAGAGGGGTATAAGGTAAGCCAGGCAATGAAAAGCTTCCTTCTGGACACAGAAGGGAAAGAAAATGTGTTCACAGACTGAGTGCAGCTCTCAACAGCTCTCCTACATCAGCAAAGGCAGCAACAGCACTTTTGCCTGTGCACCTCATTAGCAGGTTTCTGGCCAAAGTGTGACAAGGTCTTGAAGTGTAGATATCTTTAGGAAGAAAGTGAAGCTCAGTGATTTTCAGCAGCTGTCCTTGTATCAAGGTCATGAGAGGCTCTCTTGAACTTTGGTGAAATATTTGAGCTGCACATCTTCACGTTCATTATTTTTCACTAAATAACTGTAATGATGGCCATGTATGAGGGGAAGTCATAGGGAGAAGGGAGCAAGCTTGTTTTCTGCTGCCCTGGAGACTAGGATGCGGAACAGTGCCTTCAAACTACAGGAAAGGAGATTCCACCTGAACATTAGGAAGAACTTCCTCACTGTGAGAGCTGATCAGCAGTGGAACTCTTTGCCTCAGAGTGTGGTGGAGGCTTCTTCTTTGGAGGCTCTTAAGCAGAGGCTGGATGGCCATCTGTCAGGGGTGCTTTGAATGTGATTTTCCTGCTTCTTGGCAGGGGCTTGGACTGAATTGCTACAAGGTCTCTTCCAACTCTAGGATTTTATGATTCTATATAATGAGCAGATTATTCTAAAGAACATTAAAAGTCCAAGGCAATGCTTTTTTATACAAACCCTCACAAAATGGTCCAGTCAGTAAGCTGAACATGGCTCTGAATAAAGGATCTATAAAATGTTTCTATGTTAATACACCCCAAATTAAAACTTGGTAACATGCTTCAGCATTTGTATGTATAATTGACAAGCTGTCCTCTCCATGCCTGGAAATTCCTAGTGCATTTCAAGGGTCATTAACTAGGCAGCAATGCTTTTGTGATTTTCTGGAGTGTCACCAGACAATTCTATTTGATTCTATTCTAACAATTCTATTCTAACAACTACCATGTCAGACTACACAGAAAAGTCATTGAAATCCACAAGCATCTGGACAATTTCAACAGAGAGAAGGAAACCATGAAATGGACAAAATCTGACTACCAGTATTAAAAAAACTCTAAAATTGGAACAGTAAATAAAGAACAACACTAAAAAAAGCAGGAGAATTCCAGACAGAAAACAATCAGGGCAGCTAACACCTCCTAACAAAGATTTTCTCCAGGCAGGAAGCAGCCAGTCCTTGAAACTGCAAGGCTTTTCAATGCTAATCAAGGTGGCCAATTGCTACATTAACACTTGCCACAAACAGACAAGAGTTCTTTCTCCCACCCTCGACTTTCCTCAAATTTATAAACCCCTCTTGTCTAGTTTTCAACAGACTTCACAACCTTTGAGGATGCCTGCTATAGATGCATGTGAAACGTCAGAAACAATGCTTCTGGAACATGGCCATACAGCCCGGAAAACTCACAGCAACCCAATTCTATTTTATTCAGGATTGCTATGCTATAGCTTGCTTGTACCCACATATAGGCCTGGTTCTGAGTCCCTGGTTTTGGGGGTCATTTGCAGGAGATGGAGTGCAAATTCTCCAGCCATCTCCAGGCAAGAGGAATAAGTCATATGCAAAATTCTAGCTCACTTAATAGAGCAACAGCTTGCTACAATTTTGAAAGGTTAATTGATTTGTAGCGTCATCTTTCAAAGGGATTTCTTACGAGAGCCAGTGTGGTGTAGTAGTCTCAGTGTTGGCTATGATTCGGGAAACCAGGGTCCAAATTCTCACTCAGACGTGGAAACCCTTGAGTGGCCTTAGGAAAATATGTCAAACACAGAGCTTAGATTTCAGGAACACTAATTTTAACCAATTCAAGGAAATACTGGGTGGAATCCCATGGCAAAAGCTTGAGAAAAAGAATTGTAAAAAAGATGAAGAGGGTGGAAAAAAATGAAGAAAAAGAAGAGGAGGTTGGCAGTTGTAACAGAATCATAGTAAAATAATCTGACGCTTGCAGCTAACCATTTTGTCATCTTTGGAAAATGAGAAAGGAGCCCCCAGCAGGTGTTCAAAAATATACAATGTACATCATGTGTTCCTGAGGTACTCTTCGCCACAGTCAACTTGAGCCTTCAGCTTCTACTTAAAA
Source organism: Anolis carolinensis (assembly GCF_035594765.1). NCBI lineage: Eukaryota > Metazoa > Chordata > Lepidosauria > Squamata > Anolidae > Anolis > Anolis carolinensis. The sequence continues at coordinate 100,494,850 of NC_085841.1, forward strand.
GACATGAAAGAATTGGAGGCTGAATCTTCCATTTAGTCTTGAGTGTGCTTTGGAAGAAATGCATCACCCTGCATACATAATTATCATGCACTTCTTTGTTCTTCTAATGGATGGTTATCGAGACTTCTCCTCTTCACTGCCCCTCCCACTTCTTAGCAACGTGGCTTCTTCAATATTATTCATCACAATATGACACAGTCAGGTGGACTGACATACAGAACTGATTGAAATAATGTAGCCATTGCCACCACTACAGATTAAAAAGCACATGTAGCTGCTAAATCAATGTCTTGAAGAGGAATATGGGCTTTCATTACCTCCCACTTGGCAGAGGATAATTGGATATTGCAAATAAAATTGAAGTCTCTGCACTTCTCAATGTTCCCCACAAGAAGCATGTGAAGCAATCTGTTTAATACTCCAAAGGCAGAAAAGCCCTTACCCCCTGCTTTCTTTAATGACACTATATTATTACTATTTACACATGATTTGGTATGGATCTGTTAGCCAAGATTTAGAAAAACAGACAAGATGCCAATGAAGCCAACATTAAATGCTGTACTTCATCAAGATCTTGTTGCTTCCCCCAGAAATATTAGCCCCCCCTCTTTCCTAAAAACCCACCCTGTGCACCCCAAGCTTAAAGAAACAGTGGCTGCAGCGGGAGGAAACCAGAATGAAAGCCACTAGCATCAAATACCAAGGTCTAGTGTGGATCTCAGCCTAAAGTAGAAGTTGGGCATGTGTGGCCCTAGGCTTGCATGTGGACCCCAAAGGATGACACTTTCAGGACCCCCAAAAGGAAGAGAGGGAGAGAAAAAAAGAGGGGGAGAGGGAGAATGATGGTACATTTTTACTTCTGGAAAACTCTAGAAGTAAAAATTTACCTTTTAAACATGTTACATACCTGTACTGTTTGACACCAGAAAATATACTAAATCACAAATGCATTGGGTTGCTGTGAGTTTTATGGCTGTATGACCATGTTCCAGAAGCATTCTCTCCCGACCAGAGGAGCCATGTGACTCCAGAATAGTAAAATGCTCCACTGGGCCATGTTGGTTTAGGGGGTGCTATTGGAGCTACAATCCAAAATATGGGGTTAGCTCTGCTGTTTTCAAGGTAGCCTTACTCTAACTGCTCCCTTAAGAAACAGTCATCCCTAAAGGCTAGTCAGAAAAGATTACGAGAATGTGAGAGTCAATCAGGTTTGAAGCAAGCTGCTCTATGACCACTTTTTCTGAATGTAATAGTCTAGTTCTTATCCAAGGACTCCAGGATACTCAGGAGAGATATGTCAAACAGAGAGAGAGAGATGCAAGAAGGAAACACACAGAAATGCAACAAAATATTGTAAAATGTCTTTAAAAATGTCCTTAAGTGTACATTATTTCTTGAAATGTATTTTTTCCATGCACCCTTCCACTATTGTCAGTTTATGGTTCTTTTTCAAAAATGTCTGATAACCTTTTATCTTGTAACTTTGGGAGTTTACATTTATGTTCATTAATGACTTAACATAATGCCCAAAACCTACCTTTACAGCCAAGCAGTGCCCAACACAAGTGATTTCCAAGGCTTTGCAATCTGGGTGCTGGGAAATGACATCTACAGTGTTCTCCTAGTCAAGAGCACACTGAGAGAAGCAATTGGAGCAGGACCCCAAGGAGCACCACAGACATCATTTCCTAGCACACAGTCAGAAGCACCTTGGAAATGATTTGGCTGGAGTAACAGCAGGTTGAAAAGAGTAGGCTTGGGAGGGAGGATGACAAATCATGGCCATTATTTTGAAAATCTGGACACTGCCACTTACATTTCCATTACCTTTTAAAAAACTTGGCTGGGATGTTTGTGTGGGCACATCTGGACTGATTTTTAAAAGACCAGAAAGTCCCAAATTTTGTTCACAATCTTTCTGAATTTATTTTGAGATCCATATACTGTATATATTTTGTTCATTCCAGAATATTTTCTGTCAGCTCCCAATATGATCAGAAACTTTCTATACCAGTTTCCCAGGTCAGTTTATTTTAACCCAATATAAAATCAAAAAGAACAGGAAGAAATCTGGGATTTGAAGCACTCATTGTCGTTCACAATGGAAGACATAGAATCTATAATGTTTTGTAGGATCCAAAAGCTCGGTCTTTTTTATTATTATTATTATTATTATTATTATTATTATTATTATTATTACTACTACAGTATGTCAGCATGCTAGAAGAAGCAAACACCACCAGCACTGAAGCAAGGCTCCTACACCATCAACTCCACTGTACTGAAGGCCACATTGTACGAATGCCCGATCACCATCTCCCAAAGCAGTTACTCTACTCCCAACTCAAGAATGGAAAATGGAATGTTGTTGGACAGGAAAAGAGATTTAAAGATGGGCTCAAAGCCAACCTTAAAAACTGTAGCATAGACACCTAGAACTGCGAAGTCCTGGCCCTTGAGCACGCTAGCTGGAGGTCAGCTGTGACCAGCAGTGTTGTGGAATTTGAAGAGGCACAAATGGAGGGTGAAAGGGAGAAACATGCCAAGAAGAAAGTGTGTCAAGCTAACCCTGATTGGGACTGCCTTCCACCTGGAAACTGATGCCCTCACTGCGGAAGAACATGCGGGTCAAGAATAGGGCTCTACCTACGCATCCACCGCCAAGACACTACCCTTGGAAGGCTTGAACAATGAAGAATCACCTAAGTAAGAAAATAATTATTATTACTGAACATTTATTATAGAATTGCTTTATTAACTGACTGCATATTTACAAAAAGACAGAACTTCCTCTGCAGGGGTAGAGTTAATTCCTCCACAGTGATTACTCCTTGGAAAAAAAGAATTGAGTAGAAAATAGCTTCTATTAAAATCCATTTAAAAACATTTCAAGCCTGCCCTTATTGCAATTATTAATCATATTGCTTAATTGAAGTTTCCCTTCCTAACCACAAGATAATGCCAACCCTCATTGCCCACAATTAGTGATTTGTACTAGAGAATTCATCACTCTAGTCATTTTTATTAAAATACCAAACACTACAATCATTTGGAGACTGTCTGTATAACGGAGGCGCTTTAGTAGATTGGGCTAATCTGTTCATTTTACAGATCATGGATGGTGTTACTTTTTAAAACATTCCAGAGGCTAGTGGGGGGGATTCTGGGCATCATAGTCCAAAAGAGTAGCTCTCCTACATTTGTAAGATTGAATTGGCTTGCATTATGAAAGTAGAGAGTGTTTTCCATACTGAAATCAAAAAACACTCTACCCATTTTAAATCAGATGTCCATACTGAGTGGAAGTACTAGCATTGGCAAAATATCTGTAAAATCACTTTTAAACTGGAACCAAAGGACTTCCTTACATGAACCCATTGTTCCACTACAGTCACATTGTTATTGATAGTGGATACATACTGCATTGAGCATCTTCAATATTGTATCGCTCATCATTAGCACAATTGCACAAATTCTCCAGTTTATATTCCACTATTGTGTATCCATGTACCCTAATATGTCCCACACTACTGCTTTTCCTTAGCTGTTCATTATTATTATTTGATACACAACAAGATTAGTACACAGCAGACAAGATCACTATGTTGGCTTTTGTATTGGATCACACATCAGACACTCCCAAGTCTGTAGGACTATGTGCTGTATTATTATTATTATTATTATTATTATTATTATTATTATTATTATTATTATTATTTCATTATGACACAGCAAACAAGATAGATATGCTGGATTTCATATTACAAAATCACAAGTCGAACACTTCCCAAGTGTCTAGGACGGTGTGATGTATTTTCGGATGATGCGTGCAGATCCCAGCAGGGTGGCCTTTTGCAGTTGGCAGATGATGATGATGATGATGATGATGATTATTATTATTAGCACAATTGTGCAATTCTCCTGGTGTCACTAATATCATGCCAGCACAGAAGTGGAAGGGATCCATCATACTAAGGTTGGTGACAGGATTGTTTTACCTATCAATAGCACCAGAATCATGGAGACGAGCAGACAAAGAGTAGGATGCACTGGCATTGTGCAATAGGGATTGTCACCAAAGGTGATGGTCCAGCTGCGATGCCGATTTGCTTGCCTCGTGTGATAAAGCCCTTAGTACTATAATTGTGCAATGTGAAAGGGTCCTAGAAGTGTCAACTCATGTTGTTTTCATGGGAATGACCCACATAATCTGTCCAGAACTTTGTCATTTGCATGCAGCCATTCACCACATAGGATGGTACTGGAAAAGCATCTCCTATGTGGCTGCATGGTAAGGGTTATAGCTACACACATTGTGCGAATGGCACATTTTGTACATTCTTCTGAAACGTCTTCCTGTGAATTTGGAAAGCACAGCAGACCTTCATACTGTTTGCTGTGAGTAATACCATTGTACAAAAGTGACTGCTATGGCAAACAGTTGCATTATAAACTTATGGGGGAGTCCTGCTCTCTGTCCCGCAAACCTCACAGGTACACTTGATGGGAACATAGGAAAGAGCCTTCTCAGTGGCTGCCTCCAGGCTATGGGACTACATTTCTAAAGAGGTTAGACTGGCACCCTCCTTGCTATCTTTCTGCAGGTTGCAAACCTTTTTTTTAAAAAAAAACCCTGCAGGCTTTTGATTGATTTTTATAAAAGGGGAAACAACCAATTTTTAATGTCTTGGACTCTTATTTGTTTGTTTTTTATTTGCATTTTAATTGGTTTTAATGTCACAATAGTTGAATTGCTTTTTAGCATTTTGTATGCAGTGAAGGTTCACTTTGGGTGACGTTTGTAATCAAGAATCCATATCATCCTAAATACAGAGCAATTATGGATCTGTAGAAGTTCAGGATGTCAGCCTTTGTTCTTATTCAGACCCATTCATCTTACATCTCCATGGCTTATTGGCTGTATCTCTCAATCTCTGTATACATATAGATTCACATAAGAAATACATTTTAGCTACAGAAAAAAAATGTTTATCTTGATTTTGATGTTCTGTAGTCCAGTTTGGATATTTTACCCAGACATTTTGGTCTGCAACAAATATATTTCCTATAGTGCAACATTACTTTATGAAATGGAATTTACACTTCAGAGTGACACTAGATTAAAACACAAATCTTGCATTGCCTGCCTTGTAATGGGAATTATTTCATTAACCTGCTGCTGGGCCAAACTTGAGAAGCAATTTACTTGGCCTGTCCTCCTCATTTTGGTGCTGCTTTGTGCTGCTCACCTGCCGTGAATGACATCCCTTTATGGGGCATGAAAGAGCAGGACCAACTGAACTCCAAAGAAAGACAAGGTTTCCATGGCAATGCAATATGTCTTTATGGTAAAGCACGGGCCAGGGTTCACCTTCCAGAGAAGTACCTTTTAATTGAATTGGATTGTGAACAAAAGAGATTGGAAAACTAGAAGTATTTTCAAAGTCTTCAAATTCTAAAAGTCTGTCATCAGTAAGAATATTCCCTGCTTTGGGTCAGTAATGATTCCCATCCCCTTGCCTTATCCTTCCTTCCCTCATCTGGAAATGGTGGTCAGCTGATGACTCAGAAGTAAAACCATTTATATGAACATGGACCTATGAACATTTCTTACAAGGGTGACAAAATTGACGAATTCTACTTCACTTCTAGGATCTAAACAATTGCAAACATGTAGGACTGAAAAGAAATATATTCTATCCTGATGGCCAGATAGGTCAGTAATCCTGCTTGCTACCCACCTCCACAATTTTCTCCAATCTGACAAGTGAGCATGACTCATTTATTGGGTCATCCCCTGTTAGCCAGCCATCCTAGGAGACTAAAGGGTGATCCTTCTTTGCTCTTGCAATTTCCACATAAAAGACAATAAACAGGATTGTGTGAATTAAGTGTTTCAACAAGCCTGCTATGGTGTGGGGGCGGGTAAGAATTTGTGACTTCTAAAGGCATTGCACATCTATGGCCCATGGAGCCATGACACAAAGCACAATAAGAGGGAAACCCGGTAAGAGTTAATATCCACTTTGCATCACTCCCATGAGCCACACTGGAAGTGATTCATGTCATTTTTGGTGTCTATTTTAACTAATTTTTCCCTTCCAAAATGTTTGTGGAAAGAAGCTACGTATTGTTACTTGTCAGTTGTAAGTAAGATTGCAACACTAAGGACTTTATCACACTAGCCAGGTGCTGTCTTCTTTGCCTCCTTGTTTGAGTTATGTGTTATACTTTAGTGCATAATAAGAATAATGCATGGGAAAATGTCAAAATATGTACACATTTTCATGTATTAAAAATGCCTAAAGCCAAATTAGGAGAATGGGTCTAATCTGGGCATGGGCAAACTTCAGACCTCCAAGTGTTTTGGACTTCAACTCTCACAATTCCTAACAATTGTTAGGCTTTTTCCTTTCCCCCCTCCCAACTGTGGAAGTTGAAGTCCAAGACACCAGGAAGGTTGAAGTTTGCCCGTGCCTGGTCTAATCCAATTTAGTGCCATCCAGATGTTTTGGCCTACTGTTCCTATAATGCTTGACCATTGATGAGTCTAGTTAGGCCTCATGAGAGCTGAACTCTAAATGTGTTGGAGGATACTAGGTTGAGGAAAGAGGGCATGAGCTATGGTAGCTAAATGGGAGGTCAATTTTTGGAGGCAGTGTGGTACTTATATCTGTGGGTGTTGCCTTCATCTTTTGCTGTGAGTTTCCATGAGACATTTCTCTGGTCAGAGTTGAAAATAGGATTCTGGCATAGATGGATCCTTGGTGTGATCCAGCAGAGCTCTGGTGCTCTATTTATAGCATTTCATCAGCCTTGCATCCCCATGACTCCTGTAAGTCATCTGATTACCACCTACCCGAGGTTGATAATATTTCTATTGATCAAGTAGCTACATGGCTGGGCTGTCTCACAGCCAGTACTGCTTCTTCTGCAAAAGGATATTTCTTTCAGGTAAAGTGAGAGGAATGCACCCAGTATGGTTCAAGGTGAAGTTTGTCTATTGCTGTACAACATTCAGCTAAAGAGAACAAAGCAAAATAGCTTCAAATGTATGTTTTCATGACAGAGAAGGTCTCAGACAAGACCAATGCACAATTAAGGCATTAAAAGCTATTTCACATTCTAGAAATGTACTTCCTGATTTAATTTGGTTGGACAGCCAAATGAAAAATAATTAGGAACAGCAGTGTCACTAAAGTTATCGCACAGTATTTAATGGGGCATGTGGATATGTCATTACCATCAAATGGATCAGACAGATTTAGACCTGGGTTATCAGGTCTATTACTACTTCCTCCAGAATGCAAATCTTCAACTTAAGCAGTGATTAACATTCCTAATGCCATGACAGTGATACAGTTCCTCATGTTGTGGTGACCTCCAACCATAAAATTATTTTCATTGCTACTTCATAACTGTAATTTTGCATCTGTTATGATTCGCAATGTAAATATCTGATATGCAGGATGTATTTTCATTCACTGGACCAAATTTGGCACAAATACCCGATATGCCCAGATTTGAATACTGGTGGGGTTGAGGGGGATTGATTTTGTCATTTGGGAGTTGTAGTAGCTGGGATTTATAGTTCACCTTCAATCAAAGAGAATTCTGAATAGGGTTGTTGTGTGTTTTCTGGGAAGTATGGCCCAGAAAGGTTGTGAGGTTGTGAGGATGCCTGCCATACATGTGGGCGAAACGTCAGGAGAGAATACTTCTGGAACATGGCCATACTGCCCAGAAAACACACAACCAGCCTGTGATCCTGGCCATGAAAGTCTTCGACAATACAGAATTCTGAATTCCACCAATGATGGAATTGAACCAAACTTGGCACACAAAACTCCCATGGCCAACAGAAAATACTGGAAGGGTTTGGTGGGTATTGACCTTGAGTTTTGGAGTTGTAGTTCACCTACATCCAGAGAGCTCAAACAATAATGGATCTGGACCAAACTTGGCATGAATACTCAATATGCCCAAATGTGAATGTGTTTTCTGATGGTCTTTGGCAATTCCTCTGACACCCCCTTGCAACCTCCCCAGGGGTCCCGACCCCCAGGTTGAGAAACACTGATCTTAAGGATACACTCATTGCAAATTCCTCACATATGTCAAGTTTAAGATTCCCATTTACAAGTGATTTTAGGTGCACAGCTGTGATTTTTTTCAAGTGACCACCTAGAATATAGTCTGTAAATGAGAAAACCCTGTGGTCATTCAAGGAAGTCTGATTGGCTTCACCTCCCTGTCAAGGATAAACATGAAAACAGGGATTGTGAGGGAGCTGCTGCACTGGGCTGTAATAAACTGTGCTGTTTTTGTTTTCTTGCCTAAGGATGTGAGGAGCTATACCTGAACAAGTACAAGTTAACTGCCCTGGTTTAAAGAGAAGGTGAAACAGCCTGAGGACTATATAACCGTACCTAAATGTACCAAAAAGAGTGACAAGAGGACAGAGGAGAGGAACACACAAGGGATACCGAGAAGGAGAAGGACAGTTGAGAAACACAAGAGGCAGGTCCTTGAAAGAGTGTGGCACACAGAAGAAAGTTTTCCCCCTTACAAGTCATCTTTGAAAACAGCCTTAGTTTTAAAAGATATTCATGCAGGGGGGATAAAGCTGTTAAAATCACTTGTTCCCCTATGGGAGAATGAATAATTTAAACAAGCACATCCCTTAATGCTAGCTATAGCCTTTAAGATATCACAAGGGACTGTAAAGCTTTTGGTAGGAAGCTGAAAAGCTTAGGGCAAAGCTTTTTATCTCATCCGTCCTTCTGGTTGGTGGTGATGGCCCAAGCGGTGAAAGAAGGAGAATACTGGAAGTGAACAACTGGCTCCACAGGACATGCTACGAGGAAAGAGTTCACACAGTCTGTGCCGCCATGAATGACGACTGCTACAAGATGGGTTGCACCACCCAGTAATCAGTAAGACTGTATTTTCTACGAGTTTTGTAAAACTGAACAAAAGGCTTAAAAAGGAATTATGTGAGGCAAAGAGGCAGTAAGACAGAGGGCAGGGGATAACGTATGGAAAATATCAGTGATACAGGTGAAATTGGAGATATGGCACAACAACGAACTATGAGATAATGATGACAACAACAACTTGGATTTTTACCACAGAAAGTAAATATGGACTGGCTTTCTAATTAGTAGCATGTGTTCTTTTTTCATTCTGGAGGGACATCCCCATGACAGTTAATTGACCAGTCAAGAGCACAGAGTAGCAGAAATGCATTCAGCCATGTCCCCATAGTTCAGTGGTTCCCAACCTTTTTTGACCAAGGACCACTTGAACAGGGACCACTCTCCAACATTAGGACCAAAAGGGTTACGAATCAAAAGGTCAACTTTAGATTCAGTTTGGTTATTTGTGGTGCTGATTTAGAAAATTGCATTGGATAGACCACATCAGCTCTAGTTTCTGATACAGAATATATACCATCCAGTAGTCGCTATCTGCTCACCCACAGAAAACCATATTTAATAATCTAGAGCTGATGTGGTCTATCCAGTGCAATTTTCTGAATCAGAACCCTAAAAAACCCCAGGAACAGGCCTAAAAACGAAGACACCAAGATTTTTTTGTTTTGTTTTTGCTATGTTATTATCCGAAGTAGTAATTGTGAAGCCACAGATCATATTTTAGTTCTTGTGAACCACTGCTGGTCCACGGACCACTAGTTGGGAACCACTGCTATATTTGATGCACATTGATGACAACATTTTCTAAAACCTCTAGAGGGTATAGTAGTAAAGGGAAACATTAACTCCCTTTATATTTATTGGGCATTAAATTCTCTCTAGAATGTAAGGTCCAACAAATTCCTCATTTGTCCTTTTGACAGCAGTGTTGTCCAGAAAGTGGAGGAGGCAACAAGGGGATTACTTATTTTGGATTTGATCCTAATCAACAAGGAAGAACTGGTTAATGGGCTGGAAGGAGGAAGAGACCACATTTTCCCAAGATGTGTTTAATACAGAGGGAAAGCGGAGGAAAATGCAGTCAAAAACACATTTGGGTTTTTAGGCTGAGATCCTGTATAAACACTCCAGTAACATATGTATGCTTCATCTTTCATCTCACCCCTCAGACACCATTTCACCACCATAGCCATTCAGTTGCTGATGGAGAGTGCAGTGGGATCAGAGGAGCATTTGGCTATGCCTCCATAGCCAGACACAGACTAATTCTATTATTCATTCAATCTTGCTGGCACCCCCTGAATTACTCTGGGGGATAGTGTAATTATTCTCCACCTGAACAGTTCATCTTCATCCTAATGATTAGATAGGTGTCAAAGGATTCCATTTGGGGCATAGTGTTCTTTTCAACATCTTCATGAATTACTCTATGATAGCATAGAGGACATACTTGACAAATTTGCAGATAACACCAAATTAGGGAGTTAATACTTCAGAGGACAGGAGCCCCGGTGGCGAAGTGTGTTAAAGCACTGAGCTGGTGAACTTGCAGACCAAAAGGTCACAGGTTCAAATCCCGGGAGCGGATTGAGCGCCCGCTATTATCTCCAACTTCTGCCAACCTACTAGTTCGAAAACATGCCAATGTGAGTAGATCAATAGGTACCGCTCCGGCGGGAAGGTAACTGCGCTCCATGCAGTCATGCTGGCCACATGACCTTGGAGGTGTCTACGGACAATGCCGGCTCTTCAGCTTAGAAATGGAGATGAGCACCAACCCCCAGAGTCAGACATGACTGGACTTAACATCAGGGGAAACCTTTACCTTTACCTACTTCAGAGGACAGAATTGGGATCCAAAATGATGTTATCAGATTGGAGAGCTGGGCTAAAAGCAGCAAAATGAATTTCAACAGAAATAAATATAAGGCTTTGGCAGGAAAATGTAAATGCATACATTTGGGATGGATGGCACTGGCTTGAGCAACACATAAGGGATACTATGAAGATGAAGGACAATTGAGAAACACAGGAAGCAGATCCTTGGAAGAATGTGACACACAGAAGGAAGTGCAACCCTGTGCTTGACGGGGTTGCACTCCCCCTGAAGGCGCAGGTCCGCAGCTTGGGGGTCCTCCTGGACACTGCGCTGACACTTGAGGCCCAGGTGTCGGCCGTGGCTGGGAGGGCCTTTGCACAACTAAAACTTGTGCGCCAGCTGCGACCATACCTCGAGAAGTCAGATCTGACCATGGTGGTCCATGCCTTAGTTACCTCTAGACTGGATTACTGCAATGCGCTCTACGTGGGGCTGCCTTTGAAGACGGCTCGGAAATTACAACTAGTACAACGATCGGCAGCCAGGTTTCTAACTGGGGCAGATTACAGGACGCGCTCAACGCTGCTGTTTAAAGAGCTCCACTGGCTGCCATTTATTTTCCGAGCCCAATTCAAGGTGCAGGTTATCACCTACAAAGCCCTTAACGGTTTGGGACCCACCTACCTTCGAGACCGCATTTCCCCCTATGAACCCGCACGACCTCTTCGCTCGTCGGGGGAGGCCCTCCTCTCGCTTCCACCAACTTCGCAGTTGCGGTTGGTGGGGACGAGGGAGAGGGCCTTCTCCGCCGTGGCCCCCCGGCTGTGGAACTCGCTCCCCAGGGAGATTAGGCAGGCCCCTACCCTACTCTCATTCAGGAAGAGCCTGAAAACTTGGCTATTCCAGAAGGCCTTTGTTGACTGATCCTTGTGGGATCATGTTATTTACCTATTAAGCAGTAGACCCTCTGGATTGTTTTTAGGATTCATTCAGCACTTTAAGTATTACACCTGCTGTATAATTATCCCTCCCTGATAACTTGATATTGCTTTGCACCTTGGCCTGGATCTTTTGACCCAAATCGGGATTTTAATATTATTGTGTATATTGACTTTTATGACTGTTTTTAATCATGTTGAAGTTTTACTGCTCGGTTTAATGTTTTATCTGATTTGTGCTGTCGTGTCTGGGCATGGCCCCATGTAAGCCGCCCCGAGTCCCTCCGGGGAGATGAGGCGGGATATAAGAATAAAATTATTATTATTATTATTATTATTATAAGTTTCCCCCCTCACAAGCTATCTTTGAAAACTGCTTAGCTTTAAAATATGCTTTGTGTTTATTTCTAGTGCACCACAAGCTAAACATGAACCTATAGTGTAATGTGTCCAAAATGCAAATACAATTCTATATCAGTAGATTGAAGATCTCTCTGCTTTGACTGGATGTCACCTGAATTACTGTGTCCAGATTTGTGCACCACAGTTTAAGAAAAAAATTGACAAGCTGAAATATGTCAAGATGATTAAAGGTCTAGGAACTAGCCTATACAGGGATAGGTATGTTTATCCCTGAAACAAGTCAATTGAGAAGTGATATGACAGCTAAATATCCTAAAGGCTTTTGTTTAGCAAATGGAGTAAATTTGTTTCCTGCTGCTCCACAAGGGCCACCCAGTCCAAGAGTATTTATGCTGTAGATTTCTTCATAGCAGTAGTTCTCAACATGTGGGTCTCCAGATGTTTTGTCCTTCAACTCCCAGAAATCCTAACAGCTGGTAAATTGGCTGGGATTTCTGGGAGTTGCAGGCCAAAACACCTGAGGGACCACAGGTTGAGAACCACTGCTCCATAGCAACATTGGCCATATAAGCAATGGTCCTCAGAGCTGAAACACTAGATAGAGAGGGATTCCATTTCACTGCCATAAGGAGGTTCAGCATTCTTGAGATGACTGTGGCCTTTTTATACACACACACACACACACACACATCGTGGGATTCCATTCCAGAGGCTCCCCAGATCTTCCACACAAATAATGGTGATGGCAGAAACCACAAGAAAGCTGAGCAATAATAGTTACCTGCAGCGATTATTATTGTGTGTGGGTAGGTGTTATGACGGCTTAATGAACTTATATTTCTAAAGAAATGTGGGGGAATAGTCTTATTTTATTAATATAATGAGTAATCATTTCAAGTTTATTTTCAGACTTAGTTTTAAAGGGTATTTAAAGTATTTTAGTAGCATTTCACTGTGTTTTTCTTATTCAGTGATGTTCTTTCAGCCTTCCTAAGTTTCCCTCCTCAAAGTATTAAAAGTAACTAAGTGAGCAAGGAAATAAGTTACTTTCTAAAAACCATCACAAGTAGTGACCACTACTCCCTTTATAAACACTATAAGGACAAAGGGGAATGAATTGCTTTTTAAACATAGCTTTTCGTGTTTTCAAGGAAGGTAGATTTTGGACTCCAGCATGTGCTATGTTTCGGAGGTCATCTTTGATTCCTTGACTGTTATGAGAAGGTGTCTATGAGGACTTTTGTTTGTTCTTTCCCAACCACTCACTCTATTTAATTACTACTTCAGTCTTTTGAGCTCAGTTTTCTTAGCTTGTTTTTGAGAGAGTGGAAGGGAATACTGTGAATATAGCATATGCTGATTTCAGTAAGGCCTTTAACGAGCTCTCCCATGACATTCTTACAAGAAGCTAGTAAAACAGGGCTAGAAAATGCTACAGTTAGGTGGATTGAGAATTGGTTTTTCACAGAACCCAAAGAGTGCTTACCTCTTCCTGGAGAGAAATGACTACAAGTTTCTGTGCTGGGCCCAGTGCTATTCAACGTCCTTATCAATGACTTGGATGATGGAAGAGACGGCATGCTTTTCAAATCTGCAGATGACTTCAAATTGGGAGGGATAGCTAATATCCCAAAGGACAGCATCAGAATCCAAAATTACTTTAACAAATTGGAGAGCTGGGCCAAAACTATCAAAATGAATTTCAACAGAGAGAACTGTAGCGTACTACACTTAGGCAGAAAAAAATGAAATGCAAAAATATAGGATGGATGACATCTGACTTGAAAACAGAACTTGAAAGGAATCTAGGAGTCATATTAGGCCACAAGTTGATCATGAGTCAACACTGATATGGCAGTTAGAAAAGCAATAATTTCCAGGCTTCACCAATAGTAGTATAGTATCTATAACAGTGGAAATAATTGTGCCACTCTATTCTTATTGAGTCAGACATTGCCTGGAATACTATGTCCAGTTTTGTGCACCACATTTAAAGAAAAGGCTGGAACATGTCAAGAGAATTGTGACCAAAATGATAAAAGTGTTGGAAGCCAAGCCCTATGAGAGGTGGCCTAGGGAGCTGAACATATTGAAGATGGAGCAAGCATTTTTCTGCTGTTCCAGAAACTAAGATTTATAGTGACCTCATCACACTAGAGCATGGATCCACTTTAAATCCAGTTGATGCCTCCTGCAGAATTCTAGGGCTTGTAATTTAGTGAAGGAACCCCGGTGGCGAAGTGTGTGAAAACACTGAGCTGCTGAACTTTCAGACCGAAAGTTTGCAGGTTCAAATCCCGGGAGCGGAATGAGCGCCCGCTGTTAGCTCCAGCTTCTGCCAACCTAGCAGTTCGAAAACATGCCAATGTGAGTAGATCAATAGGTACCGCTCCGGTGGGAAGGTAACTGCGCTCCATGCAGTCATGCTGGCCACATGACCTTGGAGGTGTCTATGGACAACGCTGGCTCTTCAGCTTAGAAATGGAGATGAGCACCAACCCCCAGAGTCAGACATGACTGGACTTAACGTCAAGGGAAACCTTTACCTTTAGTTTAGTGAAGGGCCTTTAAAATGCTTAGCCAGACAAGTCTTGGGCATCACTAAAATACAAGCAGCAACTGGATCCATACTCTAGTGTGATGAGGCACATGGGGAAAAGAGTTCATCTGAATCTAAGGAAGACAGTGGAATATGCTCCCTTGAAGTGTGGTGAAGTCTCTGGGAGTGTTTTGATTACCTAAATGTTCCTGCATGGCAGGGCATTAGATAGATGGTCCTTGTGATCTACTCCAAATCTATGTTTGTATGATTTACTCATGACCTGGATGGATTGTGAACGAGAGAAACACAGGCTGACTGACTTTTTATTGTCAATAACTCCAATAACATACTAAGAATCAGAATCATTAGGAATAGTCTGCAGGTTTGTGTGCTCCCTTCTCAAGCCTTCCCACCACCATCACTGTTCCTGCCAGCTTTTTATCTTAATACAAACCCAGAGACTGGAATATTTGGAGAAGCCTTAAGATATTTCATTAACCTTACCTGAACTCCCATAAAGTAGAGTGGAGAGAGTTCTAACCAATTAAGTGCTTCTTGTGTCACTATTAACATTCGCACTTTAGAATGGGTGGAGAAAATGGCATTTCTTTGATTGATATCATTGCCCACAATGTTAGCTTTCTTATTGGTGCTCTCAAAACTGCTCTTTCTGAAATTTAAGTTGCCTCCCTCAACATGGCACTTTCCAAATGATGATGATGATGATGATGATGATGATGATGATTATGATGATGATTATGATGATAATATAAAATACCGTAAAAATACTATGAAATACCATAAAAACACAATTGAGAGAAGAGAAAACTGGCGAAAGAAGGCTCTCCACGGACAGTTCCTGGGAAAAATTGAGAGCCAAATTGACAAAGAAAAAACATGGCTGTGGCTCACAAATGGAACTTTGAAAAAGGAGACAGAGGGCCTGATTCTGGCAGCCCAAGAACAAGCCATTAGAACCAATGCCATCAAAGCCAAAATTGAAAAGTCGACAACAGATCCCGAATGTAGACTCTGCAAGGAAGCAGATGAAACCATAGATCACATCCTCAGCTGCTGCAAGACGATCGTAGAGACAGACTACAAGCAGAGGCATAACACTGTTTTTCAGATGATTCATTAGGACTTTTGCCACAAAAACCATCTGCCTGCGACAAAGAACTAGTGGGCTCACAAGCCAGAAAACGTTATAGAGAATGAACATGTCAAGCTACTCTGGGACTTCCGAATTCAGACAGACAGAGCTTTGGAGCACAATACTCCTGACCTCACGATCATGTTAAAAAACAAAATATGGATTGTCGATGTTGCAATCCCAGGTGACAGCAGGATTGATGAGAAACAACTGGAAAAGCTGGCACAATATGAGGATTTAAAGATTTAATTACAAAGACTCTGGCACAAGCCAGTCAAGATAGTCCCAGTGGTGATCGGCACACTGGGTGCAGTGCCTAAAGACCTTGGCTTGCACTTAAACACAATCGGTGCTGACAAAATTACCACCTGCCAGCTGCAGAAGGCCACCTTACTGGGATCTGCACGCATTATTTGCCGATACATCATACAGTCCTAGACACTTGGGAAATGTCCGGTGTGTGATCCAATACAACAGCCAGAAGAGTGTCTGCTGTGAACTCATCTTGTTGTGTTAATAATAATAATAATAATAATAATAATAATAATAATAATAATAATAACAACAACAACCACCACCACCACCACCACCAGCAGCAGCAGCATGGGCTTGTGCAAAAAGTGCTGAAGTTGGGGTAAAGTGCTGATCTCATTATAATGGCAGTTTGGGATAAGCATTCATTGACAGGGGCCTAATCACTATCAAATGCGCACTGGAACATCCAGGTTTTGAGATCCCTATGGAAAGTGGACAGTGTGGGTGCTAGCCTAATTTCCCTGGGGAGAGAATTCCATTCTTTCAGGATTTCCTAAGGCTTGTGCTGTCATGAACAGTAATTGTGTGATGGGATTTGCTCAAGAGAGTTGACAACCTGGGAAAGCAACGTAAGACAAGAGAACTCAACCCTATGGCTTCATGCCTAACTCTTTAATGAGGAATCTAGGGGAAGCAAAACATTGGGCTCACCTAAGAGAGAGGACTTTAATTTCTTTGCCCTTACGTTGCTATTGCTGGACTGTAATTGTAGTGACTAGATGTAATTTCAGGGACTAGATGTAATAAATAGAGTCCCAGAAGAACTATGGACAGAAGTTCACAACATTGTTCAGGAGGCGGCAACAAAGTACGTCCCAAAGAAAAAGAAAACCAAGAAGGCAAGATGGTTGTCTGCAGGTCTGTAGCGAGGGGGGGGGTTAGGGGTACCCCCTCTCCGAAATTTTTCAGGTTATAAAAAAAACCTGGTTTACTCATGAATTTTAACTGGTTAACCAAATCCCCATGCTAAGTCTATGAGATGCAAAACATTAAGAGTCCCTCCAGGCACTATCTCAAGCAGATATTGACAGGTTTGTAGCGGTGTGTATGTGTGTGTGTGTGTCCTAGGGGTTCAACCCCCCCCCCCCCCAATTTTCAAAACCCTCCTGAAAAAATTTTCTGGCTACAGCCCTGGTTGTCTGCTGAGGCACTGGAAGTAGCCCAAGAAGAAGGAAGGCGAAAGGAAATAGTGATAGGGGGAGATATGCCCAATTAAATTCACAATCCCAGAGGTTAACCAGAGGAGACAAGGAACTATTTTTAAACAAGCAATGCATGGAAGTGGAGGAAGACAACAGAATAGGAAGGACAAGAGACCTCTTCCAGAAAATCAGAAACATCTGAGGCAAATTTCAGGCAAAAATGGGAATGATCAAAAACAAAGACAGCAAGGACCTAACAGAAGCTGAATTGATCAAGAAAAGGTGGCGAGAATATACAGAAGATCTGTATAGGAAGGATAATAATATAGAGGATAGCTTTGACAGTGTGGTGAGTGAATTAGAACCAGACATCCTGAGGAGTGAGGTTGAATGGGCCTTAAGAAGCATTGCTTATAACAAGGCAGCAGGAGACGACGGGATCCCAGCGGAGTTGTTTAAAATCTTGAAAGATGATGTTGTCAAGATAATGCATGCCATATGCCAGCAAAAATGGGAAATACAAGATTGGCCATCAGATTGGAAAAAATCAATTTATATACCTATATCCAAAAAGGGAACGCTAAAGAATGCGCAAACTTCCGTTCAGTGGCACTTATTTCACATGTCAGTAAGGTTATGCTCTAGATCCTGCAAGGCAGACTCCAGCAATACATGGAGTTGCCAGATGTCCAAGCTGGGTTTAGAAAAGGCAGAGGAACAAGAGACCAAATTGCCAATATTCGCTGGATAACGGAGGAAGCCAGGAAATTTCAGAATAACATCTACTTCTGCTTTATTGACTATTCTAAAGCCTTCGACTGTGTGGATCATAATAAACTGTGGTATGGGGATACCAAGTCACCTTGTCTGTCTCCTGAGAAATCTGTATAAAGACCAAGTAGCCACAGTAAGAACAGACCACGGAACAACAGACTAGTTCAAGATTGGGAAAGGAGTACGGCAGGGCTACATACTTTCACCCTCCCTATTCAACTTGTACGCAGAAGACATCATGCGATGTGAAGGGCTTGACGATTCCAAAGCTGGAGTTAAAATTGCTGGAAGAAACATCAACAACCTTAGGTATGCAGATGATACAACTCTGATGGCTGAAAGTGAGGAAGAGCTGAGGAGCCTTATCACCAAAGTGAAAGAAGAAAGTGCAAAAGCTGGGTTGCAGTTAAACATGAAGAAAACCAAGATCATGGCAACTACACTTATTAATGACTGGTAAATAGAAGGAGAAAACGTGGAGGCAGTGACAGACTGTCTTTCTAGGCGCGAAGATCACTGCAAATGCAGACTGTAGCCAGGAAATCAGAAGACGTTTACTTCTTGGGAGGAGAGCAATAGCCATCCTCAATAGAATAGTGAAAAGCAGAGACATCACAATGGCAACGAAGGTCCGCATAGTTAAAGCAATGGTATATCCCATAGTAACCTATGGATGCGAGAGCTGGACCATAAGGAAGGCTGAGTGAAGGAAGATAGACGCTTTTGAACTCTGGTGCTGGATGGAAAATCCTGAGAGTGCCTTGGACTGCAAGAAGATCCAACCAGTCCATCCTCCAGGAAATAATGCCCGACTGCTCACTGGGGGGAAGGATACTAGAGGCAAAGATGAAGTACTTTGGCCACATCATGAGAAGACAGGAAAGTTTGGAAAAAATCATGATGCTGGGGCAAATGGAAGGAAAAAGGAAGTGAGGCTGACCAAGGGCGAGATGGATGGACGGTATCCTTGAAGTGACTGGCATGAACTTGAAGGAACTGGGGAAACGACTGACCAAAAGAAGAAGAAGAAGAAGAAGAAGAAGAAGAAGAAGAAGAAGAAGAAGAAGAAGAAGAAGAAGAAGAAGAAGAAGAAGAAGAAGAAGAATTGTAGTGAAAGAAACTAAAGCACAATTACTCCAGTTTTCTTGGAACAAATGTTATAGAGAGGAAACAGTGTTGTGGTGTAAAACGGATGCTAGTGCTCCCCCAATGAAGAAATTGCATGAAGCAGCTCTGAGGATGATTCTGGGAGTAATAAAGAAGTTGCGGGGGCTGTGCCGCAGCATTCAACTCCAGTGAAAATGACAGCTATGGGAGATAATACCAAAATAACAGTAGTAAGTCATAGTTTTAATCTATGTATAGATCTACATTCAGCATACTGCATGGCCCTTGTGATCTCTTCCAGTTCTATAATACTATGATTCTATTACGTGTTCTTTTTGAGAGAGAAAAAAACATGTCTATATTTCTTTCTGAGCCTGCTGAAATAACCTTCTTCATTGTGATTTCCAAAGGATTTCAAGGTAAGCTACTAACCTATAGCAGCTAACCTACAGTGCCTCAGAATGCAAACATTTTTGGGTAACCCTTTCAATTTTTTTAATCGTATCAGAAGCTAATTGAGAATATACAGCAAGTTGCTTCTGGTGTCAAAGAATCGGCATTCTACAGAGATGTTGCCCAGGGGATGCCTTGATGTGTTACCATCCTGTGTGAGGCTTCTCTCATGTCCCCACATGGGAAGCGAGGGCTGACAGATGGGGACTCACCCTGTCTTGCGGATTCGAACCACCGACCTTCAGATCTTCAGGTCAGCAGTTTAGCTGGCACAAGGGTATAACCCATTGTGCAACCATGGTACCACCCTTTCAAATGAGGATTATAGACTGAAGCACTGGAAGAAACTTCAGGAAAATATGTCAATGTGTGGCTAAGCCATCATATAAAAAAGAAATCAGAGAAACAAAAGAAAGGGAAATACACAGAAAAGTGACTAATTAATATATTAACCTTTCCATTTGGCACAATATGCTGGCAGTTTACAAAGGCCAGAAAAAAATCTGTTTTGTTTTTTTAAAAGTCATGTCTGTCTCAGGTATGCATCACTCCAGTCTTTCTCTTTCTTCCCCTGCTGTTGCTTTTATCACTCCTGAGTCCTGAAAGAGGATTTCCTTAACCTGTTTAGCTTCTGACCTTCTTGGCCAAGATGAGCTGGCTAGCTGAATAATAAAGGCAACACAATAATATGGGATGTGCCACTTTCCAGCATTATACAGCAAATGACACCCAGAGCAGAGTGTCTTTTATCCCCTTTTTCTTTCCTTTTTTTTCTTCCTTTTCTTCTCTTTCTTTTTCTCAGGACTGGAAATGAGGGATTCAAAATAGAACACCATAAGATCAAAATGCCAACCAGAAACTTTTAAAAAGCTGTATAAGGGGGCACAAGTAAAGCAAAGAAACATAAATGTTTAAAAGCACAATTTATGGAACAACAAAGCTCAAGCATGGTTGAATTAAAACACATCATTAAAAAATACATTAAAACTCTTTTTTTCTGTAGCCAGGCAGTTGCCAAAAGCCTACTGGGAGAGGAAACAACATTTGTTTGCTAGCAGAAAGTTGACAACTACTTCCCAAAGAATACAAAAACAGATCCCCATTGATAAGAACAGCTGTTTCACAATAATTGGGGACTGGCAGGCCTGGGGTGGGTGGGTTTAGGGGTTCAACCCCCCCCCCCCCTGAATTTTTTTCAGGTTAAAAATAACCCCTGGTTTACTCATGAATTTTAACTGGTTAATCAAATCCCCATGCTAAGTCTATGAGACACACAAAAATAAGAGTCCCTCCAGGCACTATCTCAAGAAGATATTAACTGGTCTGTAGCCCAGGGAGGGGGGGGGGGGTTAGGGGTTCAAACGCCTCCCCCCCCCCCCCCAATTTCAAAACCCTCCCTGAAATTTTTTTTCTGGCTACGGCCCTGGGGACTGGGAAACTTTTATGATCCCTGTGTAGCCCCTAAATTCAGGGCTATGTAGTATACATAACCGTCACTAGTATGTAATAGCAAGCTATGAATTCGTAACTTCTATAAAGGATTCCAGCCATTGTGATTTAGGATTAACATTGCTTGATATGCTTTAAAAGCAACAACATTATCTTGTTTTTTTAACAGGTCCATCATTATGCCCTCGTTACCCTGCAAACATAGATTCCATTTTGGGACAAAGATGGAATATAAATTGAGCAAATAAATATTACATTATATTTATGTTGCAGCTACTTGTAACATTTTACGAGTTCTTACAATCAAGTTTTTTTTTCATGTCAGGAGCAACTTGAGAAACTGCAAGTTGCTTCTGGTGTGAGAGAATTGCCCGTCTGCAAGGATATTGCCCAGGGGACGCCCAGATGTTTTTGATGTTTTTACTATCCTGACATACACTGATATATTGGCAAGTTTGGTTCAGAGAAGGCTTGCCATTGCCTTCCTCTGAGAATGAGAGGGTGTGCCGTGCCCAAGGTCACCCACTGAGTCTCCATGACTGAGTGTGGGTTTGAACCGTTGTTTTCTAGAGTCCAAACCCAGCACTCAAACCTTTATAACATGCTGGCAAGTTTACACAAGTTTACACATTATATAGCATTAACTGAGAAGTATTTTTTTCTAACAAAGGGTTTGGTCCTTTAGAGGGTTTTTTTTTATAGACTTAGGATCTCTGGTTTATTTTGTTGGCGCATAATTTCAGTACTCCCTTTTGTTTGAGCTAAAACAAAGTAACTAATTTCTCTTGCTTTTCAGCAACCCATAGCATGCTGAATGGCCAAATGATTTCTGAAGGGGCACTTGATATTTCTGCAGGCTCATATGAGATTAATAAAATATTCCACCCTTACACAACTTGCAAACCTTCTGCTGGGAATGCGGACAAAAGCTACAAAGTGTGTCAGGGATGAAATTTGCGGGATGACCTAGCAAATCCATTCAAATGGTCACAGTGACAAGGCTCTGCGCCTCGGCTCTGCAAACACCATTTGATTGCTAATGTCAACAAAAGCATTCAGCTATGATGAGAAAGACAGATGGAATCACTTTCTCGCATCAAGCCAATGTATCTAAAAATAGGAACAGGACTTGAAAGCTAGATAAAAGCAGCTTGGATCCTTCCTTATCAGCATGCCCATAAAATGAAGTGCTTTAGAAACTTTTCTATGGCTGTGGGAAGAAAAAAAAAACCAGTGGGTGACCTTGCTAGATCTAGATCATAGAAAACAGAAACTGGGCAGAAAATTCAGGAAAAATTGTCAATTTATGGCTAAATCACTCCATCTTCTTATTCCTGCCTCCCACTTTATGTAACTGGAGTTAATAAATGATGATGATGTCGAAAGCTTTCATGGCCGGAATCACTGGGTTGTGCATTTTCCGGGCTGTATGTCCATGTTCCAGAAGCATTCCCTCCTGACATTTCACCCACATCTATGGCAGGCATCCTGAGAGGTCTGAGGATGCCTGCCATAGATGTGGACCAAACGTCAGGAGAGAATGCTTCTGGAACATGGCCATTGTTGTGACTCAGCCACAGCATAGCCAGAGTGAGGATGAAGAAGGGGATTCTGGGTTTCAGATACAAGAGCCAGATGATGGGATGCAGGATGAATTTCAGGATGAATTTCAGGATGATGGCATGGGAATGGGAATGATGCAGGCTGATTCAGCGGCTAGAGAAATGCAGCTTGAGCAGAATGAACTATTGACCCAGTCGGCCATAGATAACAGCCAGGATGACATTCCCATGGGAATTAATGAGCAAGAGAGCTTTCAAGCCCCGGTGTCTCCAGTCCTGGTTCAGGTACAAGATAACTAGGACCTTGAAGGGGCGCCATCATTATCTAGGGCGGACTGGTTGTTATGGAAGGGAGTACAGCTTCGAAGGAGCGTAAGATTGGCAGGGAAGAGAGAGGCCTCCATGGGAAAGAGAAATGCATTTTCGGGTTGCTTTTAAAAGTGTGTGTTTTGAGATAGATTCTTGTCAAAGCAAATTCTCACTTCATCTGAGTGGATGTTCCTGCTTCATGCCTAAGAGAAGTTTCCTGGATCTTTGTAACCTTTGGGCCTTTGTTCTTTAGGATCTATCGTCTACTTTTTTGGCTTAAGAATTATTGGACTTCTATGGCTTATGGACTAATGGATTTTTATGACTTATGAACTAATGGATTTCTATTGAGTCTTTTACTGCAACTTTGAAAACCTTATAACTGCCTGCTTTGATATATATTTGCTTTTGTTCAATAAAACTACAAAAGACTTTCTTCTGTGTGTGACTGGGTGTCTAAAGCAAGGTGAACTATTCTGAGGTGCGACAGCCATACAGCCCGGAAAATGCACAAAAACCCAATGATGATGATGCTTTGTTGACATATATATGTTTTTCAGAAAAAAAACCCTATCTGTAGAATTAAACTGTACTGCATACCTCTTCCAGCTTGATTGGAAATACTTCTGGCATAGGTGTGAAAGGTCTGCACTTTTCATAGGCAAGCCTTGGGATCATGTCCATACATGCAAGCAGTCCCAAGCAAGCCTCATGGGCAAGAAGAACCAACAAAAGAGCACACTTCTCATAGGCAAGCCTCGGGGTCTTGCACATGCATGCAAACAGTCCCAAGCGAGCCTCATGGGCAAGAAGAGCTGACAAAAAAGTGAACTGAGTGAGTTGTCAGAAATAAGGTGTCAAAAGCAAGGTTTTGAACACCAGTATTTCAAAGGAGGAGCCCCCGGTGGCGCAGCAGATTAAACCGCTGACCTGCTGAACTTGCCAACCGAAAGATTGCCAGTTCAAATCCAAGGAATGGGTGAGCTCCCACTGTTAGCCCCAGCTTCTGCCAACCTGGCAGTTCAAAAACATGCAAATGTGAGTAGATCAATAAGTACCATTTTGGCGGGAAGGTAACGGCGCTCCATGCAGTCATGCCTGCCCCATAACTTTAGAGGTATCTACAGACAACATTGGCTCTTCGGCTTAGAAATGGAGATGAGCACCAACCCCCAGAGTCGGTCATGACTGGACTTAACATCAGGGGAAAACTTTTCCCTTTTATTTCAAAGGAAGCACCTATCAAACAGCCTCTGAATATTGCTTGTTTATGAAAGGCATGGAATCTCTTTTTTGAATGCACTCCTCAAATAGTACAAAATACAAGATCTTAGACAGTGGAAAATTAAATGTATTTTTGAAAATGTCCACCATGTAGGAATTGTAAGAATTTTCATCCCCAAAGTAACTTGTTTGGCCATTCATTTAGATAGTAGGATTTTTTTGGCTATAACATTCAAAATATTTGCAGTGGAAGGAGCTAGAGTCAGTGACTATGACCTACATCAAATATGTTGGCAAACTGGAGCAATAGGATGCAGAGTAGTCTACCCAGCACCCTGCTAAATAGTGAGGAATAAAGTGAAGAATGAAACGGCATCCTCCATCCTGCGACAGAGTTAAGGTGCCCTAGAAATGGCGCAGATCACTCCATGGCCTTTCCGCTGGCATTTGATCCCAGTGAAAGGCCAGGAAGCGGGAAAGAGGAACACAGAACACATTGGGAAAACAACCACAGAGGTCATTGCCACCTAGCATAAAATAAATGTTGCTCTCTGAATCGCTGCTAGTCCGGTGTTTTTGATGAATCATTGTGACTGAGATGCTTTCAAAGGGCACATTCCTCAAATTGAGCTAGTCCTGTCACCTGGTAAACCAATCACTGGTCACCTAGGAAACAGGCCCTAGGTGCAAGTTTGCATGCTCTGCAGGAACATCTAATATTAGACCTGGAGCGCCCATTAGTTTACAAGCTGAATAAGGTTGCAGTCATCATAGCATCCCTTACAGCAGCTCTGCATAAAATAGAAGGTCTCTTTCCTAGAATGTGCTCAGTTCGGATGCCAAATAGAAGACCTTTCTTGCAGATCTACTAAATAAATTGAGCATCCTACTTAGCAGGAACATTCTAACATTCACAATGGTGTGTTTCTATGGAAACATGGCCAATTAATGTTTTTGTGCTGGTATTGCCTGTGGTGTGTTTTCACTCACGTACAGTCATTTGCAGCAACGACACTGATTTGTTTCTAAACCCACTTCGTACTCAAAGACCTTCAGACCTACACTACTCTCCCTGGTCTCATTCCCAACTTGGCAGAAAGTGGCTTCAGGGCTGAGGAAAGATGGCAAATGATGGCAAGAACAACATGTGGGTTTTCTCAAAATGTGAAGAACGGGAAGCTACTGGTAAAATAATGATTTCACCACATTGAGACATACATCAATTTCAAATGTCACATATCAGCTTGTAATGTCAACATTTGAAGTTTGGCATAAATATTTTAAAATGCATGAATAAATGAATGAATGAGTAAAGTCAATATATTATTTATTAAATTATGTTGTCAGTTAACCTCCAGTTACAAATATACACAAACTGTCACACCATCATAATTGTTAAATGTTAATGACTACTGCACACCTAGTTTAAAATACAGGTTACGCACCAGAAAAATGTCAAATACTGTCTGTAGTTACATGTCATTTGTCAAATATTGTCCCAGCTGTCTGCTACTACATGCCAAAGCTTTGACACTGGCTGCATTCACACATAATGTTAAGCTGAAAGCTGGCTAACCATGAAGAATCAGCATGTTTATACATAAAACACATCTCTTCATGCTAATTCTTGCTAGTATGAGCTAGTGAATTATCTTGGCATCCTTGTTTGTGTTGTTGAAATGAGTCAGGATTTATAGTCACCAACTAACTGTAATTTATCCCTGATTTATTATTCTGGTTTATTCTGTGTTATTATTCTGTGTTTGTATATCATGTGAAAAAAATCAATTTCCTGTTTGTGCTAATAGAAAAAGGGAGACAAGAGTAAACAGCTCATATGTATAACCGTGTAACATAATAAGCCAGGATTCAGTTGTAACTCTGGCTTAACTGTCATGTGAAAACATAAACAGAACACATGACTAAAGCAATGCTTTGAATGTCACATGTTAATAAGATCAACATAAAATTTCCACTTAATTGGATTAAAGTTTAGTCTCATTTGACAGTCTAATAGTGCTATAGCACCCCTCTCCCACCACACTAGCATCCCAGAAACTGGTATGTAGAAGGATAGTGTCTTCTGAGGGGTTTTTCTTGCGTCCAGAGTGACTTGAGAAACTGCAAGTCACTTCTGGTGTGAGAGATTGACCGTCTGCAAGGACATTCCCCATGGGATACCTGGATGTTTTGATGTTTTTACCGTCCTGCGGGAGTCTTCTCTCATGTCCCCCCATGGGGGGCTAGAGCTGATAGAGGGTAGCTCACCCCGATCTCAGGATTTGAACCTCTGACCTTTCAGTCAGCAGTCCTGCCGGCAAAAGGGATTAACTCATTGCACCACCTGGGGCTCCTCTTCTGAAGGTAAAACATTTACATTATATATATATAGCTATCATTGTCAGCAGCCATGGCTTTACCGTTCATGAACCTGTCTAATCCTCATTCAAAGAGATCCAAAGAGCCAGCCCTCACTATGAAAAGTGTTCTTAAGGATGACCTTTCTAAGCACATTAAAGGAGAAAAGGATCAATACGGCTTCTGAAGGGGCAAGTTATGTCTCCCTAACCTTGTAGAGTTCTTTAAAAGTGTCACTCAATATGCACAGAGGAATGATCTGGTAGTACGCATTGTTTATCAGAATTTCCAAAGGGTTTCAGACAAAGGTCTTCACCAAAAACTCTTGAAAAACCATAACTGTAATCTGATAGGAAGAGAAGTCATTACAGATTACAAGCCATTCACTGGATAAGATGCAGAGCAAAAAAGAAAGATGATGAGTCTCAGGGCAAAGAAATGTCAATGTCACATATACACTGAAGTGATCTGAATGGATAACGACTGGCCAAGAAAAGGATCTTGAGATTGTGATGGATAATGCAATGAAAATATCAAGCAAGTGCATTTAGCAGACATAAGAAAAGAAAACTCCATGTTGGGCTAAAATAGAAAAGGAATCAAAAATAAAACTGCCAGTGTCACCTTCATCCTTATAATACTAGATCCTAGGTTTATCCACTGAGTAGAAGATGTTAGATAAAGAAAAAATAAATGGAAACACAGTCAGACGTCCACATTCTCCGGGGTTAGGGGTGTAGGACTCTTGCAAAAGTAGGAAAACCACAAATTTAAAGAATGCTGTTCTGTTAACTTTTCTAAGAATCTGTAGGTCCTAGCGCAGTGATTTTCAACCTGTCCCCACATATTTTGGCCTTCAACTTCCAGAAATCCTAACAGCTGGTAAACTGATTGGGATTTCTGGGAGTTGTAGGTCAAAACACCTGGGGACCCACAGGTTGAGAACCATTGTCCTAGAGAGTTGACCACAGAGTCATGATGGAAGATCTAGAGAACATATTAATCAAATGCATTGATAATCAAACCCCCAAAAGTAAAACCCGCAGATGTAGAGAGGTGACTATACTTTTCATAGTGCACAGTTATTGTAGAATTTATCATCACAAAGGGGGTTGATGGCTCCACAGCTTGCTAGTTTTAAAGTCCTAGTGGACAACAAATTAAACATGAGCCAACAATGTGACGCGATGACTAAAAAAGCTAATGGCATTTTGGCCTGCATAAAAAGGGAGTATAGTTTCTGGATCCTGGGAAGTCATGCTCCCCCTCTATTCTGCCTTGGTCAGACCACACCTGGAATGTTGTGTCCAATGTTGGGCACCACAATCTAAGGGAGATGTTGACAAGCTGGAAGGTGTCCAGAAGAGGGCAACTAACATGATCAAGGGTCTGGAGAACAAGCTCTACGAGGAGCAGCTTAAAGAGCTGGGCATGTTTAGCCTGCAGAAGAGAAGGCTGAGAGGAGACATGATGGCCATGTATCAATATGGGAGGAGAGTCATAGGGAGGAGCGTGCAAACTTGTTGTCTGCTGCCCTGGAGACTAGGACACAGAACAATGGCTTCAAACTTCAGAAAAGGATATTCCACCTGAACATTAGGAAGATATAAATATTGTAAATAAATAATAAAATAGATAAATAAATAAATAGATTCCTCATTGTGAGAGCTGTTCAGCAGTGGAACTCTCTTCCCCGGAGTATGGTGGAGGCTCCTTCTTTGGAGGCTTTCAGAGACTGGATGACCATCTGTCCAGGGTGCTCTGAATGTGATTTTCCTGCTTCTTGGCAGGGGGTTGGACTAGATGGCCCATGAGGTCTCTTCCAACTCTATGATTCTATGATTCTATGAAAGGGTGACTGGGCCAATTCATGGAGGATGACAATATCTGTACAAACTTGTTGTGATGGCCTACATATTTCTTTCAGTATCAAAGAGAGTGAATCATTGCAAATTAGTTGCTGGGAAGCATGAGGGGGAGGCGCTCTCACAGTCACATCCTGCTTGCAAATTTCCCTGTTGGTCCATGGACTAGATGGTCATTCAGCCTGATCCCAAATAGCTGTTTTTAAGCTCTTCTGAGATCCAAGAATGGGATCTGCAGTAGTACTGTTAGTAGCAGTGATTGTTTTTTGACCCAATGCATCACTGCTGTTATAGTGGTAGTAGCAATAATAGTTATTTACCCTAGTGCAATCATCATATTACATTTATTTATACAAACTCTAATTGCCATTTTAATGCCCTGAGTTTCCCATCCCTTGGTACCATTTTGCTTGAGTCACGGACAAGGATAGTTCAGGACCAAGGACAGCCCCCTTTGCTCAGTCACAGTTTTTCAAAAGGCATTTTCTTCATTGGGTCAAGAGTTTTACAATGTACATTTCAGGCTAAACAATAACAATAGTCCCTCCCCCTGGCTCTTCCTGTCAGGGAATTATAGACAGTTTGAAATATGAATTGTTGCTGGTGATATGTGCAACCATATCACCTATTCACCTCTGGTGGGTAGATTTTGGATGCTTTGATGTTGATTTGAAGACTTTCCAAATCAATTTGACCCAAGGCAGCCTCACAGTAAAAGACATGTGTGTACACTAAGAACCAAGACCATTCTGCCAAACAATTTTCAGCTCTCTTTTCAAGTTTTCACCAGAACTAATTGAAGAGTGTTGTCGTCTCAGGCAGAGCTGACATATGTATTGCTTACTTCCTTTAAAAAGATATGCTCAGTTCAAACCGACAGCATTAATTTATCTCTGCTTCTCCATTGTTCCATTATCGGCACTTTAGATTTTTATCCTGTCAAATAAAATTTCATCTCTCTGTAATCATAGTACTAAGATATTACTGTTATCTGGAATTATTCCCTCATTTTCCCTCCAATGATTTGGAATTCTTCCCTCTTTATTTGAAAATACCAGAGGAACTATAGGTGGAAATATCAAGAGGCAGGACTGAGAAAAGATGGCACGAACCATTTTCTCAGTTAATAATCCAACACTTATCTTTACATATTTTGAAGAAACAAATGTGTACAACTTTGATATACTGCTGTGATTTGTGAGAGTCTATAAGATATGAGAAAGGGTGGGAAGTTTTAAAAGACATTTTGACAGTGGCTTACTGTGAGTTTTCTGGGCTGTATGGCCATGTTCCAGAAGCTTTCTCTCCTGACATTTCGCTCACATCTATGGCAGGCATCCTCACAATCTCTGAGGATGCCTGCCATAGATGTGGGCAAAACATAAGGAGAGAATGCTTCTGGAACATGGCCATACAGCCCAGAAAACTCACACAACCCAGTGATTCCAGCCATGAAAGTCTTCGACAACACATTTTGACAGTGTTTGCGATATAGATGTGGAAAATATAAACAGATCTCTCTCTCTCTCTCTCTCTCTCTCTCTCTCTCTCTCTCTCTCTCTCTCTCTCTCTCTCTCTCTCTCTCTCTCTCTCTCTCTCTCTTCCTTCTTTTAGAGCCAAATCTGACCTCAATCCTCATAAAGAAATTAATTCAATGAGTCTCCTTAGGTTGGTACAGTCAGGATAGGGAGTATCCAGAGTTTTCTATTCATGGGTTCACCCACTCACAGCTTGAAAATATCCATCCAACAATATTCCAAAAAGCAATGTTGCATTTGCCATTTTATGTAAGGGACACCATTTTACTACACCATTGTATATAATAAGATTTGAGTATCCATGGTGTTTATTACCCATGGGGGCCCTAGTGCCAAACCCCAAGGGGCACCAAGAACTCACTGTACTAACAATGGGATGAGGCTTTGACCCTATCTATGATGTGGATAACTATCTCTCTTAAATTTGAACAAGCTTAAAATTTCATTTGAGTTGATATTCATATGATTCTATCCAAATTCGTATGTTTCTTCATGACTGTGATAGAAAGAACAGAGAAAAGCAGAAATGATTGATTTCCCGACCCTAAATACGATCCTGGTGATGCACCTGCTGTAGAACTGGGCAGCATCACATTTGGTTGATGAATAAATTTGCTACTGAGGAAGAACTCTGTGTTGACTTGCATGACTTTTCAGTGAAGTTCGGTAAAGAGGGGATCAGGCTACAGCAGCTGCTGGAATCAATCACTTCCTGGAGAAGCCTGTTGGCCTCCTGTTACCTCAGCGTCTCTTGAAACAGGCAGGCACAATTGGTACCCAAGAACTCTCTGTCTCTACCAGTCCCAGAAATAGAGCAGGCATCAGAAGGGAAAGGGCTCTTGACCTTGAAACTGTTTGTTCTGGGGAAGAGGCAAAAAAAGGATAAGCAGTGGTCAAGTTGCTGATAGGACTGTGCTAAGAAGGGGTTGCATCCAACACTTTCTTACAGATGGGGTGCTGCACTGAGTGTCTATCTCAACTTCTTTGTGTGGTCCCATGAGATTATCCAATCTCCCTTTTTCAGTTCAGATCTCTCCCCACCCCACCTTCTCTTGAACCAATATTTTTAATCATTAATTTGTGTTTCTAACTGAGTAAACGATGCTCACTGGTGACGAGACAGATTGGTCTGGCTCTCCCATTAGACAGAGTGAAGTGGGTGCCTCAGGAAGTATATTTTGTGTAATGTTAAAGTCAGCAAATATTTAGTTGTTTGCTTGTTGCTATAATTGTTTTATCAGGAAGAAAGAGAAGTGCTTTTAGGTTATTTGACTCATGTGCCAAAACAACTTGCTTGCCTTTAGGTCCTATGTACGATGTACCTTGAGTTGGGTTGGGGAAAAAGTGTCCTTTAACGCTTCACCTCAGGCAGAAAAATGTCTTGGACCATCCCATGCCTGAAAATGTTGATGGTTATTATATTGAAGCAGAAAAGCTGGTGAATAGTTCTCCTATTTGCTACTTTTTTTTTTACTAGAGTGGCAGAAGATATTCCTTGGTGATCACCAAAACATGGAGGAGCCATGGGGGTGCAATGGATGAAACCCCTACTGACCTGAAGGTTGGGCTACTGACCTGAAGGTTGCCAGTTTGAATCCATGAGACGGGATGTGCGGGGACATGAGAGAAGCATCCCAGCAAGATGGTAACACATCTGGGCATCCCCTGGGCAACGTCTCTGTAGACAGCCAATTGTCTTACACCAGAAGCGACTTGCAGTATGTTCTCAAGTTGCTTCTGACACGATTAAAAAAACCCCAAACTTGGAAAAGTTACTTTTTGGAGTCCCCAAATCCAAAAACATTTGGCTTTTTCAAATTTTGGAGGTTCTTAGATACATACTTCTATATTTTATAATAGGTACAGGAAACTGTCATGGACTTGGACATTGGGAAGCTGCTCATCATCATCATCATCATCATCATCATCTAAACACCTTTGTCTTTAAAAGCCTGCCTAAATAAAAAGGTTTTAGCCTGCCGCCAGAAGGACAGCAGGGAGTGGGCCATTTTGGCTTCCATGAGCAGGGAGTTCCAGAGTCAAGGGACAGCCACCGAGAAGGAAGGCCCACTCTCTCGTTCCCACCAACAGAGCTTGAGATGGAGGTGGGACTGAGAGAAAGGCCTCTCCTGAAGATCTCACGGCCTGGGCAGGTTAGTACAAGGGGATGCAGTGGACAAATAGCCTGGGCCTGAACCTGAACTGTCTAGGGCTTTAAAGGTCATAACCAGCCTGTTCAATTTTGCTCAGAAACAGACTAGCAGCCTGAGGAGCTGCCACAACAGGGGGATTGTCGGCTCCCCGCAACCAGCCCCAGTGAGTAATGTGACTGCAGTTCTTTGGACTACCTGACGTTTCTGAGCAGTCTTCATAGACAGCCCCTTGTAGAGTGCATTACAGTAATCCAGATGGGATGTAACTAAGGCATGTACCACTGTGGCCAGATCTGGCTTCTCAAGGAACGGGCACAGTTGGCACACAAGTTTTAATTGTGCAAAGGTCCTCCTGGCCACCACAGATACTTGGGCCTTTATGTTCAATGCCGAGTCCAGGAGGACCCCCAAACTGTGAACCTGTATCTTCTGGGGGGGGGGGGAGTTTTTCAATATGCCCTCACCCCATTTTTGGGAGGGGAACTTTAATCCAAATGCCTATGTTGCATGAGGGAATTTTTTGAGAGGGGGGTCGACTATTTAGGGCCAAAAGAAGCTCCCTTTTCACAGAAGATCATCCAGCTTTCAACTCAACTTCCTTTTGACTCCAGATTGGAACAAATATTCTGTCACACCATGGGTCTCATATTGGGAGAAGTGTGATATATAAAGTAAGCAAATAAATAAATGAATAATCTGGCTTGCTGTGAATTTTTCGGGCTGTATGGCCATGATCCAGTAGCATTCTCTTCTGACGTTTTGTCTGCATCTGTGGCAAGGTTTCTCAGAGGTTTATTCAGAATTTCTGAAGATGCCAGCCTAAGATGCAGGCAAAATGTCAGGAGAGAATGCTCTGGAACATGGCCATACAGCTTGAAAAACTCACAGCAACCCAGTGATTCCGGCCCTGAAAGCCTTGACAACACAAACAAAGAGTCTCTCCTGAATCTGGCACAGCCAGCGATTTTTTTTTCTTTTTGGAAGGAAGGAAGGAAGGAAGAGGGGAGGGAGGGAGGAGGGGAGGGAGGGAGGGAGGAGGGGAGGGAGGGAGGGAGGGAGGGAGGTTTTCAAAAGAAGAGTTGGGACTCAGGGCCCTCAAAAACAACCTTGGAGGCCTCATGGACTCCATAGCTTTCATTTTCCCCACCTGTCATATATGCTCTGAAGCTAGCTTTCAACTCAGATTGAGATGATGACTATTCATTATTAGATGTTTTGTGGGGTGTCTTTTTTAGTATTCTTTTCCTGCCTTGGTAGCTGGCACAGAAAAATATCTTGTGTGTAATGGATTGCTCTTTCACCGTCTCTTCTGCTATTCTAAAATGTGTTGAGCAACAAGTCTGTTAGGACCAAAACAGCTGCTCAAAATAGCTGGCGCTAAAAGAAGGCCATTTAGAACAAACAAAATGGCACCCTTGGGTTAGACAATTACGAATCTGCCAGAGACTGGTTCAGTTGATCCTTACAATGAATCAGAGCATTGCTCCATCTAGCCAGCATCTTTTTTTTTTTGGCTGAAGCTCGAAAGACAGAAGTGTTTTATAGGCCTATTATTTGGGATGCTCTTAAATGGCAAGGCCAGATATTGAACTTGGCATTAAGCTCTGGCACATTCCAGAAAAGTCATATTGAGCCCTCAGTGTGATATTAGCTGTCTACATTAGGAGACCTCTGTCACTGCACATGGGAGGGGTGGGCAGGGAATGATGGGATGGAAACTGGCTTCTTTTTGATGCTTTAGGGTTTTCAGAGTGTGCAAGTAGCATACCTGTCTTGGCAGCATCCAATATTGTTCTCTTTCCCGTTGCTTGGATACTGCAATGATTCACTTTAGGTATTTGAAAACACAGACAGGCAGGTAAAGGATTGTCTGCAATGGAAGTAGAGTATTTCGGAAAACCAGCATGTTGTAGCAGCAGGATGTGCAAATCAGAGTGCAAAAGAATGGCAGGGACTGGGTTTTTTGGGGGAAAATACAATTCTTCCTCTCTGCTTGACTTACAGAGAAATTCTGAAAAATATTGCATAGTTTCTTTGTGTGACCAAAGCCAGCCCTGGCTTGCTATGGCACCTCACAAACAGAGAGGGTCTATTTCCTTCCTTGCCGTGCACCACTTGCATCCTGTGGAAAAGACGGCTAACGTGACACAGTATATTAAGCTGCATGTCACTTCCACAGAAAATAAGTATGAAGGCTGTTAGGCAGAATGTAGCCTCTGGCAAAATAAAATAAAATAAAGAGAACAAATACAGCAAATTTCCCAGCAATAGGAAAACATGCATTCAGGTAAGTGCTTGATGTTTCATACAGGAATGGTGCATGAAATGAAATGACAGGAACTCAAAGAGTACGGAACATGACTTTTCTCGCCACAGGTGTCATAAACAGCTGAGCAATTCTCCAAAGAAGAATTTGTAAAAGCACTTGAAATATACAGGAAGAGTTGTATTCATATATTACACAAGTCACAGAAGCACCAATCATCTCATTTTCATACATCTGATTTTTCCACAAAGGGCTTGGAATGATATAATATGATATAATACTGATCTTGTTCTATTGTAATATATTACAATGGAGTGCAGGGCATTGTTATACCATTGCTTAGTTATGGATGGCCTCAGCATGTTATTATATTAAGGAAATATGCAGGCAGAATAAATGCTCTTATCTGCTGCTGTAGTTCTTGGGAGAGTGCCATTTTAAATATTCTGATTATGCCTCTATTGCCCTGGAGCATTCAGTGGCAATTGCCAGAGTCAATATCCCAGAGGGCATTTTTCTTATTTTAAAAAAATCAAAGATATTTGTTGTTTATTCATTCAGTCATTTCCAACTCATCATGACCTTATGGATCAGCCCACAACAGAACT
Source organism: Anolis carolinensis (assembly GCF_035594765.1). Classification (NCBI taxonomy): domain Eukaryota; kingdom Metazoa; phylum Chordata; class Lepidosauria; order Squamata; family Anolidae; genus Anolis; species Anolis carolinensis. Next base: position 100,529,724 of record NC_085841.1, read on the forward strand.
CCCTGACAGCTGTTGCCACCTCCAGCTCCCTCAAGGTCAAGCCAGTCACTTCAAGGGCACCATCCATCCACATTGCCCTTGGTCGGACCCTCTTCATTTTTCCTTCCATTTTCCTCAGCATCATTTTCTTCTCCAAGCTTTCCTGTGTTCTCATGATGTGGCCAAAGTACTTCATCTTTGCCTCTAATATCCTTCTTTCCAGTGAGCAGTCAGGCATTATTTCCTGGAGTATGCACTGGTTGAATCTTCTTGTGGTCCAAGGCACTCTCAGAATTTTCCTCCAGCATCAAAGTTCAAAAGCGTCTGTCTTCCTTCACTCAGCCTTCACTCAGCTTTATGGTCTAGCTTTTGCATCCATAGGTTACTACGGGGAATACCATTGCTTTAACTATGCGGACCTTTGTTGCCAGTGTGATGTCTCTGCTCTTCACTATTTTATTGAGGTTGGCCATTGCTCTCCTCCCAAGAAGTAAGCATCTTCTGATTTCCTGGCTGCAGTCTGGATCTGCAGTGATCTTCGCTCCTAGAAATATGAAGTCTGTCACTGCCTCCACGTTTTCTCCCTCTATTTGCCAGTTATCAATCAGTCTGGTTGCTATAATCTTGGTTTTCTTGATGTTTAACTGCAACCCAACTTTTGCACTTTCTTCTTTCACCTTGGTGATAAGGCTCCTCAGCTCCTCCTTGCTTTCAGTCATCAGAGTGGTATCATTTGCATATCTAAGGTTGTTAATGTTTCTCCCAGCAATTTTAACTTTAGCCTTGGATTCAAATATATATTATACTATATAACATGATGTTTGTTCCTGGGTTATAAATGTCATTTCCTGATTGGTTCTATCAGAAAAACATGGGAAGTTTATTAAACTGCAAAAAAAGCATCTCAACCAATTCAACATAGCTTGTGGCAGCCACAAAAACAAAAACAAAAACAACTCACTTCAAAGTAAGTTCTGCACAATGAAACAGGAATAATGCTTTCATACCAGTAACAGATTTTTTTCCAGATTTTGTTACATAGTGTTATAGCATACTCTCAGACAATGCGATTGCTATTGCCTGCTTTTGGTCCAAAACTATTTAGCTGTTTGTTGTATGTGTTTGGGTTGTGTGGCCATGTTCCAGAAGTATTCTCTCCTGACGTTTCGCCCACATCTATGGCAGGCATCCTCAGAGGTTGTGAAGTATGGATAAACTAAGTAAGGAAAGGAAAGAATATATATCTGTGTAGAGTCCAGGGTGTGGCAAGAGTCCTTTGTCACTGGGAAGCCAGCAGTAATGTTTCAGTTAATCACCCTAATTAGCATTGGAAAGGTTTTGGTCTCTTGCCTGGGGGCATCCTTTGTTCAGTCATTAGCCCTCAGAGTGTTGGTTCCCATCTACTGTTTTGATTTTAGAGTTTTGTAATACTGGTAGCCAGATTTTGTTCATTTTCATGGTTTCTTCCTTTCTGTTGAAGTTGTCCACATGCTTGTGGATTTCAATGGCTTCTCTGTGTAGTCTGACATGATAGTTGTTGGAATGGTCCAGCATTTCTGTGTTCTCAAATAATATCCTGTGTCCAGATTGGTTCATCAAATGCTCTGCTATGGCTGATTTCTCTGGTTGAGTTAGTCTGCAGTGCCTTTCATGTTCTTTGACTCTTGTTTGGGCACTGCGTTTGGTGGTCCCTATGTAGACTTGTCCACAGCTGCATGGTATCCGGTAGACTCCTGTAGAGGAGAGAGGATCCCTCTTGTCCTTCGCTGAATGTAGCATTTGTTGGATTTTCTTTGTGGGTCTGTAGATAGTTTGTAGGTTGTGCTTCTTCATCAGTTTGCCTATGCGGTCAATGGTTCCCTTGATGTATGGTAAAAACACCTTTCCTCTGGGTGGATCTTTGTCTTGACTCTCATGGCTTGTTCTTCGCCTTGCAGCTCTTCTGATGTCTGTGGTGGAGTTATTTAGCTGTTTATGGTTCCATTATTTTATCACTTTTAAACTTATTTATTATGCAATGCTTTTGACACGAAATTTAAAAAAGCATACTCTCATACACCCAACTCTGCATGGTTATTTTGTTTTTAAATTGTTAAACACTTGTCTTTTAAAAATACGCTGTACTCTCAAGGGAATGCAACTTGACTTTGCAGTGGATGTGTGCGGCATTGATATAAATAGCACAGTGTACAATTGAGCATCTCCTCCACCTGTGGCACTATCCTATAGAACAGGCATGGGCAAACTTTGGCCTTCCAGGTGTTTTGGACTTCAACTTCCACAATTCCTGGCCTCAGGCCCTTTCCTTTTCTCCCTTAGCTGCTTAAGGAGGGGGCCTGAGGCCAGAAATTGTGAGAGTCCAAAACACTGAGAGGGCCAAAGTTTGCCCACACCTGATATAGGATATCCTTCCTCACCTTGACACTCTCCGGTATTTTGGACCACATTTTCTATCACCCCAGCAAACTTGCTGCAGGTGTGATCCAGACTGTGCACACATTAAATAAATATGTAAAAATGTAAATCTAAGTAGCCTAAATTAGTTAAGGAGATGTAACTAACATCTCCTCCCCACCACTGTCCCCAGCAGTCAGTTCAGGGCAAGAAGGTCCATTCAGCTTCTGATTGAGGCACAAAAAGAGGACGTTTTCCCTCCTGCTAGTAAGCAAGGCTTTAATAAGGATCTTGTTTCTGATAGTTGCAGCCTTCATTCGAAAGAGAGGTAGAAACATCATTCTTGTTCCCCCTCAAATGTAACTCCTTCACCTGATCTGGCTTATAATTGTTAAGGTTGTCCAGGTGGCATTTATATAGTCTTACAATAAGACTACATAATCTTATTGACTACAAAAGGACTCTAGCAGTTATGAATCTGTAACTGCAGTATTGAATATCAGGCATAAAAGATATTTGATCTCGGATGTTTCACATTTTCAAAAAAAATCCTAGTCATACATTACTCACAAATCCAATTGATGGGGGTTGTGGGACTTTCTGTCCATACAACTGGAGGTGTGAGTTTTGGGGAGGCTGTTATGGACCCACTTGAGAAAGTGGCAATAACATGCTGCTGTCATTTGTGTTCAAAAGGGTTTAGCTGGCAGTCCCACCAGGCACTACTTTGCCTTTGAATGCCTCAGCATATCAATATTAGGACAATTTCTGAATAGACAAAACTGAAAATGTAGCAAATTAGCTTCATTTAAGTATACGCCTAACAATTTCATTTTAAATGACATTTTAAAGAAACTGAAGACAACCTCAAACAGCTGAGAACAAAATCATTGTTGCTGATATATAGGGGGAAATGCCTTGCACGGTTCCACTTATCATTCTTCAGGTTACAGTTTCACTAGCAGCTAGGGAGGGGTGAGGATGTTATTAGGTTCATATTGACAAGAAATTGTTTCTAAAAAATATTGAGATTACTTGGACTTTGGAAAGAGTTTGATAGAATAATAGATCATTTCCAGGTCAACAGTGCCCCCCTCCAATGTTGGGGATGGATTTTCTAATCTTTTTAAACAATTTACAAATATTACTTATTCCTGGGGGCTGAGAGGTTTGGTGTAACCTTATAGATGAGAGGAATGCACCTTCTATTCCTTACCTTTTAAACAAGGACCCTGCACATGACTCTGCCACTTGCTTCCATTTGGAAACAATCACCGGCAGAACGGTGTAACGGAGAAAATGTAGTCAGTTAGCAGTTTCTCTTTCTGAAGGAAGAGGACAACTTCTCAAAATGTGGCTTGGATCCTAAATTTAGTTAAATATTAAGTTCTTCCCAGGACCCTCATGCCCCATTCACATTGTTCCAGAAGTAAGATGTGAAGTTTGCAGAGAGCTTCTTTGCGCTTTCTTAAATTAACACATACAATAGGACACAGGGGATCCATTCCAGCATCATTCACATCATAGGATTTCCATGTAATCTGAAGCCCAATTCTCTTACCTCAAAGAAATGAGTGTGTTCTGTATGTATCCCCTCTGAAAGGTTAGGTTCATAACTTGGGAGTGATCTTGGATTCAGTCGTACGCCTGGAAAGCAGCAGCCAGAAACACTTTTTCCCAATTGGTTGGTGCATCGGCTACACCCTTTGTTAGTTACCTCTCAATTAGACTACTGTAAGGAGCTCTTGGGACTGTCTTTAGATATGTTTAGAAGTTGAAGCTACCTCAAAATGCAGAGTCAACCTGGTGTCGAGTCATTTCATCTGAGGAAGTGGGTTGATATCTACAAATGTTCATTGATTGGCATCAACATTAGAATCTTTTCAACACCAAGTTGAAACCTAGCTTTTTATTAAAGCCTTTGGACAAACCTATTGTATTCAAGGTGCACATTTTTATGGTTGTCTTCGTCAAGGTTTAGACTCACTGTGCCCCCTAACCTCTGCAGGGGTGGTGGACCTAAAATGGTCTGCCCCAGGAGACTTATGGATCCAGAAGGATTCCTGACGGCTCTTGGGGAGTTTCTCGCCTCCTTGGCAGGTGATCCTGTCGATGCTCTAGTCTCTCTCTGGAATGGGGAGATGACTAGGGCAATAGAAACGATTGCTCCGGAATGTCCCCTCTCGAGTAACCGAGCTAAACCAGCTCCTTGGTTCACTGAGGAACTGGCAGCGATCAAGTGAAAGAAGACGGAACTAGAGTGCATGTGGCGATCAAAGTATAACGAGTCAGACCGAACACGGCTAGGCTCCTATCTTAGGGCATATGCTGCGGCAATCAAAGCTGCAAGGAGAGTCCACCTTGCGGCCAACATTGCGTCCACAAAGAACCGTCCGGTGGCGCTGTTCCATGTTATCAGAGGGTTGTTAACTCCCACCAATCAAGGTGGGAGCCCTGATAGCTCGGCAGCCCGCTGTGAAGCATTTCCTCGGTTCTTTGCGGACAAAGTTGCTCTGATCCGCTCTGACTTTGACGCCATATTAACGGCAATCTCTGAGGATGTAACGAGAGCACCTGCTTGTCCAGTTTTGATGGATTCATTTCAATTGGTTGAGCTTGAGGACGTGGACAAGATCCTTGGAGAGTCGAGACCAACCACATGCATCGTGGACCCCTGCCCATCCTGGCTGGTGAGAGAAGCCAGAGGGGGATTGGCTGAGTGAGTGGTGGTGGTGAATGCCTCCCTTCGGGAGGGCAAGTTTTCAGCGAGCCTAAAAATGGCTGTGATCAAGCCGCTGTTGAAGAAGCCATCACTGGATCCCACTCAATTTGGAAACTTTCGGCCTATTTCCAATCTCCCCTATTTGGGCAAGGTCTTGGAACATGTGGTGGCCTTGCAGCTCCAGGGATTCTTGGATGACACTTATTTTCTGGATCCGGCACAGTCTGGCTTTAGGCCGGGGCATGGTACCGAGACAGCCTTGGTCGCCTTAGTTGATCTTCGCCGGGAACTGGACAGGGGGAGTGTGTCCCTGCTGGTTCTGCTGGACCTCTCAGCGGCCTTCGATACCATCAATCACAGTATCCTTCTGGGACAACTCGCAGGGATGGGTCTTGGAGGTACTGTTTTGCAGTGGCTCTACTCATTCCTGGAAGGTTGGTCCCAGATGGTGTCATTGGGGGACGCCTGCTCGGCCCCACAACCATTGTCTTGTGGGGTCCTGCAGGGTTCGGTACTGACCCTGTTGTAGTTGGGCCAAGGGGCAGTAATGGTTCTAGGGGTGAAACAGCTAGAAGGAGAAAAAGGGCTAATAGAGAGCAGGTGTTTGATGAAGAACAACAAGTAAAGCGGGTCCGGGAAATACTTATGGCTCCTTGAGAGGATGAGACATTTTATGGGTTTTCTAGTGATGAGGAGTCCATGCTAGATGATGATTTCGCAGAGAGTAGAGGAACTAAAAGGTCTACTCGAGAGCAGGAGTCGGATGAGGAAAGAGAAAGGAAAAAGATCCGGGATATACTCACTGCTCCCACGGATGAGGAGACTTTTGAGGGATTCTCTGGGAATGATGAGTCTGGGAGTGAGATGGAGAATACTGACTGGACTCAAGTTAATGTGTATGATGAGCCAGCCCATGGGGCTGCATCAGGGGATTGGCAAGCCTCTCATACTTCTGGGACATGGGGAGATCTAAGTCTTGAACAGAGATGGAGAGGCTGGAGGGATGGGAGGCAAGGTCCATTAACAAGATCAAGATCAGCTGTGGTTGATGAGGAAAGGGCGGAGGTCTCATCAGCATCAGACTCCAATGAGTAAGTTAAAAGTAGAGTTTGGAGAACTATTGCCTTGCAGAAGGCAAGGTGTTGTTTTGGGGACATTGCTTTGTCGCTGCCTGTTCTCCTTGGGTCCTGGCTGTACAGCTTCCTGATAATCCGGTTTGAATCCTGCTTCAGTGATCCTGGCTTCTGACTCCTGTTCGGATCTTGACAATGACGTTCCAGTTCAGCGTTTCCAGTTCGGCGTTTGCCTTGGCGTTTCTGATCCAGCACTTCCAGCTTGGCGTTTGCCTTGGCATTTCTGCTCCAGCGTTTCCAGTTCGGCGTTAGCGTTGGCGTCCCTGCTTTGGCGTCCCTGCTTTGGCGCTCTTACTTCGGCTTTCCTGGCTTCTGAACCCAGGCTGGCTTCTGACCTTCGTCTGTGCTTGCTCCTGGCTTGGCATCTCCGGTTTTCTCCCTTTGGTCTTTGGAACTCGGCCTGGCTTCGACTACGATTCTGCTTGCTGCCTTTTGGAGCGTTTTACTCTTTTCCAGCCCTTTGCGCCACAGCATTGAGTAGCATCAGTTCTGGTAACATTTCTGTTACATTTGCTGCGAATTATCAAGCCAGATAATCCGGTTTATCCTTTTGTTCTTGCTTTTGACTCCTTTTGAACGAAGACATTTACTTTTGAAAAGAAACACTGCAGTTAAGTGTTTCTGAGTTTAAAATATTATTTAATAAACATTTAAGAACTTTCCTTTATGTGTGTGGCTTTCTAAGAGGCGGCTGTGTCACGACAGTTCCCCATGTTGTTTAACATCTACATGAAGCCGCAGGGAGAGATCATCAGGAGTTTCGGGGTGCAGTGTCATCTGTATGCAGATGATGTCCAACTCTGTCACTCCTTTCCACCTGTCACTAAGGAGGCTGTTCAGGTCCTGAACCAGTGCTTGGCCGCTGTGTTGAACTGGATGAGGGTCAACAAATTGAAACTGAATCCAGACAAGACAGCGGTCCTCGTGGTCAGTCGGAAGGCCGAACAGGTTATAGGGTTACAGCCTGTGCTGGATGGGGTCACACTCCCCCTGAAGGCTCAGGTTCGCAGTCTGGGGGTGATCCTAGACTCATCGTTGAGCCTGGAACCCCAGGTCTTGGCGGTGGCTGGGGGAGCCTTCGCACAGTTAAAATTCATGTGGCAGCTGCGCCCGTACCTTGGGAAGCCTGACTTGGCCACGGTGGTCCATGCTCTTGTTACATCCCGATTAGACTACTGCAACATGCTCTACGTGGGGCTGCCTTTGAAGACTGTTCGGAAGCTTCAATTAGTCCAACAGGAGGCAGCCAAGTTGATAACCAGAGTAGCGTACAGGTAGTGTACTACTCCTCTGTTACGTCAACTCCACTGGCTGCCGATCAGCTACCGAGCACAATTCAAAGTGCTGGCTTTAACCTTTAAAACTCTAAATGGTTCCAGCCCATCTTATCTGTCCAAGCCTGTCTCCCGCTACAACCCACCTCGAAGTTTAAGATCTTCAGGTGAGGCCCTGCACTTGCTCCCGCCAGCTTCACAGGTGTGGCTGGCGGGGACGAGAGACAGGGCTTTTTCAGTAGTGGTTCCCCACCTATGGAACGCCCTCCCAAGTGAAGACAGGCAGGCTCCCTCCCTCTTATCCTTTCATAGGAAAGTTAAGACCTCATCGTGGGACTAGGCCTTCGAACAACAATAGCAGCATTAAGTATTATTATGTGTGCTGGAACTCAATTTGATAGACTCGTATTTCTAGATCTGATTGTGCCCATCTGCTTATTTAATATTGTATTTTATGAATGTTGTTGTAATTAATTAGTTACTAATTTTAATTTATTTGCATTGTATTTTATATTTTTATATATGTGTGTTTTATTGTAAGCCGCCCTGAGTCCCCTTTTGGGTGAGAAGGGCGGGGTACAAATGTTGTAATAAATAAATAATAAATAAGATTGTTTTAACTTATTTTAAATTAAGACACTATTTATTAGGTGGTGTTTCTTTTGAGCAGCTCCAGAGCCCCAACTATTTTAATCTGTGTTGTTGAAGGCTTCCATGGCCAGAATCACTGGCTTGCTGTGAGTTTTTCAGACTGTATGGCCATTAGGAGAGAATGCTACTGGAACATGACCATACAGCCCAAAAAACTCACAGCAACCCTACTTTAATCTGGTCTTGCCCTTCCTTGCTTCAGAAGAACACTGTAAGTGGGAGGTAAATCTTATTGCCGATGGCACTGAGTCTGAGAGTGACTTGGTGAAAGAAATTTAATGGGTTCATGGCAGAGGTAAGAGTCACATCAGAAACCTCTTAGGCTGTATTGGAGTGTTAGTTGCTCCGGTATATAAATTTGCTTTTTGTATACCTGGCCTCTGCAGAGTAATGATAGAGAATTTAAAAAATATATTCTGTTAGATTCAATTGTACGGTTTCAGGAGTGGCTTGAAACAAGAGTTCTGGGATGATAACTGATTATAATCAGTTTGCTGCATATGATTCTCAAGGTAAACAAGAGTGCATTTACCCAAGTCACCTTTGATTGTTTCCAATTTCTCTTCAATTTTTTAAAATTGCAATGCCTTGAAACAGAAACCATAGCAACAATGAAACTCCAGACAGAAAAATAAGGAAAAAAAAACCCTGCTGATTCCTTTTTGGTGCAATTGTATGTATGTATCCTACCCTTTGCCAATTAACATGTCTGAAATTTACAAGTGTATACATCAACATATTTATTATGAAGATAAGAAGAGATTGACTTTGCACATTCAGCATACAGGTCATGTAAGTGTTATTGCTATAATTGTATTATTTTACTTTGCTTAATAATGTGTTATTATGTTGCTATGTAATGTTTGTGTTGTTTTTATGATTGGAAACCGCCCTAAGTCCCTTCCAGGAGATAGGGCGGTATATAAATAAAGTTTTATTTATTTATTTATTTATATTATTATAGACCAATAATTTCTAGTGGGTAAGAATTTCAACCAAACATTTTAAAGGCTACAGAGCATTTATTTCTGTAATAATATTTATGACATGTTAAAAACCATGCATTCAGTCAGACTGAATTTCCACATTATCACTGCCTTTTTAGATGCAAGGCACAGCTGAACATTTTGATTGCTTTCAACTTCATTTGCAGTAATTATTAATCTCTAATGTTGTATTATTCTACCCCTGCCAGTAACCTGTCCTTTTACTTATTCTTTCAACAATGACTTCTGTTTGCTACTGGCTAAATCAGTAACAGCAGCCAGGCTTTCTCCTGATTGCATTCCTGGGAACTGTTTGTAAAACCTCCCATCAGTCTCACTCTTGCCAATGTACTAGCTTAGCTGAGAGGCACATTAATCTAAGTACATCAACATTTGGGTCTTTGCAAGCTTATAATGGGACCTGACACACTTGATTCCAGATAAATAATGTCCTTACCATGAACAAGGAGAACATCTTTTCAGAGATCTGTCTTTAGTTTATTGATTTCTCTTTTCTTTATCCAAATATAACATTTGCAGCATAAGAAATTTAGATTTTACCTCTACTAAAGCTCTGTCTACTTTAATCCTGAGACACAGATCCCTCTTCAGCCCAAGCTTCAAGTATTTCACTTTCAAGCTCCAAGGCAGTGATTCTCAACCTGTGGGGTCCCAGGTGTTTTGGCCTACAACTCCCAGAAATCCCAGCCAATTTACCAGCTGTTAGGATTTCTGGGAATTGAAGGCCTCTGGGAATTGAAGGCCAAAGCATCTGGGTACCCACAGGTTGAGAACAAATTCTCTAAGGGCATTATCACATTGTAGAAGCAGATGGAAGTATACCAGCATGAAATCAGCCATTATTACTCTTCCCTGCAATTATGTTATAGTGTTGGTTTGGAAACACATGGTCCCAAAATCAGTTTCCAACCTACCTAGCTTTTGGGTTTAAAATTTACTTTTGCTATATATATATATATATATATATATATATATATATATATATACACACACACACACACACACACACACACCAGCTATATATATATATATATATATATATATATATATATAGAGAGAGAGAGAGAGAGAGAGAGAGAGAGAGAGAGAGAGAGAGAGAGAGAGAGATTGAGATGATTGGGGGGCGGGGGGGCGGGAGAGAGAGAATATTCTTTTAATTTTACTCCAAAAGCAACTTTAACTTAATTGGGACTATTGAGAGGAAGAAAAAGAGAATCATGCTCACTCACAAACATGACTGAGAATATTGAAACTGCTGTGGAAGAGACCAATCATATCAGAGGCAGTATGGGAACAACAGAAATATTGGAACCATTGATGGATTTTCCAGTCAATGACAAGAGGTGCTCCACCTATAACTGAAATGCAAAGCAGCAAAAAGAGACATGAAATTATGTGATAAGAACTAGCCAAAAATGCAGTACTGAATTTAGGACAAATGAGATCCTGTGTTAGTTAAGTTACAAGGCCTCTCACTTGGGTCCTGAAGGAGGTAGGCTCAGTAGGCCGGATCGCCGAATGTTCCCGAAAGTCAAATCAACGGAATTCTGCACACCCTTAATCATTATTTAAAATGTGCATTTAACAAAGCACGTGTACAGACAGTAAAACCATTCAGGTGAGCGATTTTGGAGTATCTGGGATTTGGAATTCCAGATAAGAGCTGCTCAACCTGTAATCTCATTTGTTGCATATTTTGAAGAGGTCAAATTAATACAGTTTCATCCTAGAGAGCAAAATGTGAGTACTATGTAGTGCTAGCAAGCTCAAGACACGCTTTGTACCCTGGGACCTAAATACCCCAAAGTTGAATCTTGGAATACTTTGGTGGTTCTCAACCTGAGGTCTCCAGATGTTTTGACCTTCAGCTCCCAGAAATCCTAACAGCTGTTAGACTGGCTGGGATTTCTGGGAGTTGTAACCCAAAACACTTGGGGACCTACATGTTGCGAACCACTGGAATACTTGGATGCGAAACTTCTCATAAATATCAGGTGCTGTGACTACATTTCAGAAGAAGGAACTGGCAAAACCATCTCTGAATATCCCTTGCCTATGAAATTCATGGTATGGTCATAAGTCAACAGGTGATTTCAAGGCACAAATGTACAAAAAGGAAATAGTGTTACATTTACATGGAGGGTAAGATACATACTACCTTAAAAGCCAGCCTAATTTGGTGCAAGAACAAAGAATTCGCTCAAGAAGCTCTTCCCATCTCTAGCGATAAAGCAAATTCAGTCACTAACAATCTGCTGCCATGTCATGCCATCTGGAATCTACTGCCTTTGAGACGGCTGCCTTGCTCTATCTAATAGTAGAGCCAGCCCTTTCTGCTCTTGTTGCCTTCCCCAATTGTCCCAAATTCATATGAGTATGAACACATTGGAACTGAGGAGATCAAAATAATGTTTCCAAAAACATATTTTCGTGGAAACCCAGGAGAAATGTAAAGGTAATTACATAAGCTAGAATTTTGCTGGGGCTGATGCTCCTGAAGAGACTGTTTTCAGGGAAATTGATTTAGTGGGTTGTGTGTTTCTGATGATTGGACACAGACATTAAAAGCAGAGAAAACAACAGGTTTCCCATCATTATAAAACAAGGTAGTTTTGCTGTGGGGGAAAAAATTGTTTCACACTTCAGTTTTCAGTATCCCTGGCTAAACATCTGAGAGTGCAGATGACAACGGCACTAGCAATAGTGCAATGAACAAAAAGAAAACATTACACACTTAGCAATGCTTTGTGTTTAGCTTCAGGTGAAGCACAAGCTTAGTTACATTAGGCTGATGGACAGATAACAATGGATTTATACATAGCAATTTCATGGACTGGATCCAGGTGTAGTCATACCTAGAAAGGTAGCACTAAAGACTATGACCTGAATTTGTGGTGGGAATCATGCAAGCCTCCAGATGTTGCTACACTACAGCTCCCAGCATTCCTATATTGCTTAGGGCTACTGGGAGTTCCAATCCAACACCTGGTCTTTCCTAACACTGGCCTAAATATAATTGCTTGTCCCAGCTAGAGTAGACCTACTAACTCTATTGCTATATAGAATTAAATATATACAGTATTCCCTTACTTATTGTGGGGGTTAGGTTCCAGGACCACCCGCAATAAGTGAAAATCCATGAAGTAGGGACACTATATATTTATACATTATTTTAGTAGTTATACACTATTTTAAGATTTTATCAACCAATCGTGTGTTGATAAATTGCCCCCTTCTCCTCCCGTTGCCGCTTGGGCTCCTTTTCTCTCCCTTCAGCTTCTTCTTCCTCCCTTCCTTAGGCTGTAAATTGAAATTTTTATGATTTATAATATTCTTTTAGAGTTTATTGAAAATCCACAAAACAGCGAATCCACAAAAAGCGAACCGCGAAGTAGTGAGGGAACACTGTATATATAAATCAGATTTCATTCTATTCTAAATAGAATATTCAAAATATTCAAAATATGATGTCGAGATACAACTAACTGTAACTATAGCTGTATTAGCATAAATCTTTCAGACAAAATGTCAGTAATTATTTGTTCTCACCTCCTAAGAAAAAGAGCAGCACCTTACAGAATTTTATCCACATGTGCTCAACCATATTAAAAAAAAAATTAAACAGTGTTCCCACTCTGTGCCCCAGAACGATGCTCACATGTAGAAGTTGCAAGCTGGTAGCTCCTAAGATCATTATTGCTTTCCCTATTTTCAGCAATTGCAACGGGAAGGAAGGAAGACCTGAAGGGGTGGGAGGAATAAGGTATGGTTCTGCCACTTCTGATTATGAGAGCCAAACTTCTCTGAGCACAGATATGGTGGAGGACTTTCAGAGGTCAATTTACATACAGATATGTATGTATTATCTAAAGATAATCTGATGTTTGTGACTTTCGTATGCACATCAAGGTTTTTATGGTTATGTTTATTTATACCCCGCTTTTTCTCTCCACAAGGAGATTCAATGTGCGCAGTTTTCTGTTACATTTTTATTCACTTGATTGAAGCAAGGAAATGATCAATTTTAAAAGTATTGCACACTTTACTGATACTGAAGGGGTTTGATGCAATATTTCAAAGAAAAAACAAGCTAAAATGTAGGTTTCTGACTTGCAGCCCTTTGACAGCCTAACCTTTTGCAATCACTGAAGGAGGAGAAGCAGAAACTCACACAGTCCTAATCGGTTTGTGGCCCACTGTGGCATAAATCAAAGTCAGGTACATTTCGTCAAGCACAAACAAGGCACAAACATTTTCAGGTATGTTATATAGATAGTAGATTCTTTCAAAATGCCTCTTGAGAGTATGGGAGAAAGAAATCCACGACAGGTTTCATGCGGTGAGCACTATCAATACAGGAGAATCCCAGCAGTGAAGGATATCAGTAAATGGAAGAGAAAGAAAAAGGAAATCAAGAGTCTGGGATTTGGGGTGGTGAGACTAGACACATTAAAAATGTCACAGATTATGATGTGGCGCCAAAGAAATGGCGATGGAAACTAGACATCATCCAGGATCATTTTTCAAGTGCTCTCTTGAAAATACAAAGGTATGAAATGACACCCTGAAATGACCTGAAAAATGTTTGGTAGCAACACAAGTTAAATCAAGTCAAAGGCTCTGCTAATGATTTTGTCCCATGAATGGTTTAAGAGGGGAAGTATTATGTTTGGTTTAGTGCAGTAATTCTCAACCGTCCCAATGCCACAGCCCCTTGATACAGTTCCTCATGTTATGGTGACCCCAAACATAAAATTATTTTCATTGCTACTTTATAACTGTAGTTTTGCCACTGTTCTGAATCATAAGGTAAATATTTAATATGCAGGATGTATTTTCATTCACTGCACCAAATTTGGCACAAATACCCCATACACCCAAATTTGGTGGGGTTGGGGGGTAGGGAATGATTTTGTCATTTGGGAGTTGTAGTTGCTGGGATTTAAAGTTCACCTACAATCAAAGATCATTCTGAACTCCACCAATGATGGAACTGAACCAAATTTGGCACACAGAACTCCCATGACCAACAGAAAATACTGGAAAGGTTTGGTGGGCATTGACCTTGAGTTTGTGAGTTGTAGTTCACCTACATCCAGAGAGCACTGTGGACTCAAACAATGATGGATCTGGACCAAAACTTGGCACAAATACTCAATATGTCCAAATTTGAACACTGGTGGAGTTTGGGAAAAATAGACCTTGACATTTGGGAGTTGTAGTTGCTGGGATTTATAGTTCACCTACAATCAAAGAACCCCTTGAACCCCACAAATGATTGAATTGGGCAAGACTTCCCACACAGAATCCCCATGACCAATTGAAAATACTGGTCTTTGGCAACCCCCCTGAACCCCTCTCACGACCCCTCTAGAGTTCCTGTAGCGGAAGCCAGACTTCCCCTCTTCTCGGCTTCTTGTGTGTCTGTGCGGACGCAGTGGAAGTAGGAGACAGACAACTGAAGTTTTTTCCAAAGAAAGCAGTTTACTAAAGTTCATGCAGCTGCAGAGGTTCATCCCACGCACAACTAGGTGCTGAAAAGGGAGAACCCCGCCGACAGGGCCAAGTGTCTATTTATACAATTCAATGGGTTCGGTTTACGACCGCCCACATATCAATCCATTGGTGCATATTTGTGGTGCAGTATTACATTTCATCATTACTTTCGTTTCTCTCAAAACACATGATTTTTGTGTGTACCTGGCCTGCTCGTACCTCCTTATATGGCCATTTCCTCCTACCCCTTCATTCCTGCCTTATTCCCCCATTTTTTTTTTGCGAAGCGTGTATACAAAAGCTGAAGCAAACCGAATGAGCAGACTTATGGGTCCCTCCAATCCCTTCTAGCTTGCAGCCGAGCTATCTTTTCAGTGGAAAATGAGCGCAGAATAGCATTTGTACATAGTTTCATCACCAGAGGTAAACAACACATGAGGATTAAAAATATTAATCAGGTTTTAGAAAGGATATAGTCCACAGTAGAATTCTGATCTAGCCCAGTCATTTGGCTTCTTCCGATGATGGATTTGTTGCTATGGCCATTCACATACATGTCCAACTTTCAGGTCTTTTCAGTCTTTGGCATAAAGTCAAACTGGGGGTGTGTTTCCTCTTCCTTGATCAAAGGAATAATGTTCAGTTAATTTGAAGAAAGTCTCTTTTCGTCCAATCAAGTCTCTAGTCTCTAAGAATTGTCTCTGTGTAAAGAAAAGTCTGTAAAGAAAATCTCCATCTCTCACAGGGCTTTAGCTGTCATACCCAGTATACCCAGCGTGTGGTGTGGGGTAGACTCAACTCCTGCGGGTTTTGGATTCCAAAACAGGCCTTCCAGTAATAATGCCTTATGGATCTCCATTTTGGAAAACAGGCCTCTCAGTAACAATGCCTTATGGATCTCCAATTTAGGAACAGGAGTCCAAAAAGCTGAAAAAGAAAGCAGAAAGATAGTGAGAGAGAAGGGGGGGGGACGGATTACCCATCTGTCGATCATCCTGTTCGGCATCACTTTTGTCTCAGCCAATCTTGTTGAAATCCCTTGTCTCTCCACGGGTGGGGCAGGTAGGCCACTATTCAGCTCCCAAACGACCCCTCCATGGCCTCTTGAGAAACGATTCATCCATGGGCCTTCTTTCGCGATCTGCAGCAATCCTTTTTACTCTGGTCCTGCTGCAATGGTTAACTTATTTTATTCTTTGTCACATTGTCTCCGTGCTATATCCTCCTTTTGGCTTAAAAAGCAAGGTTGTTAGATGGCATATGAAAAAGTCCCTCATTGTCTCTCAAATCCGGCAAAAATCCGAATTATTTGCAATGTCCCGTTACAAAAGGTCCTAACCAGGAGAGTTGGATCAAAATAGAAAATTGTATGTTGTTGAGTTGGTCAGCCCTTACAGCCTCCAGCCTGATGCCACACTCCATCACAGCCTTAGCACTCAGCAACACCTATAGGCCTTCCCAGGCCTCTCAATAAACATGTCTCATAGACTTCTGGGTTTATCCCATACAGGAGTTCAGGACCTGTAGCAAAAAACAATGAGAGGGAAAAGAAGGGGAGGGAAATACTCATTCTTCCAGGCTGTATGGCTCTTGAAGCACTCTCTCTAGTCGTTTCGCTCACATCCACGGCAGGCCTCCTCAGAGGTTGTGCCTTCGACAACACACTCATCTGTCTTGAAATCCAACAAAATCTTTCTTCTCTGCATCTTTTTCTTTTCTTTTCCGCAAACGATTTAACAATCGTCTATCCACTTGCTGCAATGCAATCTTCCACTCCAGTCCTGCTGCAGTGTTAAACTTACTCAATTCCCCTTTTACACCGACTCGTTGCTACATTCTTTTTCTTCAGCTTTAACAGATCAAAATTTGTTAGTAACACACGTTGAAAAGCCTCCTGCCGCTTCTCAAATCTGGCAAAATCCAGGCTGGGGGCGATGGAAAAAATGCCCCTATTTGCATGATCTAATGTCCCGTTTACAAAAGTCCTAGTCCTCCCTTTCCGTAACCTTTAGAAAGAGCTGGGCCAAAATCACAAAGTCCAGAATCCAAATCTCACAAAATTATTATGAAGCAACATGAGATGTAGCCAATTATATCATGCCTTTGGTTCTCAAAAGGATAACTTTTTATCACTTGGGCACTAGCTCCCTTTTTGAATAAAATGTCAATCAAAAATTTAAAAATCAATGTCAGTTCTTAATCCTTCTGTGTCAGGAATATGGGATCAATTTTTTTCCAAAAATAAATATATATTTTTTGCACTGCCACCTTGTGACAGTTTTCCATACAAAGTCTCCACAACTAGTAACTCCTCTCCTTGTCCTCTCTTTTCAGTATCCATCTCCTCTCCAAAACATTCATTCACATTCCTTCTCCTTCTTCTTGACTTACCAAGATTACTTGTATTCCAAAGTGCTGCAAAAAAGAACTTTTAACATTTCCCTATAACCTGTGAGGGGTTTAAACAGTCTGTCGAACAGAAAAAGGGGGAAGTAGCCCACAGAGGCTTGAGTTTTCAAAAGTACACTTGTTCAGGCTCATTTTTTTTTCTTGAGATTCAATTTCTGGGCAAATGTCCAGCTCTTATCTGTTGTATCACCATGTTCTCCAAAAACACTGAAGCATTGTTCTTTCAAAACAAGGATTTTTTTTTCAAGCCTAAGACCATTTTTTTTTCAAAAAAAAGATATCTACAGCTTCCGAATTGCCTCTGAACAAACATGTTGGCTTTTTCTCAAGACATTTTCCCAGGTCAGAATGCACAGCACACAGAAACCAGGATTTTTTCTCATTTCAGGAAATAGCAGATATTTACACACAGAATGATTTAACCAAAAACACTCTACATCTCTTATTTAGAATCACATCACTCAATTGTCATCTTTTTTCATTAAATTCACATGTCCAACATACATTTTAAAATCTACTAACATTGTTTATAACTCTTTATGCATTTTGAATTCAACACATACATCTCATTCACACAAGGTCAACAGGAATTCTGATTAGTGGTTAGTTGTTTAGATAAAGTCACACACTCTCTCTCAGCTCATGAAACATTCTCACCCAGTTGTCCCAAAACAAGTCCAAAGCAAAGATTTAAGATCCAGGTGAAAGACAGAACCCCAATATATATATATATACATTTACATCATCACTCATTTATCATCATTTTTCTTTCTTTTTTTTTCCCTCATATTAAATTCACATTACATTTTTAAAACTCCACTAGTTCACAGCGGCTTTCGTTGACCTTGGCTGTCCACTGGAATTCCATTATCTTTCTCTGGGCATTTAGCCTGAGGGAAGAAATATTCTAACAAACTTGGATCAGGTTTTTTTTTTTTTTAAGACACAGTTAACAAGTTCATAACTTATCGTTTTTACCTTGGACTGTCTGCCAAGATTTTCCCACTATCTTTTTTGGCATGAGGCCCAGATGCAAAAAAAACTTTTTAAGAAAACAGCCTTTGTTTCTCAGAAATAACAAGGAAAACTCTTTTGAAACACAATTTAACCTTTTAAACATTTCTCATAGAAATTATATGCTTAGTTTCCATTTATGCCAAGTAACTCAAAATAATTCCAGTTTTCTTGCACACACAAAGTCCTCATCAAAGGCTCTCTTTTGAAAGACAGTCTCTGAACCTCAACACAATTTTAACAGCCTCCCTCCCTTTTTCTGGCCTCTCTGCAGCTTGTCAGCAAAAGTAAACTAACAACACAGACAGACCCTCTTCGAATCAGATTTTTTCAACCGTAATAAAACATCTCTAGATATTTGTGCTCAACATTTTTTGTATAAATCTATAGACTCATTTTTTCATTTTCACTTCAATATTACCACGAAACATGCAGAACTTGAAACTCATTATTCCCCACACATGACAAAGAAATCAAACAGTTTTTTTTTTCAAAAGGGTATGCCACCTTCCCTCTTTTCATTTTTTTTTTCTTCCTTTCCCCGGGAGTTGCGACTCAGTCTTTGAATGGATTTGCATCCTCATGAGTCCTGCACGACTTGGTCTTGGGGCACCCTCACAAGTCTTGTTCTCTGGGGAATTCCTTCTACGGCTCTACTTGCAACTGAGCCGAAATTGTCTAACATACACTGTAATGGGGTGGTGGATTTGAACCCACTGCCTCCCATCCTTCCTAATAGAGGGGACTGCCTTGGCCTGGGCACCCGGACACTCAATGGTATGCGTCAGGAATCACAAGACAGAACCCCTTTCTACCTCCCTGGGAACCTTTGTGTGTCCCTCCCGGCGCCGGTGTTCCCTAGTGTCTTACTTGACCACTATACTTGCCAGATTTCTGTAGACGTCGGACCAACCTTCACCCCTGGACTTTTCCCTGGATCCTTTTCCTCCTGTCTGGTTTCTTTGGAACCTCACTGGCGTTGCGGCTCCCACCGTCGGCCGGCGTTGGCATCAGAGGCAAGCACCGCAGCCGGTCTTGCAATATTCAGGGGCCCCTTCTCGTCTCACGGTAGTTGCCTCCAGCCCCCACCGCCGAGTTGGGACCGTCCCGCCAACGGGATCCGTCTCCGACCTCCTGGCCCGTCTTATTGTGGAATCACGTCGGGGTCACCAGAAAATGTAGCGGAAGCCAGACTTCCCCTCTTCTCGTGTGTCTGTACGGACGCAGTGGAAGTAGGAGACAGACAACTGAAGTTTTTTCCAAAGAAAGCAGTTTACTAAAGTTCATGCAGCTGCAGAGGTTCATCCCACGCACAACTAGGTGCTGAAAAGGGAGAACCCCGCCGACAGGGCCAAGTGTCTATTTATACAATTCAATGGGTTCGGTTTACGACCGCCCACATATCAAACCATTGGTGCATATTTGTGGTGCAGTATTACATTTCGTCATTACTTTCGTTTCTCTCAAAACACATGATTTCGGGGAAATCATGTGATAACCCATCGGCTGTGTACCTGGCCTGCTCGTACCTCCTTATATGGCCATTTCCTCCTACCCCTTCATTCCTGCCTTATTCCCAACCCCCAGGCTGAGAACAGCTGGTTTAGTGGAAGTGATTAAGGTCGGATAACAGAGGCTAACCACATTATCACACCAGGGTTTTAAAGTGGGCAGCCCCTCATTTCTGCCGCCTGCAGAATTCTGGGGAATGTAGTTTGGGAAGGTGAAGACTTCTGTACCCAAGTATTCAAAATGTCCTACCCTAAACTACATTTTACAGAATGCTGCAAGTGGCAGCAATATGGGGCTGCCCACTTTAAAGCTCTAGTATGAAGGCATTGTTAGTGAGCAACCTGCTTCAATGGAATCTCATGTTCAACTGAGGTCCTTCCTCTTAAGTGAAACTAACCCTCCATTTATGGACCCTTTCCCATAAATTGGGTTCCTTAAAGAAATATGCATTTGGTTTGGAGCATAGCACATCAGGTGAACATGGTGTTGCCATTCAGAGCTCATGCCAGCTATACTGTTGCCATTCAGAGTTTATTAGTGCTAGTCCAAGGTTATGGGTCTCAGGCAGGTCAATCTCCTGTATTTCGGCTTACGACCTTTGGCTCTTCAATGATGCTTGGGCTCTCATGTCTCCCTTATTGGTTCAACTGTCTCTTAATAATAATAATATTTATTTATTTATTTATTTATTTGCTCATTCGTTTATTTATTTATTTCTAACCCTCAGCTTTCTCTCCGAAGGGACTCACGGAAGCTTCCAAATATAATGCAAAAATATGGCAAACGTTCAATGCCATAAAAATAAAGACATTTACACATACAATTAAAACTTTGGCTAAAAGGTTATAAATCCAAGTCCATAAGTTTACTGCTGAACTCCATGATGGCAAAAAAAAAAAAATCTAGTCATTAATATTGGCTTTCTAAATGTAAGCCTTGTGTTATGTTGATCTGGGCTTCAGGTAATGTAATGTGTTAAAATACTATTCATGGGAAGCTCACATGAATTAAATCTTTCCCTGTCTTCATTTCAGCCTAGAAGCCTTTGGTCCTCTATTTTATCAGAAAAAAAAACTTTACAAAGAATCAGGACACATTTTACTTGGCCAAGTCCTGACGTTGCTACTAAAAGTATACAAGTTTGTTAAGTCATAGGTGAAATGTGGACCACCACTACTTAATTGGAATTCAACCATTGGCAAGTTGTATCTTAAGGATACAAGGTAAAATTGCTTTTTACAAAGCATTTCTGATAACAAGTTTAAAAATGCAATGTAAATGTAGGAAGATGTTGCCTAGTACAATTTTAAATGACGTTGTTTTTGGAAAAATTATCACTGGGCAGCACATTTACTTTTGAAATAAAAGTGGCAGGTATGTTAGTTTGGAATATCAGTATGCAAAGGAATTTTGTCAAACCTTACAGTGTGACCAAGAGAATAAAGTTGCTTAAGCTATGAAAGGCTATGCTACCAGCTTCCTGTTGAAAGTCACAAGGAGTTCAATTTTGAGTAAATAAGTTCTCTTTTAAAGTTTATGATATAGGTTATGAGACCATAGTTTGTCTTGGGGGCATCATTGGGCATCTGCCTTTTTTATTGTGTCAAAAGCAAATTGAGAATACTGCAAGTCACTTCTGGTGTGAGAGAACTGTCCGTCTACAAAACTGTTGCCCAGGGGACGCCAGGATGTGTTACCATCCTGTGGGAGGCTTCTCTCATGTCCCCACATGGGAAGCTGGGGCTGACAGGCGGGAGCTCACCCCATCTTGCGGATTCAAACTGCCGACCTTCACGTCAGCAACTCAGCTGGCACAAGGGTTTAACGCATTGCGCCACCATGGCTCCTCGGGCACCTGCTTGTCCCTGAATCATCCTAATCCCATTTATCTTTCATAGTATCACTACCAGCCCACCTGCCCTCTCTGAATAAGCAAGCAAAGACTGAGAAGTAATAGGATGAACTGTAATAGCCAACACATGTTGCCCTGGGACTTTGGGAGTGAGGCAAATAGATGCCAAAGCAAGGGGCAGGTCAACAAGAAATGGAGATCAATGCAAGTATCGTAACTGGCTGAAAGAAAGCATTTTAGTAGTACATGAAGCTGCCTCATACAAACTCAGGCGACTGGACAATCTCCTTCAGTATTGCTTGCATTGAGTCCATGGGCATTTCGGGGGGGGGGGGGGGCAGAGCTGGGCATTGCAAGTGAATGAGGTGCCTTTTGTATGAATGTTTGCGCTTCCCCTTCTCTCAAGAGCAGCTTAGGAGGCACACTTCCCTTCCCACATTTAGACCAACTAGGATTACAATATACAGTTCTCTGTATTCATGGATTCTGTATAGATGGATTAAATTATCTGCAACTGGAATATTTTTAAAAGGCTCCACCCACAACATCCCCCCCCCCCCCCCGTGATTTCATCATTTTATATAAGGGGCATCATTCTACTATGCCATTGCATATAATGGGACTTGGTTATCCATGGATTGTAGAATCCACACATAGTCCTGGAACTCCAGAATATACCAAGAGTCCAATGTAAAGTGTTCACAAAATAGGAGCCCCCGATGGTGCAATGGCAGGACTGCTGGCTTGAAGGTTGAGTTGCTAACCTGAAGGTGCCAGTTCAAATCCAACCCAGTTCGAATCCAATCCATCCCCTGGGCAATGCCCTTGTAGACGGCCAATTCTCTCACACCAGAAGTGACTTACAGTTTCTCAAGTCACACCTGACACACCAAAAAAAAAATAGAAATCAAGTTCCATGAAGAAAGGCATCTGGCATGCTTTTTGGAGGGAAGACATTGTGGGAGATTGAGGTAGAAAAGTTGAGATTATCCCACCTATAGGCTACATGCTGTTCTGTGGCCAGTTTTGCAAAAGCATTCCCACCAAACAGATGGGTGAGTTGGTTGACAAATGGATAGACAGACAGAAAAAGGAAGACTTGATTGATCCTCCATTTAAAATAAGTTATGTGCTCTCCCTTCAAAGAATAAACATTTTAGTTTACTGGAAGTAGATATATCCAGTTTTGATTTTTGGAGGCTGGCAAATGGGATGATTCAGTTTCACGAGGTCTATAGATCTGGCTTACGTTTCAGCACTCTATCCTATTTTCTATTAAAGACTTAGGAAGTTAAATCAAGAGTGTTGATTGAAGCAAGGAACTTTATTCATTGTTAAATATTTTTAAAAACTATCGCAAAGAAACATTCCTGTGCTGTATAATGGCAAAAGGCTTATTTGTTGAAATCAAGGTGAAACAGCTATTGTCTAATTCCCGTTAATCTATCGTTTCAATTAGAAAACAGATCCCTGAGCTATATTTTATTTTCCTGGAAGTGAAAAGCTTCAGCATGATTGCCAAGTAGTATCTCGTTATTGTGTGCCTTTAAGAGGGTTCTCTTGGAAATATTTACTCAGAGAAGGTTGGCTTTTGCCTTCCTCTGAGATTGAGAAATATAATAATAATAATAATAATAATAATAATAATAATAATAATAATAACAACAACAACAACAACAACAACAACAACAACAATAACAACAACTTTATTTTTGTACCATCTCCCCAAAGGGATTCAGGGCAGCTTACATGGGGCCAAGCCCGGGTAATTCCAATAAACAGAATAAAACACATCAAAATAAAAGTACAAAATTATACATATTAACATGGTAAAATTAAAATGGTGACCATAGTATAGTTAAACATAGTTTAGACACCAGAGTAAAAGTCATAAAAACGAGCTGGGCCAAAGTGCGCAGAGTGAGTGTTGTAAACAGAGGGGATGAGGTAGATGACTAAAGTGCTGCAAACAAGAAGAGACTTGGATGGGGTGGACACTGGGGCTGTTTCCAACTGATGGAATAAAGTAAAGTGCATCAGATAAAGTAATGGTCACTGGTACGGGATCTATCATGAGGATGAAAATTAATTCTCCAAAAGCATGCTGGAAAAGCCAGGTTTTAAAACTTTCTCTAAAAGCTAGCAGGGTGGGGGCTTGCCTAATCTCCCTGGGGAGCGAATTCCAGAGCCAGGGGGCCATAGAATCATAGAATCATAGAGTTGGAAAAGACCTCAAGGGTCATCCAGTCCAACCCCCTGCAAGAAGCATAGCACCCCTGACAGATGGCCATTCATAGCACCCCTGACAGATGGCCATCCAGCCTCTGCTTAAAAGCCTACAAGGAAGGAGCCTCCACCACAGTCCGGGGCAGAGAGCTCCACTGCCGAACAGCTCTCACAGTGAGGAAGTTCTTCCTGATGTTCAGGTGGAGTCTCCTTTCCTGTAGTTTGAAGCCATTGTTCCGCATCCTAGTCTGCAGGGCAACAGAAAACAAGGCTGCTTCCTCCTCCCTATGACTTCCCCTCACATATTTGTACATGGCTATCATGTCTCCTCTCAGCCTTCTCGTCTCCATCACGGAGAAGGCTCTCTCTCACACATCCCCACCAACCACACTTGTGACAGAGGTGGAAGCGAGAGGAGGGCCTCCCCCAACAAACGAAGAAATTGTGCAGGTTCATAGGAGGAAATGCAGTCACAAAGGTAGTCGGGGCCCGAACTGTTCAGGGCTTTGTAGGTGATAACCTGCACTTTGAATTGGGCCCGGAAGATGAACGGCAGCCAATGGAGCTCCTTAAACAGAGGGGTTGACCAGTTCCTATAATTCACCCCGGTTAGTAGCCTGGCTGCTGAACGTTGGATCAGTTGAAGTTTCAGGGCTGTCTTCAAGGGCAGCCCCACATAGAGCGCATTGCAATAGTCCAATCTAGAGGTGACTAAGGCATGGACCACTGTGGCCAGATCAGACTTCATGAGGTATGGTCGCAGCTGGTGCACAAGTTTCAATTGTGCAAAGGCCCTCCCGGCCACCGCCAACACGTGAGCATCAAGCGTCAGTTCTGAGTCCAGGAGGACCCCCAAACTGCAGACCTGTGTGCAATCCCGTTGAGCACAGGTTGCCACCCAATAATATATCTAGATAGGTTTTTCTATTCTTTTCGAAGCTCAAACTGCAGTAACATTTTGCTGTATGATACTCTCAAGCCGAAATGTTTTATGTAGTTTTCCCCAGTTAAGGTCTCTGTCATACCAGTTCTTTCTTATTAATTTCTTCCAACTGTTCCTTACAATATGGTTTCCAGATCACTCAACATTTTGGTTGTGTTTCCTTGGATAGCCTAGGATTTTTTTTGGTTTGAGGCACATTACTTTATTGGGTTCACTGGTACACATGGCACACGAGAGACAGACAGGCAGACTCAAAGCGACACACGTGTACTCCACAAGGTCACGGACACAATGCGTGGCATGCGTACTCCTCCCTGGTGCAGAGGGTTGCAACAGCCTTTTAAAATGTGACTTTTAGCAGTGAATACTATCCTCCAAATATGGCTTGACTTCCACAGAATAGAGGGGAACTATTATATCCAGAGACATGGGTCCCTTTTCCATTATGCAATTATATGTCTTATGGAAACTTGAGATGTGCTGTTTAAAAAGGGGTGTTTAGAAATTTCAGTCAGATAACTATAGCACATTGCTAAATTACAAATTCCAAGATTCCACAGAGGACTGCAGTTGAATCATAGTGCTATAACTGCAGTGTGAAAGGGCTTGAAACTATGTTTCTGTTAATATGGCCCAAGAATGCACAGCCTTAACTTTTAAAAAGCCTAGTACTTTTTACATGTAAATAGGTCTAAAGAGGTCTCATATTTGTGTCTTCGGTTGTGTTTGAATTAAAAGCAAGACATTTGTCCCTGCTGAATCTTGTTAGTTTCAGCACGTCTAGACTTTCTTGAATTTCGATCATGTTTTCTGGGGCATAGCCTTATGTCTTTTATATTTGTGCCACCTATAAATTCAAAAAGTGACACCTCTGTGACTCTCTCAGGTCACTTACAAAAATGTTGAGCAACCCAAGGACCAGGAAACAACATGAAGGCAAATCAGTTTTGCTATGAAAACTACAGATAATTGTTACCAAACCAGTACATAGTGAGAGTTAAATGTTGACTGCGAACAACAAATAGCTTAATTAGAATCATTTGTTGAATAGAAAATAATCATAGTGAAGCAAGGCTACGGCAGTACAGAAATTATGTATACATTTAAAGAGAAAAATATCACTTCCAAATGTGTGTATGGAGACTTGTCACACTGGTAGCTATTATTCCTTTGAACCTCTGATCCCTTGCTGGTCGATTAGGACATTTAGTTTCTGTTTTAGCTTTATTACATTATCTCATCAAGGTTTCGCAGGCTGATAAAGCTAGAAAATGAAATTTAAATGTTATTTTAAATCTTGGGTCAGGTAAGGCAATGATCATATGTTCCTTCAAAAGAATATAATAATGTCAAAATGTCAGTGGTTTTCAAAGCTCTTTAGAATATTATGGTTGACTCTGCAAAGCAGAATAATGAGGTTGATCCCTCCCCATTTTTCCCTGCTCGGTTGTAAAGATTTGAGATCTAGAAAATATGCAATTGCGAAATGATAAATAGCTTTAATGATTTCTGTTCATTTTATACAATACCTTTTTTTCAGGAATTACTTGCAGAAGGAAATAGACTTATTACCTCTGCTTTTGAAAGCGCACCCTGTAATAGGGGCAGCTTACGCCTTATTGTATTATGGTGAACTCCTGAGGTTAAGTAGACAATATGACACGTGTACAGCCATGTTCTGCTTCTCTTCTCTATTCCCCTCTATTTTTGCCCAGAACTTATTATAGAGTTCCAAAACAGTCATGGCTTCAGATATCAATGTACATAATATCGGGATGTACAGTAGAGTCTCACTTATCCAACACTCGCTTATCCAACGTTCTGGATTATCCAACGCATTTTTGTAGTCAATGTTTTCAATATATCATGTTATTTTGGTGCTAAATTAATAAATACAGTAATTACTACATAGCATTACTGCGTATTGAACTACTTTTTCTGCCAAATTTGTTGTATAACCTGATGTTTTGGTGCTTCATTTGTAAAATCATAACCTAATTTGATGTTTAATAAGCTTCTCCTTAATCTCTCCTTATTATCCAACATATTCACTTATCCAACATTCTGCCGACCCGTTTATGTTGGATAAGTGAGACTCTACTGTATATGTTTCTCCAGACACCTCTGCTCTTCCTACAGGGAGATGAAAAGTGGTGTTTAAGCAAAGGTTGTATTGCTTCTCCAGAGTTTTCAGTCATATGTTTTTTACTGGTGGTTTATAATTGAGTAGATTTGGCAAGTTTTTTGCACACTAACAATACCTGTAAGCTGCTGTTGAACACAATACTTAATAACAATTGCTTATGGAAGACTGAAAATGGAAGTTTTCAGGTATTCTTTCAGGTAGCAGTGCTCTCAACACGAATATTGGTATGTGCTACTTGATGTCTTCTACTGGCTCCTTCAACACATAAGGAACAAACAAACCACAGATCTTCCTATGTTTTTCCGAGTTGTCCTGATTTGTCAGGGAGTCCCAATTAGCCCTCTTTTGTTCCACTCATTCAATTCTGTGAAAATACTCCAGTTTATCTATCTTCTCATTTTTCTCCTTTATCTTCAGCTTACTTCCATTGCTAAAAATTGAGAGCAAAAGTACTTTTTTTTTACAATTAATTTCACTAGGGCAGTGGTTCCCAACCTTTTTTTTTTTTTAACCAGGGACCACTTTAATATTTTTGTTGTTAGCAATAATACATTATGTTAATCTACAAATAAACGTAAATCAAAACTTTTAACATATTTGTTAAACTTAAAAGTAACATGAGTTATGAATACTATTATAATATAAAAAGGACATTTTAAATAGAAAATTAAATTTGGTTTGCATCAATGTAATTTTTGAGCTTGTATCTTCTTTACAGGTTGGGTAATCCTGGGGCTAATATTATTGCTCAAAGCTACATGCATATCATCACTTACTTTCAATCGCTTCCTGGTCTTGTTTTTAATTATCAGCAAAGCAGAAAACTCTTGTTCGCATAAAGAAGTTGTGGAGAAGAGCATAAGATGGTGCAAGGCAAGTCCTCAAATTTTAGTATAAAAATGCTTTTTTACACGAAAACTCCTCAAGAGAATCAGATTCAAACGCATTCTTGCAGTTTCTTTCATTTTGAACTTCAATGAGCTCTTCCTGAATTTCTTCTGCGACCTCTCCAACATTTCTATCATCATTTAAAAAGTCAAAAATTACTATCAATATTGAGGACTCATGGTCAGTAAAACTACTGGAGCCGTGAATCACTAAACAGCAAAACAGAATCACTGACACTGCCAACCAAGACAAAAGAATGTGTGCTACTGACTGAAGCTGGGTGGCACAAGTATGTGACACGTGATGTCAATCGCTTGCCCTCCCCCTGGGCTCTTGCACTTGCCCGACGTCCCATTCGCTGGTGCTGCAAGAGATTCATTGAAACGAATAAAAGTTTAAAATTTTAAATGTTTCATGGACCATATTTTAGTCCTTGAGGACCACTGCACTAGGGGGAAGAGAAGGGAAACAAATCTTTCTCTTTTCAGTATGTTCTAGCAAAAGCAAACTGCTACAATTTCACCCTGCTCTTCATTAATGACCTTTGCCATCTTGGCCACACTCTGATGGTGCTTCACTGTATTTATCCTAGTGAAATATGAATATGTAATCCTAATTTGTTTCTCCTCAAACAAGCCTGAGTAATAAGTCCAGAACAAACCAGGAATTATGGTTCTAGTTCAGGCACGGGAAAACTTTGACCCTCCAGGTATTTTGGACTTCAACTCCCACAATTCCTAACAGCTGATAAGATGGTTGGGATTTCTGGAAGTTGAAGTTCAAAACACCTAGAGTACTGACGTTTGCCCATGCCTGTTCTAGTTTGTCTGGATAAAGACAAGCCAGAGTCCCCGAGTTTTACATAATGATATATAATATCATTATGTAAATAGATGGGGTGGTCTATGATTTGTCTCCTCCCTTTGTCTTGGCACACTGCCTTTCTATTAGGTCTGACCTGGCCCTCTATTGTGCAGGTTAAAAAGTCCCGCTACTTTGCATACATTCATTTAATATAAGATATTAATCATAATATAGAAATAACTCCTCAATCCAAATCTGAGGAACAGCCATTACAGTTAAGTAAAGACAGAAAAAAGCTGATTTACAGTAAAACAAGTGTAGAAGGTGCCTCTTGGGACTTATAGAACAGTAATTACTACAGTGTAAAATGAACATTCATATGACCGCAGGGAAATAGCAGTTGTTTAATTAAAATGAAAATCACCAATATGCTAAACTGCTGTTTAGTAGTAATTACATTAGGCAGGGGCAAGAATAGGCCAGAGTTAGAAAAAATGGTAATTGACTATATAAGCACAACACAGGTAAAATATCTAATGGTATGAGAGAATAGAGATAATTCTAATATGAGCCTTTTCAATGTAGCTAAAAGGAAAACATTCCGCAGTATGGCAAAAAAGAACATTTATCACATGAAATAATAATGGCTTAACTCAATTCTCTAGGAGAAAACACATCAGTAATGGATATTGCCAACAATATATATTTTCAGTTCATTGTCAGTAGCTTATTATAGTTAACACACATTGATAGATCTTCAATTTCCATGGGCAAATTAAAAAAACCCACTCCAACCCATAGCTAGTATTCTGAAAATATTATATTTAATGGCATTAAAGATATAAACTCTATTTTCACTGCTGTACTTCCCATTTTCATCAGCTTAAGTGTTATTCTTATAATTATTCGGCATTGCAAAGGGCTTTTAAGGACAAGAAAACACCTCTGAGGATACTTGCTATAGATGTGGGCAAAATGTCAGGAAATAATGCTTCTGGAACATGGCCATACAGCCCAGAAAACTCACAATAATCCAGTGATTCTGGCCATGAAAGCCTTTGACAACACAGTAAATATCGTCTTTTAAAATTTCCCACACTATAATTCTCTATGTTGGAAGTACATTGAAACCTCTACTTAAGAGCATCCCAACTTCAGAGCATTTTGAGTTAAGAGCTGTCACTCAGCCCACATTTTGCTTTAACAAAAGAGCATCACTTTGAGTTAAAAGCTAGTGTCAGGAGGAACACAAGCCCTTTAGGGCTTCAAGGGAGCAGCCCTCATGTCTCTGTGCCTTGTGCTCTTGTCTGCTTTGCTCTTGTCCACTTTGAGGAACTTTGGGTTAGTTGATTTTTTTGTAGTTTTTATTGCTGGTATGTTTGGCTTCATGGAGAAGGAGAGAGAGCAAGAGAGGGAGGGAGGCTGGAATGAATACCATATGAAGAAAATGGTGCTTCTGCCTCTTTGTTTTGTTCTTTGTGCTTCCAAGCCACAACTTTTTGCTTCTACCATTTTAAAGCAGATCTTTCTTTTGTATTGTTCTATGTGAATGTGCATTTATACATTATTTGTTATTTATAAAGTATATTTTCTTATTTAAAAACACGTAACAAAAATGGGGGTATTCGGAGGATGGCACAGATTAGCATATCAATAGGAAAATTAACTTTGAGATAAGAGCATTTTGAATTAAGAGCTCAGTCACAGAACAAATTGAATGGTTAAGTCAAGGTATCACTGTATCGATGTATTATAATTAGATGTTCGTAAGCCTTTTATTCGGAACCCCTGGCAGCAGAGCGGAGGTAAACCACTGAGCTGCTGAACTTGCTGGCCAAAAGGTTGGTTCGAATCCGAGTGGGGTGAGCTCCCACTGTTAGCCCCAGCTTCTGCCAACTTAGCCAACAAGCAAATGTGAGTAGATCAATAGGTACCTCTCCGGCGGTTAGGTAACAGCGCTCCATGCAGTCATGCCGGCCACATGACCTTGGAGGTGTCTCCGGACAACGCCGGCTCTTTGGCTTAGAAATGGAGATGAGCTCCAACCCCCAGAGTCAGACACAACTAGACTTAATGTCAGAGGAAAACATTTACCTTTATATTTTAAGCTTTTTATTACAAAAATAATAATACTGGCAAACAACAAAACTGTTTTGAACATTATGCTTTTCAAAATGAAACTAGTTATAAACAAGATAGGTTTGTTCTGTATGTTTGTTCGTAAATCGAATTTGTAAGTTGGAACAGGTACATTTTTTAGTGTATATATACACACACACACACACATATACATACACACACACACACGCTTTGGATAGCATAGGGAAGGGTTAACAGCCCTGCAGTGTGTTGGTTGCTGTAGGTGCCCCTGTTCAGAAGATTTCACAGCATTTTCTGTCTCTGTGGTAAGTGGATTTTGAAAAAAATGGCTTTTTGTAGACACAAAGATTGGTAATAAAGCTTCAGTTGAGATACCTTTTCCCCATGATAATAACTCTTTCAGGAGTGAATTTCCCTTCCGAGGGGTAAATTTCTCTCACTTTCTGTTGTCTCACTCCCGTTCTTAAATATGAATCGTTTGTAAGTTGAATGTTTGTAACTCAGGGACTGCTGGGGGGGTTGTATAGACAATTTTGTTGTTGGGGATATCACACAACTAAGATTGTCAACAACTTTAGACAGTTTTGACAGAGGCACAGATCCAATTTGAAGCATAGCATTTCCAATGTAGGGTGTCCTTTTGACTGTATACAACCAGGTCATGTCCACAATGGGGACAAATGAGTCTGCCTCACATTCATTGGCAGGTGGATTACAGAGTGTTGTGTGTTTTCCGGGCTGTATGGCCATGTTCCAGATGTATTCTCTCCTGACGTTTCGCCCACATCTAAGGCAGGCATCCTCAAAGGTTGAGAGGTTGTACCTCACAACCTCTGAGGATGCCTGCCATAGATGTGGGCGAAACATCGGGAGAGAATACTTCTGGCACATGGCCATACAGTCCGG
This sequence comes from Anolis carolinensis, assembly GCF_035594765.1. Classification (NCBI taxonomy): domain Eukaryota; kingdom Metazoa; phylum Chordata; class Lepidosauria; order Squamata; family Anolidae; genus Anolis; species Anolis carolinensis. The sequence goes on from NC_085841.1 coordinate 100,561,180, forward strand.
AAAACACACAACAATCCTGTGATCCCAGCCATGAAAGCCTTCAACAACACATTGAATTACACAATGGCTTCTGCCTGGGTGGATTCCTATGTCTATTATTTCAGTGCTACCCAGAAAGCGGGATAATTGTATAATAAATTACGTTTCCATTGGCCAAACTGGTGGGTCAACTAAAGCCTTGATCCGGACTAATTTTCTTGGCAAAGACTAAAGCTATAGCCAATAAGGCTGTCAAATTTTCTATTCCAACAAAATGTGGTCTGTGTTCATTGCTGCAAGATGCAAAACCACACTTTCTTCACTTGGTCTTCAAGACACAAAAGCTGACAGCAAACATTGCTAATAGATTTCATGTCTTGAGTACTGGTGACTTTAGTCTATGAGAATCATAGAATCATAGAGTTGGAAGAGACTACATGGGCCATCTAGTCCAACCCCCTGCCATGAGGAAAAAGCACAATCAAAGTATCCCTGACAGATCACCATCCAGCTTCTGTTTAAAAGTTTATAAGGAAGGAGTTTTCATCACACTCTGAGGCAGAGTTCCACTAATGAATAGCTAGTACAGTCAGGAAATTCTTCCTAATATTCTGATGGAATCTCCTTTCCTGTAATTTGAACCCATTGCTCCTAGTCTTAGTTTCAAGGGCAGCAGAAAACAAGTGGCTGCAGTGATGAAGCAGAACAGAAGATTTATTTATTTATTTATTTATTTGCGACATTTATATACCGCCCTTCTCACCCCGAAGGGGACTCAGGGCGGTTTACAAGTATATATACATACATTATATTATACAACTATATCGCAATATTATTAGTAATATTGCATGTAATATAAATATACAATTATAATAGTCAATTATTATTAGCAGTAGGCAGGAAAAAGACTGATCTTAAGGAAAAGAGAGTTAACATTTGGATTTCTCCCTTGTTGCCCCATATGCAAGGCTCTGATTTCAAATGTGCTAAGCAAGCCTGAACTCCTTATTAAGTACAGCCCTATATGGTTTGGGTCCAGGTTACCTACAGGATATCCTTCTCCCTTACAATCCGCCCCAGACACTGAGGTCATGCAGTCAGTCAGAACCCGACTGGCAACTGTCACTCAGAAGACCGTTTCATCATCGGCTGCCCCAAGATTGTGGAATGACCTGCCTAGAACTCCAACAGATAAATGGTCTATTAATTTAAAACACAACTGAAGAACTATCTCTTCCGGCAGGCCTACCCAGTGTTTTTACTTATGAATGCAGGGTGAATTTTAATCTGCATTTTATCTGTGTATATTTGTTATATGCATTTTAATACTGTTTTATCTCACAGTTTTTAACCAAGTTGTACCCTGTCTCAAGCCACAATTATTATCATTATTATGAAGATAAAACAGCAGAGTACCACACAACAGCAAAATCTTTGCCATGCCATCAGCTTTCTAACTATTGACAAGCATCATGTAAGCTGGTTCCCAAGGCAAGTGTCTACTGACTTGAACTTGCAAATCATTTGTCATTGGAAACAAAATCCATCTGTTACACTACCTCAGATGGGCAATGCCTTACTTGGTGGTTGCAATCTGTGAAAAATTTTTATCCCAAGTGGGAGGTTTCATCTAACATCTTGGTCCCTTTCCATAATGCATCTTCTGTGGCAATACATCCCTGCTTTTAAAATTCATCAAGTTTTTTCTCTCTCAGAAATACCATTTGAGGACAAAAATATTGTTGTGGCTAGACAGCACGAGAAACTTTGGCCGTCCGGATGTCTTGCAGAAAGCCCAGCCAGCTTACTGGCTATTAGGAATTGTGGGAGTTGAAGTCCAAAACACCCGGAGGGCCGAAGTTTGCCTATGCTTGGGATAGAATCTAGTTAGCAACTGACAGCTTCCTGATAAGATCATTTCTCCAGGTGTAAATGACAGTTTTGAAAAATCAGATGAATTTGGCTGAAGAGTAGACTGGAAAATAGCTGCTGAATGTCAAAGCAAGACAGTCATTAACAAGAGGCATCAGACATCACAATATAGAATGTCTTTCAAAGAACAAGATACTGGTGAGGAAGACAGAAACTCTTTACCAATCAAGAAGACTTCTCTTATTTCTTGATCATATTTTTTATATAGGAAAGAAAACACTTATATTCTAGAATTACAACCTTTCAATAGACCAACAGGTACATAACTGCAGTAATCCATCACTTTCAAACCACAGCATGTTCTCATCTTTATTATCTAATCACAAAACACATCACTGCTTTATCAAATGAAATTTTAATGACACTCCTCTCTTAGAGGGAAGCTTTAGAAATTACTCTGCAGCAAGCAATAATATTTCTAGAGAGGCCTCTGAGAGTCTGCCCACAGCAGTTAGAAGGAAAGGAATGGACCAAATACCAAGTGCCATTTCTATTCTCAGCATGAAAACGTAGCCTGGTGGGTCTTCTTGGCTTCTATCAATCAAAAAGATTTCACCACACATTTTAAAAATCCTCAGATTATGTGATACAGACATCTTGGTGAAAGTATCTAACACCTATTTGTTTGTTTTTTCCCCAAAGATTCTAATGGAAACATAGGCTGAACACATAAAGAATTCCAGTTAGAAAAATTCAAAAAGGCTAAAAACATCATTACCATAGAAAAAGAACTTCAGCCATACCCATTGCTTTATTTAATTTGACTTATACAACATAGACAGTTAAGAACAAGTTCTGTGTTTTAATTTACACTTCATTCATATAAGAAAATACTAAAGTGCAGCAAAGCTATATACAACTCCTCATATGGGGAAACCTATATAAGTAAGAGGCATTTATAGTGCATTCCTGATGGTAGCCTTTTCAAGGCATATTGGGGACTCAGAAATACAGCAGCCAGAGAAACTGAGCACAATGATTTCTTCACATGTATCTGTTTCTAATATATTCTCGATACAGAAGGATATCATCTTTTCCCAACGGCTGCATTATGCCCTTTGCAGCCTGGATATGAGCGTGAAAGATCTCAATAGATTTTCTGTCAACTTTAGGAGGCTGGACTTCATAAATGTTGTCTTGAGAGAAAGCGGAAATGTGTGTTCTAGAAAAAGCAACAAATACATAAACAAACAAAGGCAGCATTAAATTAAAACCACATGTCAGAGATTCAACTGGAAAAAAACTTCTACAGACAGACACAGATAATTCTACTGCCTAACTGTGTACATACAAGGTGGATGAGTGACATCAGCCTTACATGCTTTAGGGATCTATTGTGGTGGATACAAAACCCCTTTTGTGTCAGGCACAGAGGTGAGGCAATCCATCTGTTTTTTTAAATATACATACCAATTTTTAGCTGATTAGAACTGCCAGAGGAAATTGATTACCCCCTTTTATTTCAAATGTATTTAGATGTGGTTGTGGGAAAGAAACAGCCCTGGTCACCAACACAGGGAACCAGTCCAAGCCAGTGTGTCCCACTGGTTCTGCATAGCATTCCAGTGGCATTCAATTCCATTGATCATGATATCCTTCTTGGCCATTTGGTTGATAAAGGACTTAAGGATATTGTTTTGCAACAAGCCTAGTTCTCCTTTTGGATGTAATATGTCTAGAAGATAGTACTGAGGGACTACTGTGAAGCCTTAGGGCTTCTGCAAATCTTTACCCTCCTGATTTGCAACTAAACATCAGCTTAAGCACGAAAGTTTGTGCAAAAAGCTTATATGTATATTACATGGCTATGGAGAATTATAATGTATGGTTGTATTGTAACCCTAAATCAATGTTGTTTTTTCACATACTACTTTGGATTTTACCAGCTGTTTTATGTCAGAGCAGTTCTGGAAACTGCAGAGTCCAATTAAAATCTACAAACACCACTCTGCACTATTATTAACACAAGCGACAAGGCTGAGAAAAAGATTTTGAAATAGTGTGAGTATACAGAATGACCAGTACTTACAAATGTATAACCCCATCTAAGTGTTTAGAACAAAGAGGCTGATGACTCTTGGCTTGTTTGTGTTGACTCTGCCCCAACTGAACAAACCTAGGAATAGAAGCAAAAAAGCACAATAGGAAAGGAACTTTCTGAAATAATGAAGATAAAATGTCTCTTGCAGAATCTATAAGAGTCATACAGTTTTCACTAAGGGACACCAAGTTCTATTAAGGACACTAGAACATACAGCCTTATTTTGTTGGTGAGTAATGTTGAAGTTCTGAACTATTTTTACAAATGTCTGCTTTAGTATTAGCAATTTGAAGATTTGTAAGACTTCCTTTTTTAAAATGAAAACTGACAGCAAAAGAAGATTTTGAAAAGCTGAAGTGAATGCAACAACCATGTAACATACCATGGCACACATCTAGTGTTATGATTGAGCCTCATGGCTCTGTTACTGACAGACGTGGGCGTAAGACTCCTCGAGAGTCAGATACTCTCGAGGAGCGAGAGAGAAAAAGACTGCGAGACATATTTGCAGCACCATCTGACGAGGAGTCTTTCGAAGGGTTTACGGAGAGAATGGAGGAGGGGCTGGTTAGCTCAGAGGAGGATGAGATGGATTGGACTCGGGTAAGGGAGGAAGTGGGTGCCACTGGCCATGATGGGACAGAAGATGAATGGGGACCTTCAGGATTAGACCCATGGTTTAGCTGGAGGGATGGGACGGGATCCACAGCTGGAGATGCTGTTGGGCGTAGTCAGAGGTGTTCCAGCTCTGACGAGGAAAGTGATGAGGAAACGCCCGGGTTAAGGAGGACAGCTGACAGTGATGAAGATTTGTAACTGGCATAAAATGGGGCTTGGGAGCAATTGCAAATTGCGTTGGGCAAGGTAATCTGGGCAAACGCTTGGGATCCGTGTGTGTGTGGGACGCTTCCCTGAAGACTTGTGTGCTTTCCTGTGCTGTGACGTAAGTTGATTGGAATCCAGGGTCAGACGGCGGGAGGGATTGTGTGGGCATTTGTTTGTGCAAACCTGTGCTTACTCTTATTAGCTTGACCCTCCGTCGTCTTCTTGACGGACGCCATCTCCTGCTTTGAGAACTCGGACTGAACTGACCACGGCTTGTCTTCCCCCCTTCTTGGACTTGGAAAAACTACAAACGTCTGCTTCTGGCTTTGATCTACGGAACGGAACTGGTCTACTCAACTGCTACAATCCTTGGCTGTTTTACTCGTGTTGGAGATCCTGTCTGCTGTGTGTGTGTGTGGGGGAGCGACGCAAGTTACTCTAAGCACAGTGTTGGCAGCAGAGAGGAATCTGCTGCCAATTAGTTGCATCCTTTGTATCTTTTGTTCCTTGGCTTTCGTTTCGTTTATACCCAGGCTGAAGAAAGCAGTTTGTTTTTACCCGGATTAAACTCCGGTTTAATCCGGTTTATCTTTTGAACATTTACTTTTGCCCCTTTTTGCTCCTAAAGGCAAAAACTGCCTGGCCCTTGTGTTTTACGGGCATTTTTGAGTTCTGTAATCTAATAAACTCTGTTACTTTGAATCTTGTGGCGTTCTGTCCTTGACAGATTGCCCAACGCCCATAAAAAGTTTATTGCAGCAATAAACCCGTCAGGAAGACGATGGATGAGTTAAGGGCCAAAGTAGACCAATTGCAAACGGCTTTTACCGTTAGCCAAACAGCTCAGGCTGTGAAAGGACATGTTTTGACTCCTGAACGCTTTGACGGAACCAGGTGCAAGTTGCCAACCTTTTTGGCACAAGTGGAGCTTTATTTTTCTCAGCTCAGTGCTCATGCTTTTCCTACAGACACTAGCAAGGTGGCCTTTATTTTGAGTTTGTTGACCGGTCCCGCAGGACAATGGGCCACTAATTTAATTTTGGGAAATGACCCAGTCAAGGACAATTTGAATAATTTCAAAAAGTTGTTAACTGATACTTTTGGGGATCCTCTCCGCACGGAGAACGCTGGGTGGGCTCTGTATCGGTTGAAACAGGGAAAGGGGACTGTTTTGGATTACTTAAATAAGTTTAACCTGTATCGCCACCAGCTGGATTGGGGGGAAAATGCATTCATGCTTTTATTTACTGCCGGGTTAAGTGATATGCTCCAGGATGAATTAGCACGCTTGGAGCCGGCTGAAAGCTGGGACGCCTTAGTAGCTAAGGTGCTGCGTTTAGACGCAAGGTTCGAGGCTCGTAAACACTCAAAAGCAATGTGTGCGCCACCCATGCATGTAACCAGGGCACCTGTGGTGATGGGGGAAGAGCCCATGGAGCTTGGGGTCTTTAAAAAGCTGCCTACAGAGGAAAAGAGCCGTAGGAGGCAGCTGGGCTTGTGTTTGTACTGTGGGAATGCTGGGCATTTTGCCAAAAATTGTAATGTGAAACCTTCCCAGCTTTCGGGAAAAGGCCAGCCCTAGTGCGACGTGAGTCCAACGCACTAGGGCTCCTCAAGCAGTCAACTGAGGGGAGGAAGCATGTTTTCGTACCCATTACATTATCTGTTGGGGGAAGGGAACTTGTTTCTACTTTGGCACTGCTGGACTCAGGGGCAACGGTCTCCTATGTAGATATTGAGTTTGCTAAGAAGCATGGCATTCCTAGAGTGCGCAAGGCATGCGACGTGTGGGTGGAAGGAGCAGATGGGAGACTGCTGGAGACTGGGGTGGTTAACCATGAAACCTCAGCAGTAACGTGGGAGGTGCAGGGAGTAACGGGAACGTTTGTGTGGGATATTACGAGCTTGCCTAGATATGATGTGATCCTGGGGATGGATTGGCTAGCTGTAGTAAACCCACAAGTAGATTGGGCAACACGTAAAGTGATCTTAAAGAGGCAGGACTGTTGCACTCTAAATGTTACTCATTCTGATATGGAGGGAGTGCCTGCTGAGTATGGGGAGTTCTCTGATGTATTTTGTAAAAGAGAAGCGGACAAATTACCACCGCACAGGCCATATGATTGCGCCATCAAGTTGGCAGAAGGTGCGAAACTGCCAGCAGGGAGGCTGTATGCCTTGACTGTACCGGAAAGGCAAGCTTTGCGGGAGTTTCTAGATGAAAATTTAGCCAAGGGGTTTATTCGCCCATCTAGTTCTCCAACTGCGGCACCAGTATTCTTTGTAGCCAAAAAGACTGGGGAACTTAGGCTGGTCTGTGACTATCGGATCCTAAACAAATACACCATTCGGGATAGGTACCCGCTCCCTTTAATCTCGGAACTGTTATCAAGGGTGCAAGGGGCTAAGGTCTTTACCAAGCTTGACCTGCGGGGGGCCTATAACTTAATCCGTATACGGGAAGGGGATGAATGGAAGACGGCATTTAACACGTGTTTCGGATGCCACGAGTTCCGAGTCATGCCTTTTGGGCTTTGTAATGCTCCTGCGGTATTCCAGAGGTTCATGAACGATGTGTTCAGGGACCTAATTGACCAATTTTTAGTGATTTATTTGGATGATATCTTGATTTTTTCTAAGGACGAGAAAGAACATCGTCAACATGTCAAGCAGGTTCTGCACCGACTGCGGGCTAATGGGCTTTTCGCCAAGGCTTCCAAGTGCGTCTTTCATGTGCCTGAAGTGGAGTTCCTAGGTCATGTAGTGTCAGGTAGGAAACTTAAAATGGACCCACATAAGGTTGACGCCGTCAACTCATGGCAGGAGCTGAAGACTAAGAAGGATGTACAAAGGTTCTTGGGTTTCGCTAATTACTACCGGGAGTTTATTCCGAATTTTGCAAAGCTCACGGTACCTTTGACGCAGCTTCTGCGCAAGAAACAGCCATTTGTGTGGGGGCGGGAAGCTCACGAGGCGTTTCTACAACTAAAGTCTAGTTTTCAATCGGACAACATACTAACCCATCCTGATGTTGACAGACCGTTCGTGGTAGAAGCGGACGCTTCTAGCTACGCGTTGGGGGCTGTATTGTCTCAGAAGGATTCCTCAGGGACCTTGCGTCCCTGTGGATTTTACTCGCGGCAACTAACACCCTTCGAGCAGAACTATACCATATGGGAGAAGGAGTTGTTGGCGATTAAGGTGGCGTTTGAGGTGTGGCGGCACTGGCTTGAAGGGGCACGGCACCAGATCGTGGTCAGATCTGATCACAAGAACTTAGAGCACTTGCAAACAGCAAAGAAGTTAAACCAGCGTCAAATCCGCTGGGCTTTGTTTTTCTCCAGGTTTAACTTCAAGGTGCAGTTCGTGGAGGGGAAGGCAAACTTGCGGGCCGATGCTTTATCCCGCAAGCCGGAATTTAAGACCAATGAGCAGGTAGTATGTCAGACCATCTTGCCTACTGCCTCTCTGTGTGTTGTAGATAATGAGCTTGGGTTACATGACCAGATCCTTGAGGCTCAGAAGGATGATGTGTGGACTCAGGAGCAACTGATGCTGCTCTCTGCAGGTAACCGTACCATACTGCCGCATCTCCAGGATCAAGACGGGGTATTGGTACGCAGGGGGCAGGTCTACGTACCAGTGGGGGCCCTCAGGTTGGAGGTGATTAGAGCCCACCATGACGAACCCATGGCTGGGCACTTTGGCAGGTTCAAGACCGTACAGCTTATCACCAGGAGCTACTGGTGGCCAAAGATGCGGCAAGACATTCTGCGCTTTTGTGACAGCTGCGCCGTTTGTCAGCAGAGTAAGACGCCTGTTGGGCGCCCCAGAGGGTTGTTATCGTCTTTACCTGTTCCGGAGAGGCCATGGCAAATCATTTCCATGGATTTTATTTCAGATTTGCCTAAGTCTGGGGGTTATACTTGTATTTGGGTGGTGGTGGATTTATTTAGTAAACTGGCTCATTTTATTCCTTGTTCAACCATTCCGGCGGCCCCTACGTTGGCCTTACTATTTACAAAGCACATCTATCGTTTGCACGGAGCACCCGAGGTGATTATTTCAGATAGGGCTCCGCAATTTGTGTCACGCTTTTGGAAACACTTCCATGAGTGTTTGGGGACTAAGTTAAACGTGTCTTCAGCTTTCCATCCGCAAACGGATGGACAGTCGGAACGGGTTAATGGGCTCTTAGAGCAGTATCTGCGTTGTTTTTGTTTAGATCAACCCACGGCTTGGGTAAAGTGGTTACCGGTGGCGGAATTTGCTTACAACAATGCGGTGCACACGTCTAGTCAGCATACGCCATTTGAGCTTACTTATGGTTTTCACCCACGGGGAGGTGTGGCGCCGTCGACCAATGTGGTCTCTTCGGACCCTGTGTACCGCTCTTCGGAAATGGCTGCATTGCATGATGTTGCCCGTCGCTTACTGTTGGAAGCTAAGGCAACGCAGAAGACTCAGGCTGACCGCCACAGGCAGGCAGGGGAGGAGTTGGAAGAAGGGGATTTGGTGTGGTTATCTTCCAAACATATTAAACAGGCTGGGGGAAAGTTTGCGCCTCGGTATTTGGGTCCCTTTCCTATCGTTAAAAAGATTTCTTCTGTTGCGTTTCGTTTGCGTTTACCGTCTAGTTTAAAGGTCCATCCAGTCTTTCATCGTTCGCTGTTGAAACTTGATACCTCTAGTCGTCGTGGTGCTATAGCGGAGGGTATCACTGCCACTTCTCCGCCATCGGGGGAGGAGGCCTTTGTGAGAGGGGATAGTGTTATGATTGAGCCTCATGGCTCTGTTACTGACAGACGTGGGCGTAAGACTCCTCGAGAGTCAGATACTCTCGAGGAGCGAGAGAGAAAAAGACTGCGAGACATATTTGCAGCACCATCTGACGAGGAGTCTTTCGAAGGGTTTACGGAGAGAATGGAGGAGGGGCTGGTTAGCTCAGAGGAGGATGAGATGGATTGGACTCGGGTAAGGGAGGAAGTGGGTGCCACTGGCCATGATGGGACAGAAGATGAATGGGGACCTTCAGGATTAGACCCATGGTTTAGCTGGAGGGATGGGACGGGATCCACAGCTGGAGATGCTGTTGGGCGTAGTCAGAGGTGTTCCAGCTCTGACGAGGAAAGTGATGAGGAAACGCCCGGGTTAAGGAGGACAGCTGACAGTGATGAAGATTTGTAACTGGCATAAAATGGGGCTTGGGAGCAATTGCAAATTGCGTTGGGCAAGGTAATCTGGGCAAACGCTTGGGATCCGTGTGTGTGTGGGACGCTTCCCTGAAGACTTGTGTGCTTTCCTGTGCTGTGACGTAAGTTGATTGGAATCCAGGGTCAGACGGCGGGAGGGATTGTGTGGGCATTTGTTTGTGCAAACCTGTGCTTACTCTTATTAGCTTGACCCTCCGTCGTCTTCTTGACGGACGCCATCTCCTGCTTTGAGAACTCGGACTGAACTGACCACGGCTTGTCTTCCCCCCTTCTTGGACTTGGAAAAACTACAAACGTCTGCTTCTGGCTTTGATCTACGGAACGGAACTGGTCTACTCAACTGCTACAATCCTTGGCTGTTTTACTCGTGTTGGAGATCCTGTCTGCTGTGTGTGTGTGTGGGGGAGCGACGCAAGTTACTCTAAGCACAGTGTTGGCAGCAGAGAGGAATCTGCTGCCAATTAGTTGCATCCTTTGTATCTTTTGTTCCTTGGCTTTCGTTTCGTTTATACCCAGGCTGAAGAAAGCAGTTTGTTTTTACCCGGATTAAACTCCGGTTTAATCCGGTTTATCTTTTGAACATTTACTTTTGCCCCTTTTTGCTCCTAAAGGCAAAAACTGCCTGGCCCTTGTGTTTTACGGGCATTTTTGAGTTCTGTAATCTAATAAACTCTGTTACTTTGAATCTTGTGGCGTTCTGTCCTTGACAGATTGCCCAACGCCCATAAAAAGTTTATTGCAGCAATAAACCCGTCAGGAAGACGATGGATGAGTTAAGGGCCAAAGTAGACCAATTGCAAACGGCTTTTACCGTTAGCCAAACAGCTCAGGCTGTGAAAGGACATGTTTTGACTCCTGAACGCTTTGACGGAACCAGGTGCAAGTTGCCAACCTTTTTGGCACAAGTGGAGCTTTATTTTTCTCAGCTCAGTGCTCATGCTTTTCCTACAGACACTAGCAAGGTGGCCTTTATTTTGAGTTTGTTGACCGGTCCCGCAGGACAATGGGCCACTAATTTAATTTTGGGAAATGACCCAGTCAAGGACAATTTGAATAATTTCAAAAAGTTGTTAACTGATACTTTTGGGGATCCTCTCCGCACGGAGAACGCTGGGTGGGCTCTGTATCGGTTGAAACAGGGAAAGGGGACTGTTTTGGATTACTTAAATAAGTTTAACCTGTATCGCCACCAGCTGGATTGGGGGGAAAATGCATTCATGCTTTTATTTACTGCCGGGTTAAGTGATATGCTCCAGGATGAATTAGCACGCTTGGAGCCGGCTGAAAGCTGGGACGCCTTAGTAGCTAAGGTGCTGCGTTTAGACGCAAGGTTCGAGGCTCGTAAACACTCAAAAGCAATGTGTGCGCCACCCATGCATGTAACCAGGGCACCTGTGGTGATGGGGGAAGAGCCCATGGAGCTTGGGGTCTTTAAAAAGCTGCCTACAGAGGAAAAGAGCCGTAGGAGGCAGCTGGGCTTGTGTTTGTACTGTGGGAATGCTGGGCATTTTGCCAAAAATTGTAATGTGAAACCTTCCCAGCTTTCGGGAAAAGGCCAGCCCTAGTGCGACGTGAGTCCAACGCACTAGGGCTCCTCAAGCAGTCAACTGAGGGGAGGAAGCATGTTTTCGTACCCATTACATTATCTGTTGGGGGAAGGGAACTTGTTTCTACTTTGGCACTGCTGGACTCAGGGGCAACGGTCTCCTATGTAGATATTGAGTTTGCTAAGAAGCATGGCATTCCTAGAGTGCGCAAGGCATGCGACGTGTGGGTGGAAGGAGCAGATGGGAGACTGCTGGAGACTGGGGTGGTTAACCATGAAACCTCAGCAGTAACGTGGGAGGTGCAGGGAGTAACGGGAACGTTTGTGTGGGATATTACGAGCTTGCCTAGATATGATGTGATCCTGGGGATGGATTGGCTAGCTGTAGTAAACCCACAAGTAGATTGGGCAACACGTAAAGTGATCTTAAAGAGGCAGGACTGTTGCAACTCTGTTACTTTGAATCTTGTGGCGTTCTGTCCTTGACATCTAACCTATATTTCTAATGTAAGGGAAATCTCTTAACAGGAGCAAATTACAGGGAGCGGTCCACTCCCCTGTTTAAGGAGCTCCACTGGCTGCCGTTTATTTTCCGGACCCAATTCAAGGTGCAGGTGTTGACCTACAAAGCCCTGAACGGTTTGGGACCCACTTACCTTTCTGACCGCATCTCCCCCTATGAACCCGCACGATCCCTTCGTTCATCGGGGGAGGCCCTCCTCTAGCTTCCGCCTCCATCACAAGTGTGGTTGGTGGGGACGAGGGAGAGGGCCTTCTCCGTGGCGGCCCCCCGGCTCTGGAATGCGCTCCCCAGGGAAATTAGGCAAGCTGCCACCTTGGAAGTGTTCAGGAAGAGCCTAAAAACCTGGCTCTTCAAACAGGCCTTTGAAGAAGTACCGCCCACTGTATGCTAAACACTTGTACTAGCGGTTTCTTCTGACCAGTTGTACCTGCTGGTTAACTCCTTGACATAGCCTCAGAGTTCACCCCAGTTTAAGGCTCTTCCCATGACCTTGTAGCACCTTAATTTCCTTCTTGTTTACAAGTTTCACTCAGTGCACTTTGCCCAGCTCATTTTATGTTTTTATTGCTGTGGTTTTCATGTGTTTTATAATGATTGTGATTTTTTAATGCCTTTTAAATTTATTTGTGTGTTTTTGTATTTGATATTTATATTTGATATCACTGTATGCTGGTTTTATATCTGTGAGCCGCCCGAGTCCCTCTGGGGAGATGGTGGCGGGGTACAAAAATAAAATTATTATTATTATTATTATTATTATTATTAAATCTAACCTCATATTTCAAATGGCAAGAAACAATAAATGCAAGGAAATTTTAAATGTGTCTTATCCATCAACATGGTTCATGAAGGAAATGCAAAAACAGAATTTCCCCAAGAAGATGACAACCTAAGACTGTGCTCAAAGTTCTCTAGTGAGGAAACAAAACATACATTCATTCATTCTAACTGTAGAAAAAGTGTGATAACATTCTCCTCAACATACAACAGGACAATACAGCCAGTTGATAAGCATAATAGCTTGCTGTTTTCTATTTGAGAAAAAGTCCTCCCCAGGCTTAAAACAAACACATGGAACCTAAAATTCTGATTAAATTATGGTCATGATCCATACAATTCATGGGTCAAGAATCTCTCACTAGAGAAAACCCCTACAGTATAAGGCATACAAAGTAAGGTCCTTCTAGGTCCGGGGAAATTATGTACATAGTCCTTGGATCTAGGGAAGTTGTTTACTTCTGCTCAGAACCAATATGTACAACAACATCTAGAAAACAGGAATGGGAAAATCTGATTTGAAATTCTTATTGTAACCTAAGGCTAATAGCTAGCTCTCCCTTTTTCTACCCATACGATTCCTTTAAAAATAATGTTAGTAGAAGAACTGAGCTCTTGGAGAAAGAATAGGATCTTTTAAAAATATATGGGGTGGATGCACAGCTTTATATACACATACATAAACATTCATTATATAGAATCGCTGGACACAATGCAGCTAAAATATAAAGGTATGTATAAATCTATTTAATTTATTGACCGTCCTATTGAAATAAATGAGACTTAAATATGCATAAATAAATAAAACCTGTTTACTGTCGACATCACCAACATAACTTGAAACATATTACCTTGTGTATATGCTGAGATCATCTTCTGAAGGAGATTCTGAGAGATTAATACCATATACATCTTTTATAGGCTGTACTACATTCTGAGGAGGAAAAGAGACAGAGATCCCAGTAAAAATTAGTCTTGGACTCCATGCTTGTTTAAACATTTATAACTTCTTTCTCCTAAAGGCAAGGTGACTTCCAAGACAGCAACATTAAAAAATAAAACATATTGCATGGTAATCATGCAACACAATTGACTCAGCAGCCACAAAGAACCGCAAATTTGACTTCAGCAGCTGCTGTCTTTTTAAAAGATGCCAGTTTTATATCTCAACTGCTACAAAGATGATTTCACAGTCTTCTCGAATTGCTGTGCAATCTATCTTCCATAACACAGGCAACAGTAAAGCCTTCATTTGCCTTAGTAGTTTAACTGGTCTGACATAAAAAGGTGCTTTTCGAATCTCAGCAGGTGGTGCTTTAAATATATTTTATTTTAATTAATTTGAAATATACTGATTAATTTGTTCTATGGCAAAAGAAGTAATAGGGAAATGTGTTTGTGTATGAAAAAAGAAAAGAAAAATGCAAATTTTGAGTTCTCAGATGAAAATGTTTAGAGATGCTACATCAGCGGTTCTCAACCTGTGGGTCCCCAGGTGTTTTTGGTCTCAGCCAGTTTACCAGCTGTTAGGATTTCTTGGAGTTGAAGGCCAAAACATCTGGGGACCACAGGTTGAGAATCACTGTGCTAGATCATTTGGGGTAAACATTTCACATCCTTTCAGTTTAGAAAAGAATTTAGGAAAGAACGGCTATTTTTGTGTGAGGTATAGTACACAGGAATAAAACAATGGTAATTTCTTTTGAATTTTCTAATGATTTTATTTAATGAAACTGCAGAACTGTGTAATAAGTATAAATTAGTTGCAGCATTAAATTATATTTCAGTGCTGGATGTGTCAGTATAACAAGCCTTCATCTTTTAATCTTATCCTTCAAGAAATTCACCGACATTTATTTCTTTCAAATTCCTGGAATGTTTTCATATTTTACTGTAGCTTATAGATAGATAGAAGAGCAACTCAGCTAACAGTTCCCTAAATCATTTTGGTAAGTACCAAAATAAAAGACCCCCCCCCTCTCTCTCTCTCTCTCTCTCTCTCTCTCTATATATATATATATATATGAGAGACAGTCTTAATTAATTAATTAATTTTTGCTCCCAAAAATGCACTTGGGTCTTATTTTCAGGGGATGTCTTATTTTTCCATGAAGAAGAATTCACATTTATTGTTGAACAAAAAAATTAACATTTATTATATACTGTACAGTACTTGTCATCACAAACCAGCATGACAAGACAAACTGTGAATCCTATCACGAATTTCTTGTTACTACCATTATTTCCATGTACAACAATCTATGGTATGTACATTTACCAATCCTGCATGCTCTGGTGTTCTGTTCCGCGGGCATGCTTCACAACAAAAACTTTGCTAGGTCTTACTTTCAGGGGAGGGCTTACGTTTAGCAATTCAGCAAAACTTCTACTAGGTCTTATATTCAGGAGAGGTCTTATTTTGGGGGAAACTGAGTATATAAGAATGTGAAGTTTGGAAGTGGAAAGGAACACTGCTGACTTTTATTGTGATTTTCAGATGCTAACCTTAAAATGTCTACATCTAAACAAATACAGATAGGGAAAATAATATAAATGAGGAAAAGGAATGAGAATATGAGAATATGACCAGAAAAAAACAGGGAGGGACAGAAGAACGAGGAAAGCATACTGCCAAGAAGCAGAGGCAAGAAGTCTTTCTTGTTGAAGAGGGCCATGAAAGAAGTAATCCCACCCCATTACTCCTCCTTTGCCGTAATTAAAGGGAAAAGGCCAGCCTTGCCCTCCCTGAGGTCAAGTGGAGCGGTGGAAACAGTATCTGTTACTCTAATGCAGAAGATGTAATATAAAAATGAATTTATCTCTCACAACTTTACATCAGATCCTGTAGTGCAGCTGCTTAGAATGATGAATGATTTGGGTCAATCTGACAACCCTTGGAAATAGTGAATATTCTCCAAACAATACCACATTCCCCCAGAGCAAGCAGACTATATTCAGGCACTGATTGTGGAGCAAACTAGCCAGAGACGTGAGATCCCTCTCTGGTTTTCCCTTTTTTCCAGCTCAAATGGCATCATAATTGGCATTCATCCTACTAGGAATTGTCTGTGTTCATTCCCTCTGCCATTTAAAAATCCAGGCTGCAATTTAAAATTGCTAAGCTGTCTCCGGTTATTGTGTTTTATAAATCTTCATTCACATCCCCAGATATTGAGCTATTATAATGGTTCTGAAGAACACAAAAGCATCATTTGGCAAAATTAGTGCTCAAATTTGGAACTTCTTTATTAAACCATATTTCTACATTAAGTCAATCCCCTGTTAACCCATTTTTCATTCATAGTTCACTTACCTAGATTACTTTAAGAGCCTGATACAAATTAGTCCTTAACAATAGATTTTAAGCTTGAAATCTAATGAGTTATAAGATGTTTATTTCAATAACTTTTAAAGAAATACAGATGCTTCTGAAGACCCTATTTCAATGTTTATGGCCTCCACACACACACACACACACACACACACACACATATATATATACACACACACACATATACATACACACACACACATATATATACATACATTATAATCTTCCTATCTAGTGAGTGAAATATCTCAAACGCACTACACAAGCCAGACATGTATGTCCAAGCAATCTTAAATGCATGTGAAACACAACTCCAGAACCTACACATAGGTTAAAACTATGACTTACTTCTGTTATTTTGGTATTATCTCCTGTATCTGTTATTTTCACAGGTGTTGAACGCTGAGACACAGCCCCCTCGTCTTCCTTATCTGTCCCAGAATCATCCTCAGAGCTGCTTGACACAGCCTCTTCACTGGGGGGTGGGGGAGCACTAGCCGCCGTTTTGCGCTGCAGCACAGTTTCTTCTCTGTTACTTTTGTTCCTAAGATAATAAGAGTAATTATGCATTAGTTTCTTTCACTACAATTGCAATGAGCCATTAGCAAGGCAAGGGCAAGACAAGGCTAATTCTCTTTCTTAGGTGGGCCCAATATTTAGCTTTGTCTAGATCTCCCATTAAAGGATTGGGAGTGAGGTAGGATTAAATGCTCCCTTTCTTACGTTTGTTTCTTGGGTTTTCTTCTCTCTCGAGCAAATCCCACCAGCCATGCTTTACACGGCTACCGTTTATGACAACAAATCCTGACCAGGAAAGGATAATTTGTGCAGAGATAGGAAGTAACAGATTAAAGTAATGCTCTAATGGAACAAGAAAAACAAGGGCATAGTGAAGGTATCTTTCTAAAGTACTGAAAGAAGTGATGACAATGTTGAGTATGTTCAAGTAATAAATAGTTTATTTTAGTTATTTGGTTGTTTTAAATATAATTTCAAATCCTGGCTTTAGAAGCATTTGACTTTTTTTTAGTCTGAAGGTTAGTATAAATGAGGCCAGGAGTGTAGTGGGTAAAAAGAAGAGATGGGGTTGATAAGTGGCACAACTTAATGGTATAGGTTGACAAACTACAACCTTCTCCTTGGACTACATATCACACCAACCATAAACAAACAGAAAACTGTGGGATTTGTATAAATCTGGAAAGTGCCAAGCTGGCGAAGACAACTTAAATTCCCCAAACAGCACTTTGAGAGCACCAACAAGAAATCTGCCATTGTGGGCAATGATATTAACCAAACTAATGTCAATGTGTTGTATGTTTTCCAGGCTGTATGGCCATATTCCAGAAGTATTCTCTCCTGACGTTTTGCCCACATTTATGGCAGGCATCCTCAGAGGTTGTGATGCCTCCATCAGTTCTATAATTCCTAATGTTAATGTTGAAATAAGCACCTTATGTTGAAACCTAATGGGTTTAACCCTCTCCACTCTACTTCAAGAGAGATCATTAATTAAGTAATTAATGAATTTACTGTACTTAAACCCCGCCCTTCTCACTCCTGAGACACAGTAAAACACAGTACAGTGTTCCCTCACTATTTCGCGGTTTGCTTTTCACATCCTCGCTGTTTTGCAGGAGAGAAAAGGGAGAGAAAGGGAGGCTAAAGCAGCTTTGTTTTTGCCTCACAAGGCATGTGTGTGCTTGAGAGGCGAGGACAGAGACGCTACTTGCCAGTGAGATTGTATAGCATCCCTACTTTGCAGATTTTCACTTTTCGCGGGTGGTCCTGGAACGTAACCCCCACAATAAGTGAGGGAACACTGTATTATAAAATGATAAAAACATATACAGTGTTCCCTCACTTATTGATGGGGTTAGGTTCCAGGACCACGCGCAATAAGTGAAAATCCGCAAAGTAGGGACACTATATTTATTTTAATATTTATACATTATTTTAGAAGTTATACACTATTTTAAGTCTTTATCAACCAATCGTGTGTTGATAAATCGCCTCCTTCTCCTCCCGTTGCCGCTTGGGCTCCTTTTCTCTCCCTTTGGCTTCTCCTTCCTCCCTTCATTAGGCTCTAAATTGTAATTTTTTATGATTTATAATAGTCTTTTAGAGTTTATTGAAAACCGCGAAACAGCGAATCCGCGAAAAGTGAACCGCGAAGTAGTGAGGGAACACTGTACATATCAATTATAAGTAATCTTTCAGATGATTAAAACATATCAAACATCTAACACCAACTCAACTTTACCAACATTAAACCAATTGCTTTCACCGTTTTTATACAGCTTCCATCATAGTTCTGGGTCATGTTAATCCCCAAACACTTGCTTAAATAGCCAGGTCAAGATTTTCCCTGAAGCTTAAGAGTGAGGGTGCTGTTCTTATGTCATTGGGGAGAGAGTTCCACAACCACAGGGCTACCATCGAGAAGGTCCTATCTCCCGTCCCCGCCAATCACGCCTGCAATGGGGGTGGGATGAGAGCAGAGCTTTCTGAGAAGATCTTAACAATTGTGCCGGATCATAAAGTGTGAATGAAAGAGAATGCTAAGGCTTCTCTGGTAACATTCCAATCTTTGGGTCTGGTCAAAGGTAAAAGCTGGACACCAGTAGTGGTGGGCAATCTTCATGTCAAAGGGAAGGTTTAGGAAGGGAGCACACAGACTTGCAGACTACTCCTGATTCTGAGTATTCAGTATTATTGGAATTATTGACTATGAAATGGGAGGAAGTCTATGTTTCGCTCTTTCTCATTCCATCCAGGTCATGAGTTAATCTGCTAGGGGAAGTCTGAGTATGGACCTGGAAGATGGAAACAAGGACAAAACAGTCCTGAAGAATTTTAAATCAACATCAATTATCTGTCACAGGGCTTCACAAAATACTCCACAAACTCTTCTATATCAGTCCATTTTTTGCCACTTTTTGTTCCATTGGCCTGTCAGAGCGTTAGTCCCTGGGTTGATTTTTAACTGTTCCTAACAAACTACTCTTTGCTTTTTATTATTATCACTATACAGGACTATTTGAACTTTTTTGTCATTCTTTTGTGGACACTGACTACCACATCTTAAACCGAGCTACAAAAAACGCTCAATTAAAATGGCTTTATTATTGGAGAGAATTATACTGCAAATACAACAGATAAAGTCTTTCAAGATACTTACAGTAGAATCCTAGAAAACTATAAATTGCTAGCTAGTGAACAATATGTACAGTGTCTCCAGACCAGGAGAAGAACATTTTGATACCGTTACACTTTGGGGAAAAAAACCCTAAAAAATTGGAGCTGTTTCAAGCAAATAATACAACTGAACTAGTCTACTGCTTCTGAAATATTAAGCATATAGTTTCACTTTAGGATTCTGAGAAAAGATAGTCATTGATTTTATGCACATACTGAAGTAATTTCTTCCTTAGAAATACAGAATGTGCTTTTGGCAAATAGGGTTTGAGAGACAAACAAGAGAGAAGTAATAACGAAACTGCATCAGGATGATCCTTAAAGAAAAGGATAGCAACCAGAAATCGAAGAGGACAGATTTAAAGAATTAAAGACCTCAGAACAGATTCTTACACACAGTCAAAAGGACAAGGAGTTCTTGTATTTCAAACACAGCAATCATGAAGATACAAATGGGAACTATTTTTTACAAAGCATTACAAAAATTCAAGAATAACTGGAAAGAGCAATACAAGTTCAGAGACGTCCCAGCACAAAGTTAAAAACAGTTACTACAGCAGATCACAGAAATTATTTTTTTCCACTACTTGCTAGCACTTATGAATTCTGTTTGGAAAGTAATTTTATTTGTACATGCAAGGAAGAAGCCTCAGATCCACTAAAATTAATATGGAAACTGTAAAACACCTCTGAGCATCACTACTGCAACATATATAATCAGTAATTTGGTTATGAAGGGATGTGTGTAGTAGACACTACCATATTTCCAACCTCCAACTATCAGAATGCCATTTATATACAAAGGGTAGTACACAAAAAGGGAACACAACTGCCTTTTTCAGACAGTATAAAGAGAAACAAGAGGAACAGGAAACATTGTTACTGATCTCCTTTCAATATAAACAGGAAGTGAATTAATACTGTATTTCAGCAAACAATTAGATAATTGTTGGGGTTGGACTGGATGGCCCACAAGCTCTTTTCCAACTCTATGATTGTATAACTAAATCATTTGAGGCTCTGTAGCCAACCATTTTTCACAAGGGAATGACTATATCTTAATGAGACCCCAGGTTGAGAACCACTGATGTAAGATAATTAATAGGTTATGTTTTTATTTAATTTTTGTTCAATTTTTTCAATGTTGTTGTTTCCTTTTGTTATTTGATTCGTTTGCTTTTGTATTTTTTATTTGTGAATGCGTTTGGCAATGAATGTTTGCCATTTTTTGTTGGAATCGGCCCTGAGTCCCCTTGGGGAGAGAGGGCAGAATATAAATACATTTTTAAAATTATTATTTATTTTCCTATGCTTTCTTATTGAAATTTTTGAGGTTTTCTTAATCCAAGATCCTGAATCAAGGATCTAAAGTAACAATGTTTTGTGTGCATTTTACCCAAGCGCCTTCTAAATCTTATCTACAGCAGGAAACATTGGCCATTTTGATTGATAAATCTAATTTAGGGATTTCATATAATTATGTCCAACATTAATGTAGAATTTGTGTAAGTAAAGAAATAAAACAAACAACATATATAAAAGGGTATAAAACCATACATTTTCTTACCCCAAAACAGATTTTCCAGTTTCATCAGGTTTACGTACAGTAAATGGGCTGGGATCAATGCCAATGTTCTTAGGCATAAAATCTCTGAAGAAGAAAAAAGGAAGGGGGAATCAGTAATTCAAGAAAAAGTTCAGTTACCTCTGTGAAAACAGTTTCTTGTTAAACAGAATGAACAGTTACATCAGGCACAATTTAAGATCCAATATGGATTAAGAGATTGGAGGGGTTTAAATCTTTCCGAGTCATAAAGCCCACTGGGCAACCTTTGGGTAGGTATCAGTTTTACTTATAATCTGTACAGGTCATTCTTCACGTTTCAGTTAATTATTTTAATGTTTTAATTTTTTCCTGTCGTATTTACTTTGTTATCAGTTGTCTTGGGTTCCATAATAAGACACAAATCAATCAATCTCTGCCTAACTTACTTCATAAAGCTGTAAGGAGAAAAAAAATAAGGAGGATAGCCATGTATACTACCTTGAGCTCCATAGAGAGAAGGTAGGACAGAAATTGAAGGAAGAAATTACTCTGTACCAAAAAGTAAAGTAGAAACAAACCAAATTATGTATGATGATGACATTGCTAAAATACATATTCAGTGCATAAACCAACATTTGTTGTAGTTTAAATTAATAAATATTGGCAATGTAAAAATATGAAATAGCTTCAATGAACAATGCACATTGGTGTAAAGTAGGAGGGGGAGGACTATAGTTAACGTAAGAAATCTTTAAAGTTGGTTTGGGCTAAGAAGTGTATTTATGTTTGGGCTAACTGTCTCAAAGACCCAATATTATATATTTAATAAATGGTGTTGCTGTGTATAAGAAACACAGGATAGGACTCACTTCTTTATAGCTGAGCAACATGAACAGGTGACTGCACCTATTCTCAAATGAACAGCATCTGAAAATAGTTCTATGGTGGAGGCGGCTATATATCAGGATCAACATCCAAATAATCCTATTCTGTCTGTTGGTGCATAAGCTTCCTCAAAGAAGAGGCTAGACAATGGTATGTGGAAATACTGCATTAGTTCAATGCTATAGAAGCAGAGTTGCACCTGTGGCTTTTTTGTGCATGACTGCATAAGTGCAATATGTGTTGTTGTCTATTGTCCATAGTCACAACTTTAGTTGACCATGGAGATGTGCACTCACATTTGGTTGCAGATGTATGTGAATTTTAACAGCCCATTTTCTCCTGTATAAGTCTGCAAATGGAATTTATGCTACTTAATGAAAGTCACTTTTGAAATTACAGAAGCTGACTCAAAATTACATGTTCAAAAATAAAATAGGCCTACCGTGTTGAATTTGTCATGGCCAAGCAAAACGTTTCATCAAAACTGCTAAGTTCATAAGGCCGAAAAAATTCATTATGAATGTCAACTTCTTCATCAAACTTATGAAATTTCTTCACCATTAGCTTCCTTCTATTTTCAGCACATATCACTAAAAAAAACACACAGAAAAACATCTAATTCCAAAGGAAATCTCTTATAAGTAAGTACATCTTGAAATTACAAGTAAGTAGGAGTGTGCATGTGTGTACAACCACAGGGAGAGACGGGTAATAATAAATGTATTATTATTATTATTATCATTACTGTCGAAGTATTGTGAACTGTTAATTTCTCTTCATTTCAACATCTTTACATTAATTTACCTGACTAATCTCAGCAGTGGGTATGAGAAAAAACCTACTGCAGCACCATTTTATGTCACTGATTTGATATAGGTATAGGCAAACATGTATTTATTAATTTATACTTCGGGCGGTGGGGGGCGCTGCTAACTAAAGTGGTTTTTGAAAAATGAGGAGTGCAAAAAAGCAGAGCTATAACCCCCTAAACAGCAGCAACACACAGTATAATACTCAATTAATTGAACTAATATTTAAAATGTCAAACACCACACCCACATGAAGGACTGAATGGAAACTGATCCCTCAATAAACACTGGTGTCTCTAGGAATTCAGCTACATTCAGGATTTGCATTACTGGGCCACTGTCAACGTCCCAACCGGAGTCTTTGAAGGCCCCACTGCTGATACTGATGCTTCAAGCTTGTGTGCCAAATGCACCTATTCCTTGAGATGTCAGATCTGGCCATGACAGTATATGACTGAGTTACATTTCATTTGGATTACTGTACAATGCCTGTGTTTAGGGCTACGGTTGAAGAATGTTTGCTAACTTCAGCTGGTCCAAAGAGTTGCAGCCAGATTGCTAACTGAGGGATGGCTAAACAGATCACACAACTTCTTTGATTGCTAGAGCTCTAGTGGGACAGCCACCAAGAAGGTCCTCTCTGACATCCCCACCAACCATTCTTGAGAAAAGCCTCCCCTGATGATTTCAGAACACAGACCAGCTGGCAGTTTGTTTCTGGGCACAACTCAAAGTGCTAGTTATGACCTATAAAGCCCTATATGGATCACATCCAGGCTACTCGGTTCACTATGTCTCCCCGAACGAGCTAGCCCAGGCTCTGAGACCATCAGGAGAAGCCCTCTCTCAGTCCCACCAGAAATACAAGCATGGTTGGTGGGAATGAAAGAGCCTTCTCGGTAATTGCCCCTGGATTCTGGAACCTTCTTTCCCAGGGAAGCTAAAATGTCTTGCCCCTTTACTGTCCTTTCCTCAGCAGACTGAAACCTTTTTGGTTAGACAGGCTTTTAAAACAGAAATATTTAAAGAACAAGCTCAGGGGAGCTGTGCTGTTTTACCTGAACTGTTCATATCTTTTTAAAGGACATTTTTTTTCTTGCATTCTGGTTTGAATTATTTTAGTATTATAATCAGTTTAATGCTATTTTATTATTTGTATATTTTAAACTGTATTTTTTAAAAGATATGAATGACTTTGAGTTCCTATGTTGGGGGAAAAGGGGGAACAGAAATAAATGACAACAACACTTTAGGTAAGAGAAATATTTTGTTTTATGCAATTATTAGTTTAATGATTTTTATGTTGCTGTTGTAAGAAAATTGTGCTCATTCTTTAAAATAAGTAAAAAAATGAAACTTACCTTCATCGTAAGGGAGTGGTAAGTATTTCAGTACACCTGGAGTCCACCAGAAAGTGTAGCTTAGAAATAGAACAAAAAGTACAATCTTTTTTAAAACGTTCTGAAAGATCTCCTGAAGCTGCATACATCAGTCTGTCTCTTTTGAAACCTGTTGTGCCCAGAGCTGCCTTTCATAACAACTGTATGATGTACATACTCCTTTTAAATTTCCCCTCAATATCCACTGCTTTAATCCTTATAACCTACTCAAACTAAGAGTACCTCTACACATTCTAGGATTAATGCTCAATGCTATGGAATCACGGGAGCTGAAGTTTGGTGAGACACCAATACTCTTAGGCAGAGAAAGCTAAAGACCTTGTTAAGTTACAGCTTCCATAATTCCATATAAATTCTATAGTGTAAATACACCCTAAGTCTAATTTTGCCCTGCTATAAATTACACAACAGGTCAACTCCAAATTACATTATTTCTAGAGTGGTGATTCACCCTAAGTAAAGTAATAAACTTCCCCATTTACTTTTATCTCAGTTTTGAGCTCCCCAGAGAAGGGACCTGATCTTTCTTTTTATGAAAATATACCCATACTTGTATATAAGTGAAACTACCAAAAGAGAAAGAAAACAAAGTTTTTTTTTCGTGTCAGGAGCAACTTGAGTTGCCTCTGGAGTGAGAGAATTGGTCGTCTGCAAGGACGTTGCCCAGGGGACGCCTGGATGTTTTGATGTTTTTACCATCCTTGTGGGAGGCTTCTCACATGTCCCTGCATGGAGCTGGAGCTGATAGAGGGAGCTCATTCGCGCTCTCCCCAGGTGGGATTCGAACCTGGCAGACTTCAGGTCAGTAACCCAATCTTCAAGTCACGAGGCTTTAATCCACTACTCCACCGGGGGCTCCTTAACAAATAGTTTAAGAGAAGCCTTGTCAGAATAGACCAGGTAGGCTTCCTATGTAGCCTAACAATCTGATCACACAGTTGCCAATGGGAATTCCAGAAGCTGGGCATAGGGATAATGGTCTTCTCTCTCTGTTTAACACCTTTTCAGAAGGATTGCTTTTGACATATAATATTGTATATGGGCCTGACACCAAATAAGGACAGATAGGCTCATCCTACATGAATTGCTCTAATAATCTTTAGAAGCCATCCATTTTAGTCATATTTTAATTTTTTCCCCTTTGTCTTGAATCCTGACAACATGTAACCACTCACCACATTTGTAATAACTTGCACTAAGATAAAAAGTGTAATACATTTATTGGCCTAATTAAAGTTCTGAGCTTTCAGGGAGGGGAGAAGGGTTAAGGCACAGTAGCATCAATATCTAGGGGGGGAAAGCAGAATATAGATTTCTACTCAATAGAGACTGATATGCAAAACAGATTAACAGCCTCATTCTATGTATCTGGAGGCTTCCTGCCTCTTTGAGTGGCTTGCTGTTTCATTTTTTGATCTCAACATCCTGCAAAGTATGGGACCCACATAATGAAGGAGCTGTTTTCTCACCAAAAGCCTTTATGTCAGTCACAGTCCAAACACTAGGTCCCACACAATAGGCTTCCATTATGCCAGCTTGAATGGATAGAAGTTGAGCATTTACTGTGTACTTCTAAGTTGTGGCAATCTGTCTACTGGAAATGATGCAAGACCTTTAAACTCTTTTACCTTTTGACTCATGTTTGCCTCATTTTTTCAGGAAAAAATAGTTGTTTTAATGGTTGTTGTTTTATTTTGTTTGATCAGTTTTGCTCCATTTGCACTTTATGTGTTGCTTATAGCTCTCTGTGTAACATTTTAAAGAAATGCTTTCTAATAAAACCAGACAACACAAATTTCTGGACATTTACTTTTTATCTTGAAGCATACATCTAGACAGATTATTTTTAAAAAACTAAGTTTAACATTCAGATCTTTATCTCCACTCCATAATCCTCTCAAATGTGCCAGGATCCTCCCACTTAATAAAATAGATTGGAAGGGGTAGTACTTTCACAAATGCTAAAATGTATATTTAGAGCACATAAAATTGTCTTTGAGCTCTTAAATTATCTGTATATTTCATAGAGCAATAATTACCTTCGCCTTGTCTGAAGAAGATTCATTGTGTCCTTCTGGTGCAAGTAAAAATCAGTAGGAAGCTCCCAGAGGTGAGGCTTCCCTTCCTCAGGCTGAAATACTCCCAGGAACAGATTAATTGAATCTTGCCTATCAGCATCTAGAAGAGATGTGTCATTTACATCACACATACACATACCAATGATTGATGTATTCATTTTTATCATTTGGAGCAAGGGAAGGCAAATGAATGTCCTTCAGATGTTCTGGAGTACAACTGTCATGCACCAGTCAATTCAGACAATTATTATGGGGCTCAAATTTGAAACATCTGGAGTTTTCTTACCTCTGGTTTTGAGGACTGAAATCGGCTCTTATCAATTTCAAGCCTAAAGGATTTTATGCAGATAAATTTGTGGGTGAATGGTTGTGTTATTTGTCTTCAGGTTTTTTACTGTATTATGTTGTTGTATACTCATTCAGTCGCTTCCGATTCTTCATGACTTCATGGACCACCCCACGCCAGAGCTCTTGTTGGCCATCACCACCCCCAGCTCCTTCAAGGTCAAGCCAGTCACTTCAAGGATACTATCCATCCATCTTGCCCTTGGTTGGCCCCTCTTCCTTTTTCATTCCACTTTCCCCAGCATCATTCTCTTCTCCAAGTTTTCCTGTCTTCTCATTATGTGGTCAAAGTACTTCATTTTTGCCTCTAATAACCTTCCCTCCAGTAAGCAGTCAGGCATTATTTCCTGGAGTGTGGGCGGGTTGGATCTTCTTGCAGTCCAAGGCACTCTCAGAATTTTCTTCCAACACCACAGTTCAAAAGAGTCTATCTTCCTTCACTCCTTACTAAATTATGGCAAGCCTTAAATGGCTATCATGTAATTTCCTTGGCAAGATTTTTGTCTTTGGGTTTCTATAGCCAACAGGTTATTCTAACTCTGTTCTTTAGAATCATAATCCAATACTCAAACCACTATACCATGTTGCCTCTGTGAGTGAATTATATGACTCCACATATTTTTTTGCAGAGAGTCATCTTCATTTAGCTCCTATCCCCATTCTTCATAAAAAAAAGTCTAACTTAGTAGAAAGAGGATGGAGATAAGCTAGTACTGACAGAAATCTTTGATACATTGGATCCGAAGCCATCCCATACTTCCATATGTCGCCAGCAAGAGAAGAAGAAATAAGCTACCATTCGACCTGTCAGCTTCCCATCCTGCAATTGTTATTTTTAATTATTTGATAGCTTTGGACTAAGATGTAGATGCATCATATATCACATTTCAAGTACTAGTCATGGTTTAGTCTTCTCCATCTTCTTCTGCTTAGTCAGACCTTGGTAGGAGAGGAAAAACAGCAGCAAAAGTTTCTGCAATTGAAAAAACCCCAGGTGGAACCTTCTCTTTGCATGCACAGATTCAACTGTCTCACAACTATCATCCCAAGGATGCTAGAAGTGTTGTTTTTTTTAAAAAAAAATAGGGGAACTAAAATGATAAAAGATAACCCTTCCCAGTGCATTTGTAAACCTCTTTCCTCCACCTATCAGTCATTTCAGTTCTCATTTCATTTAGGGTATCTTGCTTTGGAACCCATCTCTCTCGAAGAAAAGAGTGACAGTCCAAAATGAAATTGTAGAATTAGCTAAGAATAAGACTGAGGAAATGTACATCTTAAGGTCCTCTCCAAAATTAAAGAGATTTTGTTTTTGACAAAATTTCCCTGAAATGTCCACCAAGGAACACAAGGGTCAAATTTTCAACTTCCCCCACTTATCTGATTTAGGTGCAAGAGCAACCTTTAATTTAATCACGAAGTGAAATTGACATTATTTTCTGATTTGCTTCCTATTTTAAAAGAACCAACAACAGTCTTGTCCTCACTCCACTCTCACCACAAACATGAGCAAAGCCCAACAGGGAACTCTGAAAGGCATTTTGAACCAAAAATAGGTTTGGTTTTTTTTTTAAGTGGGAATGGGTGACCCAGAAGGGCGGTATGGCTCTCAATGTCCCTGCTGAACAACAAAACTGCCCAATTTCTGACTATTGCCCACTCTGGGATGGAGACTATAATTACATCAAAAGATGTGCCACAGTTTTAGAAAAGTACACAAAACTGAAAAATTCAATTGGCATTATATAAATAGGAAAAAGATAGCAGCACGCCAATAAACAAGTGTTGCCTCAAAGAATTAGTGTTGACTGTTCAAGTGAAAATAGGTTACCAAACTAATTGTTTCCAACAGATAAACAATGCTTTAAAATTTTTATTTCATTAAAAAGAAGCAATGCAAATTGAAGCATGGATGAAAATGGCTGTAGTTCTCACTTAGCAACAGGTCCAGAAAGTAAACACTACATTTAGAAAAATCCTGCATAGCCATTAAAAAAATCATCATTGTATCTACGTGTGGTATAGCACATTTTTGTATGATGTTTACAGAAAGAGACATAACCAGAACTAATGAGCCGAAGTAATTAAATTTGTCTAAACACTTCAGTGCCCCCACAAACCCTCAAATACCAGGCGTAGTGTGACTAGAACGGAGTGCACAAGGATTAACAAGATGAAATAATCAGATCACCGGCTAAAAGGAAATTGATAACCCAGTCCTGCTTCTGGATAAATGAACTGTTTTAGATTCCAGAAATCTCTAACATGAAATGTGGTATTATTAACATTTCAAATTTGCAGTGATCATTGCCCTTTCTATACAGATCAGAAATGTCGTTTTAAAATTGGCTCTTCTAATTTACCTGACAACATTAAGTGAAAGAACTCACATTTATAATGTTAGAATAATCACATTTTTAACATTGCTAGCTATTTGGAAAGGACACTTTTAAAAATAAGATCAACAGAAATAACACAATTCCTTGTTTTAATAATTCCGGAGTTTTCTTGGTTTGGCACCTAACATTTTTCAGTATCTACCTTACACTTGGAAAGCCACAAACCCTTGAAAGGCTACTTATCTCCAGTGATGGACAAACTCCATTCTGCTTAATTTGGGATTGGCATGATATTAATAAGATAACTTTTATATCATTATTCATTCTAACCTATATATGTTGCATTTATTTTGTGAAATTCTGTCTACCACCTTCTAAGAAGTAAGTTTGTAAATAGTGGGTGGACTGTTTGGCCAAAGGCTTTCATGGTCGGAATCACTGGAGTGTTGTCTAGTTTCCGGGTTATACTCCATTATACTGCTTAACTACCATCAGATCCTTTGAAGATGCCAGCCACAAATGCAGGTGAAACGTCAGGAGAAAATGCTGCTAGAACATGGCCATACAGCCTGGAAACCACACAACACTCCAGTGGGCCGAATGCTTTTCCCTTTTGGATATTCTCAGCTAAAATATATCCCACCTGTGGGAACAATATAAGGGGAAGAAAACACAACAGAAGATCCTCTTGGCTAAGAGCCACCTCACTTGTTGAGTTTAAGATCACCTGGGGAGGCCCTGCTCTCGACCCCACCTCCTTCTCAAGCGCAACGGGTGGGGACGAGAGACAGGGCCTTCTCAGTGGTGGGCCCCCGGCTGTGGAACTCCCTCCATAGCAATATTAGATCAGTCCCCTCCCTCCTAACCTTTAGGAAGAGAGTTAAAAACTTGGCTTTGGGAACAGGCCTTTGATAAATAGCACACGTTTTATGTCTGTTTCAATTTTAATAATTCTATTCCATGTCTGTGTTTTTATGCCCAAGGTACTGCATAAGTGCCATTTGTAAGCCGCCTTGAGTCCGCCTCAGGGTAGAGAAAGGTGGGATATAAATGTAGTAAATAAATAAATAAATAAATAAATAAATAAATAAATACTCTCCCCTAGGAGCCACAACTGGTACCAACGTCGGTTTCTTTTTCATGCCAGGTGAACATAAGGCTTTCTGTTGAAGCTTTTGGTGTTTAATTTCCTTTTAAACATGTAAATGCTTTTAAAACTCTGCTCTTTAAAACTCTGTTTGAATGAACTATTCTGTTTTTATCTTGTACAAGAATTATTTATTGTAATTTAGAATTGTTGAAATTATGTCATGATAAAGTTAAAGGAACAGAAATATTTTTAATAAACAAACAAACCAAAAGGACATCTAGCTGTGAACCATTGTGCTGCTGTTACTGCATTATAACACCAATGTCCTTCCTTCTTTAGGCCTTAATGCAGTATCTGTACTACTAATTTTGAAGTTTGGCCTGACCCAAATACTCTGTATGCTGTCATTATCTTAGCTTGACCCAATTTTAGTTTTATCATAAAAATTCAAAAAACACTAGGTGGCTAGTTGTTAAAGTTCTTTTTAAAAACATAGTTCTCACTTTGTGAAGACTGACTGCTGTTAGTAATTACTATAACACAACAAGGGGGATATTTATGCAGGGAGTATTAGCAAGCAATTGGAGGGGAGGCTGCAGAAAGTGAAGACATTCTACCTGAAAGGTAGTGCAATTTACCTGAAAATGCATTACTGTAGTATCTTGAAAGAGTTTGCATAATATCTTTCGAATGCTGGGTCCAGGGTGCTATCTTTCTGTAGGTTTTTACTCGGTGAACAAGCTGAGAACCACCATACTGGAGTGACAGGGTATCCCCATGGTCTTCATACAATTCTTCAAACAATCTAAACCAAAAAGAATGGTGAGGAATTCCCACATGGGGAACACAGCATACTATGGACCATTTCCTAGGCATGCAATAATAATAATAATAATAATAATAAAACTTTATTTATAACCCGCCACCATCTCCCCAATGGGGACTCGGGGCGGCTTACATGGGGCCATGCCCAGACACCATACAATATAACAAAATAAAACAATATATCATAACACAATATAATAGTACAAAAATAATCATATACATTACAACACAGATCAGAGCAGACAAGAACACATCAGGACACAGAGCTAATTCAAACTTTCAAAAGCAGGGTGATGTGACACAGTGGGTCCAGGGTTGTACCCTGTCCAGGGTGGAGGTTACCCTTATACTTGCCCTGGAGATATAGGAGATTCCTAAAGAAATGTAAGGACCTTATTCTTTTGATGGTGGAAAATCATCTTCCTTTGCTCCCCCACTTCCAAATGTGGGAAGACAAGAAGAATATTTTACTATTATGTCTGCAACATGGAAACACTCTTGGGCTCACTTAGAACACTGCAGATTGGTGATAGCCAAAAATGTCTTTATTCAGTTTCATTTGGTGCACCAGGCACAATTTCTTTTTAGTTAGGAAGATTTTTCTAGAGTGACTCATGCCTTAATCACCACTCATTTAAACAAATGCAATGTTTTCTTGGGACTCCTTAATGAAAAATGTGGTGGTTAGACCTTTTGTATTCCACAATACACCAAATCAATTGGCATCCAGTTTGTTTCTAGGCTCAATTTAAGGGAATAATTTCACCTTCAAAGTAGCAATTGGTTCAGATATCTGAAGGACTGCCTTCTTCGACATAAACCTATCTATGACTTATAATCAACATAATTCCATTATTTGTCACATTACCTAGAAAGTACCTGAGGCCTTATAGTAACACCTGAACTGTTGGGATGTTCCAGCCAAAGGAACTGGTTCTTTCTTTATTATGCTTCAGACAGGTTATAAAGCTAGTCCTATCCTGTCAGCATTTTAATACTTTGTTTTGTTACTCTTTAATTCCATTTAAAATGCGATTTTTCTTTGATCCTTGGTTTTTGTAAGTTCAAAAGCCTTCAGCGTATATCGTCTTAGTTCTCTCCCAGGGCGAACATGCAATTTATAAATCTACCACCATCTTCTCCCTCTCCTCCATTCTAAAGATATATAAAGGCAATTCATGCCTATGTTGCATGCTAGTTTGGAGAGGTT
Organism: Anolis carolinensis; assembly: GCF_035594765.1. NCBI lineage: Eukaryota > Metazoa > Chordata > Lepidosauria > Squamata > Anolidae > Anolis > Anolis carolinensis. The sequence continues at coordinate 100,593,072 of NC_085841.1, forward strand.
TTCAACTGAAAAAATAAAACATTTATTTATGATCACTGACAGTTCTTTAAGTATGTTGGGCATCACAGAACCAGAGATAATGTCATAAAAGAACAAAGTTAGAAAGAGGCCTCTGAATTATTACACAAAATTTGCACCTGAAGTTGGATGTTAATACTATTTTTGAATTTTAAAGTTTTATTATACAGGAAAACATAACATAAAGCTGACTACACTATTACATATAAATGATCAGATTAAAAAATGTAAGTAAACAAAAAACCTGTGAGTAAACAACAAAAGTCACAAACAAAACAAGATATACAATGACATAAACTGAAGGATCTGCAGTGAATCAGATTTCCAGGAGCTAAAAACAAATATTCCTATTGACCTTAAATGATACACAGTAACAAGACAAGTGTCAACAACAAGTAACAACAAAAAGGAAAAATGCTTAATTTATATCCATTTTTACAGGAAAAAAATTGTATAAACCTTACCTAACAGCATCTGTATCAAACAGCAGGTTGGGTTTGTCAATCAATCCTAAAGAATAAAGCTGATAGGCCAATGCACATTTCCCAACCATAAACTGGGCTGTGTTTGTGCGATCCAGACAGTCTACACAATTAGTTCGAAGAATTCCAGTCTAAGAAAGAAATGAAACATACACAAGGCCTATAATTTGAAATAGCAAATTATTCTTTAGGATATAATTATGTGGGGTAAGATACACAGCACCAATGGACCATAGTTGAGAAAATGATTCACATGACTCCCTAGTACACGTTTTCCCACACCTTCTACTCACAACCCATGCAAGCCATTTCCACAGACTAAAAATTTGTTCAATGTGCATAGTGTGTATCAGTGTGCTTGGTACATAGTTCAGGTTTTTGCTATGTTTTATGACAACGGACCGCAAATCAATATCTATATGTATAGGGGTTTCCACTCAATGAAAAGGTTTCTGTGAGGATAGTTTTCTTTCTATTCATTGCGTTCAACAAAATATGAAGTTCGTGCAATTTTACCTGTGTCTATCAGACTAATTAGGAATATAGTTTAGCTAACCAATCTTCGCATTATCATTAGAGCTGTTGTGTTTGCATTTAAACTACAATAATTAACTCTAACATTGCATTGATATATAGAAGATAGCATATGACAGTTCTACATAGATCTATGCCTTACTTTCCAGTAATCCATTTCCTCACTTCTGCACACAACTAGCCTGCAGAGATAGGCCCAAATCTTAACGTTAGTCCTGACTAGAGTACAACCCAATGAATCAATGGCACTTGCAAAAGTGTTACCAAATCACCACTGATTCAATTAATCTATTTTAGTTGACAATAAAAATGGATTTATACCAGTTTCCAATACCTGACTTGGAACTAGGCTGACAATATGCTACAAAGCCGAAGTAAATTAGAAGAATGCAGTACATGTGGATATCCTCAAATAAAGAAGTCACTGCCCTCAGTTTACATGACCTGAGCAGGGATGCTAATGACTAGAGCCTTTGGAAGTGAACATGTCAAAGCTAACCTAACAGCAAAAAACAACAAAAGGGATATTTAGGAACAACTGTATCTAAAGGGAAGAGTAAGGCACCAGCCTTAAGATAAGGTGATCATATAAAAATATTTCTGTCTATGTCAGAAATTTAGCACATATTGGTTCATAATAATATCACTTTAAAAATTAATTCCATTTCAATACCTGTAGGCGGCCAGTGGGAACCACAAATCCTCCCAGCTCATTCCACCTGTGAGACAGAACACTATATCTTACAATGCATTTATATAGTAAGAATTAGATTTAATCTATCTTTACCCAATAAAGTAAAATCCCATAAGATACCTCCACATCAATTTATACCTCATGAACTAAATTCTAGGAGATAATTCTGTAGAAATATGGTTCTATAGAAGACTTGAATGGGTGCAGTAAACCTCAACCAGGCAGAGAAAAAGTCAGTTAATAAAAACTATAATATAGGATTAGTTTTCAATTCAGGTTCACTGTAGGCACCACTGAATAACCTTCTTCCTTGGTGTAAGTTTCAGTCTATCAACAGCAATCGATTTGCTGTTTAGCAATCCTTCACACCAATGCTTGCAAAACTATTTATTACTACTTTAAACCTGTGATACTAATTGTGTTACTTTTGATATGTTGTTCTACTGAATCCGCTATCCTTCTTCAACGTGCAGCCTGACAAAACTGAGAGGACTTCATGATTCCTCATGCCTCACATATATCATGTGTCCTGCTTTGAATTCTCTATGACTTTGAAAAATATTTTAATTTTAATGTATATTTACTTAACCTTTATAGGAAGATATGTAGTATCGAGATTCCTAATTAATGGAAAAAGTGAAACAAAAAAAATCACACAAAAAGGGAAAGTGGCCTCACAAAATGTTTGGTAATGATTTAGTAAAATCATTAACTTGAATGGCAGTGGATTATGTGAATAATAAAAATATATAAATAACAGTTTACTGTAAAACCTTTTTTTAGCAACAATGTATAAAAATATTAAATCATGCACACCTATGGTATGGGTGTAAATTTGCATGGATCCACTGTCAAGTATCTGGGCTTGCTATTACTGGACCCTCCATATTGTGGATTTGTTTATTGATAGATTTTATTACTATGTTCTCTCCAGGAACCTCCAGGTCTTCAAAGGCAACTTTATGGTCAAGTTCTGGTGGAGGTTACCCTTATACTTGCCCTGGAGGAATAGGAGATTCCGAAAGAAATGTAAGGACCTTATTCTTTTGATGGTGGAAATGAAAATGCCTTACAGATGTTTGGCATTATTGTTTGGCACCTAGATTTGGATTGGTGCCTTCCTAAAGCTGATCTCTTCTTCCTTCAAAGTATTTATCGAACCATTTGTTTTATACTGTAAAAGGCTCTAAAATCCAGGGCTGAAGCTTTAAAAATGCTGGATTAACAGATGCACCATCTTAAAAAGGTATTTGTTGAGCATACAAAGGCGATTACAATTAGACTATCATGCAAGTAACTAAACTCAACTGTCTCTAATAGCATGTTGATAACAGCATAGAGTGAAAAGCTAATGACTGGAAATAATCAATGTCGAGTTAGTCCTAATACAATTTGCACTATAAAAAAATCAGCATTCTTGGAACATGAAACAAAAATGTACGCAGGCATTTGAAGAATAAGCAGGTGTTGGCTTCGACGCGGTCTGAATTACGGCTCTTGTATAAGGTCTGGTGGATGAATGGCATAAGCACTTTGCATTGTTTTAAACTTTGTATATTGTATTTTATGACTGTTTAAACTGTTTTAATGTTTTAGTTCATTGTATATCAGTGTAACGGCATCAATTGCCACTTGTAAGCCACCCTGAGTCCCCTCGGGTGAGAAGGGCGGGGTATAAATAATTGAAATAAATAAATAAATAAATATTAATCAGCCACATGTTCAAAACTATTTAGCTACCACTAATCAATTGCATAAACATCCATGAGGTGTGACTAATGCTCAATATCCTTGATATCTTTGGTATTGTCATTCACAAAATGAGCTTCAGACTGGTTAAATTTGAGTGATCTCAAAGATAATGAGTTTTCTATTTAGACTGCTTTGAATGTAACCATAGAAATGCAGAGTAATGCCTCAAGTAAAATGTCTTATTGATTTAGACTACTTAAAAGAGCATAAGCTCAACATTCCTGAAGCTGTCAGAGAAATTTAATAATTTCTGCTTTACAATTAACTACAAACCAGTTTATGTATGTCAACAATGTTAGAACTGTTTGTCATCATCTGTCAGTTAAGCAAAAAACTGAATAAAATGGAAGTTAATAAAAATTTCCTAACATGTTTTAAGTACCTTAAAGGTAACAGACCTTGGCTGATCTTGGAAGGTCAAGCAGGGTTAGCCCTAGTTAGTATCTGGATGGGAGACTACCAATGAGTATCAGGTACTTAGGGTATATTTCAGTGGAAGTATTTGACAAAACCTTCTCTGAGTATTTCTTGCTGAAGAAAATCTTACAAAGTTAATGGACTGACAGGAGACTTTGAAAGGACATATAATAATTCATAAAACATTACTGTATGTCAAACAATGAAAAGGGTTACCCTTCATTATAACAAAAATATGTGACGCTTAATTTCACGTTTGATATGTATGTTGTCATTAAAAAGAACAAATGTAGCCATCTTTTAAAATCATTACATTTAACACTGCTCTTTTCATCACTACATACACTACATACTTTTCATCTGGGCGCAAGACACTGCAGTAGGAATCAGGGCGATTTACAAAGAAACCAGTTTTCTTCACCACATTCTCTGCAATCACATTCAGTCTGTCAAGGACATTACAGAGTTTGCTATTTGGGAATAAAAGGAAAAAAATAAATTTAATTCTCTCTGTTGAATTATGTCTTTAATTAACTGTGCAAAGTGCAAAGTTCTATTTTGATACAGAATTTTAGAAGGATAAAACCCCTTGAAATTCACATACTATTAGTAAAATCATAACTACTTATCCCTGCAGAATGAGATTTATAGCAATGTCAGAAGAATGCTGAATAAGCCATCCCAAAGAAAATGAAGGTGATCAAGTGGACTCCTGAAGTGCTTTAAGGCATAAGATAAATAAGGAGTCTCTGGTTTTCTAACACTACTAATACAAATGAATCACAGTCAATTTAAATGTGCAGGAAGCAAAAAAAAATGCTGGACTGGAACTCCATGTTTACATTCTTCTACAAAATGTCAGTTTTAACAAACTGGTCTAGAATGTGTCACAATGACACAAACAATTATTAGGACTCTCCTTGAATGCTGCCATAACAACGACAACAACAACAACTACTACTACTTTATTCTTATAACCCGTCCCCATCTCCTGGAAGTTACTCGGGGCGGCTTACATGGGAACCAAGTCTAGCATGCCCAAGGAATTTAAAGTTACATAATTAAAAACATATAACAGATAAACAATGTAATAAAAACAATTAAAAGCCGGAAATAAAAATATCATAAAAATACAGCAAAAAACATCAGAATCAGTGCTGGAAAAAATGGGCATGTTCAGATATGAAAGGGAAGGGCAAGGCTTGTGCAAAACGCAGAGCAATTTCTGGTGCTACTCTAGAGGTAAGAAAATACATACCTCTTTGTATACTTGGCCATATCCCAAGGAATATATACAATAGCATGCTCAGGAGGTAAAAATTGATTGAGGTAGGTCACAGCAGCAACAAGTTCTTCACTCAGTATCCTTTCGTGTTTTCTTTTTTCACGCTCCTTCAAAAATAAACATTAAATAGAAAGTATAAAACCAAAAACCAAAAACCAAAATATGTTGCTAAAACACTTACTGTAAGCCAGGAATAGTCTGACCTTTCACTAAGGGCAAGGAACCTTTTGTGAGGAAAATCATTAAGGACCTTACAAAATGAATAACTTGTTTCCAGCTTGCATATTTTGTTCAACTAAAACAAAAAGGCATTGGAATCCTATTTTGGTTTTATATGTACAGTACATGAAACAAAATACTTATTCATATTTTTGTTTCATATGTATGAATGCAAACACTAAAGATTACCACTTGTTTAAAAAATAATATTTCTTTGATAATCATTTTATAAAACTTTTGATTTCTCTCCCTTCTGTTCTGCATTTCCTGCACTAATGCTAGAGCATAATTATGGCAAGAAATATATAGAATTCTCATATAAGACATCAAGCAACCAATATTTTGAGAAAATGCTGACTTTGTGTGGAGTTATTGCAATGAAGGCACACAACATTATTTGCATTTCCTGTGATCTTTTTATTCACTCATATTGGAGACATCATTCTGTGACAATTTAACTATACGAAAATAGCATTCTCATTTATTTAAGTAAATATCTCATTTTCCAAACCCAATAACATTTACCAATAATAAATATATATATAGAACAGAGAATCATCCACCAGTATAAACCAGACTTAGAACTAGAGGAATTGTGAAAATGATAAATGGAATAACTGATACCATATAGTAGCTTTCTCCTCTTGGTTTTTTCACTTCCTATTGTCCTTCTCTCACCTCTTTCACCTTATTTATAACATCTTACCTTACCTCAAAGGTTGAGAAAAGGTTGCTCTTTGTTGCATGTGATCCAAGGCCATTTTTGCACATTTTAAAAAAAGTTTTGAAATGCAATAACATTCCCAAATGGTGATGGTTCCAGGAATGGTAGACTAATAAAGTAGCCTCCACTGCCCTCCAAATACCCAAATAAGTGACTTTTTGTTCCAATTTAGTTGAAAAATATGGTCTTGCAGTCCATTGTAGGCATGAAGGGCTGAAAACTGGCCTCTACTGCATAACCTCTGTGAATTCAAATTATAGAAGTGACTAAATTAAAATAATGTGCTGTCAAAGGCTTTCATGGCCGGAATCACAGGGTTGTTGTGTGTTTTCCGGGCTGTATGGCCATGTTCCAGAAGTATTCTTTCCTGACATTTCGTCCACATCTATGGCAGGCATCCTCAGAGGTTGTGAGGTATATACCTCATAACCTCTGAGGATGCCTGAAATAGATGTGGGCGAAACGTCAGGGGGAAATACTTTTGGAACATGGCCATACAGCCCGAAAAACACACAACAACCCTGTAAATAAAAATACTCCCAATAATTTACACAAAATAAGAAACAGAACAGGAAAATAAAAGCATAAAGGGTCATAAGTGATGCAAAACAGCAGTAGATGTGACAAAAAGATATCCTCAGAAAAAGACACAGATGCACATACATATATGGGAAAAATCTGGAGAAATGTAAAGAAACATGGTTTGGTTTTTTTTTTAAAATGTACACATGAGTTTTATAATTACAACATTTCAAAGCATAATAGAAGATCTGGGAGATAAAATTTGAAGCTCATCTTCCCAATAATTTAACTTTTCTCTGTGTTTTAGAATACAAAACCTTTTACAATGAATACCATGGAAGTCATATTTCCATAAATAACAAGAATAGGCTTTACCAACTCTTTATCTCTTTCTATATCATCCTAAACAAGCAAACGTATTAGAACAAACAAAACAGAGATTTCATTGACCTTTTAAAATTCTCCCAAAACTGTAGACTCTTGAATTAGAAAAACATTTGGCTATTAGGAAATGGATTTAATACTCAATCACACGTGTAAGAAAATACTCCTCGCATCTCCATATGTAAGCGTGAGAAGAAAATTAATTGAATATCCTAGTACTAAGCACCTACAGAGAAGCACATTGTTAGCCCTGTGAATAAGAACACATAATGATTCACATGGCACAATCATGTGTGCCTAGGTACACATTTCAGTTCTAATTCCATCTAAAAATATAAGAAGTAAACCATTTTGCTGTACCCTATTTTCATCACTGTTTACAACAGCCTCGTGCTGAGCTTCTTAAAGGTACATTTATAAAAAAAATTTAAAGTTTACATTTTATCTTGTAGATCTGAAAAGTTCAAGTCTTGCATTTCACACACACACATAGATGAACTAACAGGCTGAAACATTTAACAATAGTGCCAGAACATAAAAAAGACATTTAGAAACCTAATAGAAAAAAGGTAGTTATGAATCACACCAAATCTTTGACCCAGTAAGAGGATCAGGAATAAAAAACAATCTCTTGAAAAGCATGCTGTATTAGCTTCTCAACATATTTTAATAACAGAACCAAAGTATGAATCGCCACATATTTTCACTGCAAATAAGTGGTGACCTACAAAAGAATCCACAAATGAGAGAAAAGTGTCAATTCAGACTGCCTATTTCATTCTCCCCATTCCAAGTTTCTTATTCCTAAGCAGATCAAACCCTGTGACTGCTGAACATAGTCTTAATTGGACTATTTCAAAAAAAAATTCATCTTCTTTCCAGACTTCCCTCAAATCTCTTTTAGTTTTGAAAGAACTATGACAAGAAGCACCTGGGTTGGCTCCAAGTCTTCTTCTACCATATGGACACAGTAATTTGAAAATGACATATGGGAATCATCTCCCTTTTAGCTACAGACCCTTGCCTCCATTTTGGTTTGACTCGAAGCATGCTATACACATGTAACTTATTCACAACTGTGCTGCCTAGAAAAAGTGTTTACCCAGGTAGATGATAATGCAAGCAAAGCAAAAGTACTATAGGATTAGCCTTTGAGGGATTCTAGAATGTGGACAAAAATAGCCACTAGAAACTATTAGTGGTTTAAAGAGAACCTCCATTTATCCTAGTTCTCACCTCTTAGCTTCTACACTGTAGAATTACTGCTGTTTGACACCACTTTTACTGTCATAGTGCAAGGCCATGGGATCATGGACTTGTAGTCTAGTGAGGTAGCAGCACTTCTTGGTAGCTAAGGCCAGACACTATAAAACAGAGCTTTCCAAACTGTGTGTCAGGACAGCCTAGTGTGTGTTGCCTGTAGTCCATAGCTGTGTCACATGAAACCTCCCCTTTCCTGCCCCCACAAACAAAGGCTGCCTGACAGCCACTTGGAAGGCGCGTGCGGGCCACTCCTGGAGGAGGAAGCAGCAGCAGCAGCAGCCATTTGGGCAGCACGGCCATCCTCCTCCACTTTATCTTCCTTGGCTCTTCACCTCACCCTCAATGAATGGCAGCAGCCCAAACAGCCAATGTGGGGAGGCGGAGGAGAGGGAGAGGAGAACGAGGGAAAGTAGGGGCTTAAGGGAGGAGCCACAGTGGTAAGGGAAGCCAGAACTGGAAAAAATTCCCAAAAAACATCCAGTCTAACCCCCTTCAGCCAGGCAGGAAAACAGAGTCAAAGCCCTCCCAACAGACAGTCATCCAGCCACGATTCAAAAATTTCCAAAGAGGTTTGATCAGAAGTGGAATGCTGGTGCTGTTCAAGTGTAGTTACTGTTATAGCTTTTATAATTGGCACAATTTGTTTATTGAGTTTCAGCAATTACCACTAAAATGGATAAGTTTCTAATTAAGAGGAGAAAAATCTGTTGACAATGATGTCTGTGATGAACCCCATGAAGCGGCTATAGAGGAAACTGTTGTACATAAGAAGGGTAAAGTAAAAATTTCTAAACCTCATTTACAAAGTAAAAATAGGAAAGACACACACACATATATTGTCAAAACTCAGACGCCAATTAGAGAGCAAAACAGAATTTATTCAAGAAATAGCCCAAAAGCTAGTCACAAACATAAAAGATGGCTTAAAACACTTAACCTTCAGTGTTTTAAGGCAGTCCAAACAAAAATATATCAAAAAATATGCTTTAACAAATAAACCGGATTATTCAAGCAAATAATCCAGATTAAACTAAAGGTGCTTCAATTCAGCTCAAAACGTTCTGAGTTGGCTTGGAATAAGCAGCCAAAACAAAGCAAAGACTTGGAAACCCCCAAAAAACTCCCCAAAGTCCCAAACTTAGCAGTTCAAACTTAAAGCCTCAAACAGAAACTCACACTGGACAAAGGAGCTCCCCAGTGAGAGTAGCTTGTAAACAAACTTGGAAGCCGGTGCAAAAGGAGAGAAAGCGGCTCCAAGCCTTTACTGAGGCCAGCACCAGGCTTTGGGATTTAAAGAGACAGTGCAAGGAGATGTCGTCAAACCGGTCCGGAGTCAAAACAGCAGGGGCAGCAATAATCCACTTCAAGAGTGCAGACAATGCCAGGAGCTCAAGGAATAAAGCGAAGAGACGTCGTCAGGTTGGTCCAGGGCCAGAAAAGGAGACAGCAGCAAGGTTAGGAGGCAAGCCAGGAGTCATGAGCCGTGGGTAGACACAAATCAAAGAGCGAAGGCAGAAGAAGAGTCGAATTCCAGTCCAAGGTCCAGGGGTTGTAGTCATCAATTCAAGGTCCACGAAACAGAATGGCACAAAGAGCCAAGGCAACGGAGGCAACAGCAGATCTGAAGCAAAGTCCCAGTCCAGTCTTCTTTAACACGTACAGGAGTCCCAGTGGCTCCCAGCAACACCTTGCCACACACAAAGTGAAGTGACTAAACATTCCCAATTTAACCCAATTTTCCCTGGGTATCCAAACACTAACGCCCAAAGAGCAGGTGTCCCAAATCCTTAATCCGAATCAGAACTCCACATAGCTAAAGCTCGTGGGTTGGGCATGCCTAATTCTTCATCAGAATCCCAATCAACCTGCCCACGCCCAACACCGTGCACACCTGGGGATCCATCCTCACTCCTCCAAGCAGCCCAAGTGGGGTCTGCTTCTGAAGACACCCAAGCTTCCCCAGTGTCAGCAGTATCCATGGGCCCCGATTCCTCCCCAGGCATCTCCGGTGCCCATGCCCAGTCAGTGCCCACTTCTTCAGCCACCACCTGTTCCCCAGCATCCATTTCTTCCACAAACTCCCCCTCTGAATCTTCCTCAGAAGACTCCCCATTGAGATCCCTAATTTTCTTTCTGTACAAATCCTCCAACGAGCCCTCCTCGCGAAGGTTTTTCCTTCCTCTCCTGATCCCACCACCATCATCCACAATCCCCGAAGGCGAAGTCACAACACTTATATACTCTGTGTGTGTGTGTGTGTGTGTGTATGTGTGTGTGTGTGTGTGTGTGTGTGTGTGTGTATATATATATATATATATATATATAAAACATAATATCTAATATGTAGTATATATATATATATTATATTAAGCTCTTGTAAGGGGTTTGTTTAAGCTCTGGTTTGCTAATAAAACTGAATTACTATGATGCAAAAAGATACATGCTTAAAAAGCATGTCACCAACATGAAGAGTTTGGAAAGTTCCGCTGTAAAACTACAGCTCCTATGATTCATAACATTGAGCCTTGGCAGCTAAAGCATTGTCAAACTGCATTAATTCTACAGTGTAGATGCACCCTTCTAAAGATGTAGAAAAGGTAAGGCTGAAAATTTCAATATTCACTGTTTCTTGCAACACTGTGGGATTTTTCAAATTTTGTTTTTATCCATTTTTTAAACATGTTTTGGAAAAGTATTCTTAAGTCTGACTGAAAAAGCAGAAAAGAAGAAACAGTTCAAATGCAGGAATGGAGAATCCGAAATCCTGCAGTTAAACATAATCCTCCCGGGGTTCACCAGATGGGCATCATGTCAATTCAGGATAGGTTTCCAGGTTTTGTACATTTTCCACATTCTAAATGGCTCAAATGTTTCTCCTAATGTATAGTTACTGGTAGTAAGAGCTCAGAGCTAAAATATATTGGGTATTTATGGTTTGCGTACTGCACCTGGCAAGTCATGGAACACACAAAAACATCTCCTAAATTTAATTCAGCTTTTGGTCTAATAGAATTTTTCTGCTCTTCTTCTAGATTAGGTGTCTAAGGCCTCCCCAGATGTTGTTGAACTACAGCTCCCTAGTCAATACAGCCAAAGGTGATGAATTGTTCAGTTGAAATTCAACAGTTCTGGAAGTACACATGGTTCCTAACTCTGTTTTCATGCATCACAGCATTAGCAGCTAAAGTAATGTTTTCCTAAGAAGTTCATGTGTTTTCCTTGTTCTTGAACTCATGCACAGGTAACAGTTGGTTGTCTCAATCCACAGATTGGGGATGGCCTGTGGGGGGGGGGGGGGGGATAGTGTTGTAGTCTGGCAAGTATCAGAGGATTTTTATGAATGTTCAGAGGATGAGCAGGATGATGGGCTTCCAAGTGAGGAGTCTGTGAGTGTTCAGGGGGAATTACAGTGAGTTGTAGTAGTTGTAGTAGTAACAGAAACAACAATAATAACAATCAATTTGTTCTTGACTATGCCATGTTCTCATTAGAGCCCCTGGGTAGAACCTCACGTGTATCTCTTTAATTTAGTTTCACAGCAATTTGACATAATGGAATTAATTTTCTCCAAGGCTTAGCTTCTAACAAAAGCTTTTGGAGACTGCACAACTGCAGCATTATGATATTCCTACAGCACTTACATATCCTGACTAGGCAAATCATTTTTGGACTTTTAAATTGGCTATTAAGCAGCTATTCTGAAAGAGATCTAGAGCAAAGAAAATGAAAACAAATTAACCATTAGGGTTGGGTGCGTAGTTTGCTTCTCACTGCAGAGCTCCCTGTGACTAAATTGTTTTGAAGAGATTAAAAGGCTATTTTGATTAAAAGCTTATGAATTAATGTGGGGAAAATGCACAAAGCAATATATGTTGAAGATTACTGTTAAATTATTACCAAGAAAAGCCAGAAAGTTCAAATTTTCAACTCATTAATGTAGGTAGCTTCAGATAAATTTTGTCTGAAAGTTGCCAGAGTTGGAGCTGGTTTTAGAACTGCCTTTACGCTTAAGAATGCATTTGCAAATAAGTATTAATATTTAGTCACCAAATTATAATTACAGAGTTCAAGCAGAAGTTTCTAAAATCACAAAAAGTAAAATTAAAGTTTAGGATAAACAGAGTAAAGCTAATAGAAGTCCAGACTTACCAATTAGCTTTCAGAGATTGTGCTTTTTACATATTTTAGTGGTAGAGCCCTCACTTTGTTGGCAGGAGGTCCCATGTTTAATACCTCCCATTTCTAGATAGAGCTTAAAAAGTCTTCTCTCTGACAATCAGAAGAGCTATCATTGTCAGGATAGACAATACTGAACAAGATGAGTCAATGGTCTGACCTAGAAGATATCCATCCTATAGATATTAAATCGTCTCCCTCAGATTCCCTCTTGCATCTCTTTCCTGCCTTCAAATAATACACTGGTACTCTAGATATCTAGGATGCATTCTAGATATGAAATCCCTCATTGTCTGAGATGTGCAGGGCCAATATTTCAGTGGAATCCAAGATCCGACCGTGGACGAGTGGCTTCAGGAATTAACCGTGGTGTGAGAAGTCTTACAGGCTCAACTGGACCAGGCTAAGGAAGAATACATGCACGTGGCTCATCAGCAACAGGGACCAGACATTTGTGCGGGGGATCGTGTGGGACTTTCAAATTGCAACTTCCCCGGGGGCTGCGTATCCATCCTGTATTTCACCGGTCACAGCTGTGTCCGGTGGACGGGGTATGGCCAGACAAGGGATGGGGCACACTGTCCCCTCCAGTTCTTTGAGCAGGGGAAGAGGAGTTTGAGGTGAAGGACATTTTAGACTCATGCCGAAGATGCCGTCGCTTGAAGTATTTGGTTAACTGGGCTGGTTACAGACCTGAGGAACGCTCGAGGGTCAATGCCCGCGATGTTCATGCCCTGGACTTGGTGGCTAGCTTTCATCGCTCTTACCCCACCAAGCCTTGGCCATGGGGATGGTCTGGGTGGGAGGACACTGTTGTAGTCTGGCAAGCATCAGAGAATTTTTCTGAATGTTCAGAGGATGAGCGGGATGATGGGCTTCCAAATGAGGAGTCTGTGAGTGTTCAGGGGGAATTGCAGGCAGACGAGGCTGATATTTTAAATTCCTTGGCTCATTCCCAGGCAACAGGAGAAAATGAAAGTGCCAGTTCCTTGAGAAAAGGCCTTGGGAAGATGAGGAGGTTTCAAGGGAGTGTAGTTTAGACCTGAGAATGCAGGTCTTGAAAAGCAGGCAAACTAGATATTCTCAGAGGATTCGAGATAAGACCTTGAAGTCCAGATGTGTTAGACATGATGTCATGGGTGCCTGGATGGGTTTAAATTAAGTGGTTTGGCTTCAGGCCTTTCAGAGGAGACAACGTTGCTAATGGGAATGGGTCTCCTGCTCATGCTTCCAAGTTCATGGTTCCTGTTTCATGTTCCTGTTTAAGCCTATGTACCTTTGGAGAATTTACCTGGGAGAGGTTCCTGCTTTTATGTTAGTTAATATACCTTTGGATTAATTCTGTGATTCTAGATTCCTTGGTTTTGATGTGTAACCTGGCATTTTTGAATTACTGTTGCTGAACTCTGGCTTCTTTTGTATATTGCATTTTATATGCTGACTGTCTCTTTTGGATTTGCCCTTTCCCCATTTTTATATAATTTCTTCAGTAAACATTTTATTATCTCTGGACTTTGGTGTGGTGCAACATTAAACGGTGTTTCAGTGCTAGGGTGCAACATTCTCTCAAAGACAAAAATAATCACAAGAAATTATAAACAAACACTCAAAAGATTCATTATCGATACTTTACCTTCACAAGATTCAAAATGATGATGGGGGAGCCAAACCTCTGGAGCATCTGATCAAAATGAAGAGCAGCTACGTGTGCATACGGGTCTGCCTGATCCACTAAAAAAGAGCAATTATTGTTAGAATGATGCCTATAGGATCTTGCTTAAAATTCACTCCTTGTGAAAAAACTACAAAGTTGGGGGAGGAAAACAACTTTTTTACTTATATACATGACTGGTGATATTATTTGATCCTCACTTATTGTATTTTGAAACAACGGTTCCACTACATCAGTGGTTCTCAATCTGTGGGTCCCCAGGTGTTTTGGCCTACAACTCCCAGAAATCCCAGCCAGTTTACCAACTGTTAGGATTTCTGGGAGTTGAAGGCCAAAACATCTGGGGACCCCACAAACCACTGTACTACATAAATTAATACAAGAGTCCACACTAGTACACATGTAACAAAAGGAACCATCCTGGAAAGTTTTGAACCTAGGTGACTTTTGGAAAGCAGACATATTGCTTTCACACATCAGCACTGACCACTGTATATGTCTGAAAGACCTGTATCACATCACCCTGCCTTTAAAATTTAGATCATGATTTGCTTTTCTCTGGATCCTATTACATTCTACTACCAACAAATGTATAAAGCCGTTTTATGCTTTTTGCACATTTTTTGTTGTTCTGTTAGAATGGAACTGAAATGGATTTGACTAGCATTATTACCACTTGATGTACAAAAGATAGACAACACCCTGCAAATGCAAAATATTAGGTTTCTGATACAAAACCTAAATAAAGAAAACTGGATTAATGCTTCTTGTTTTCATAAAATATGTAAACTCCTTCCATATACCAACCCAAGTCAATAGAAATAATTACAATTGCAAATATTCTTGGATAAGTCTCTATGAACCTGGTGTATCTGGATCCTTCAATTCTTATCCATTCTTGGTATAATTGTCCCAACTGTATCAGGTGGATGGGGATCCCTGCAGAATTCCAAACAATTTCCTGCATTGCTACTAAGAGGATATCAACCTTGTGGAGAAGATTTGAGGGACGGGTGTGCTGGGGTCTGAAGGAGAAAAATGAAACTGCTAAAAAAGGGCCTCCTTCGTTCTACTGACAGGATCTTGAGGTGAAGAACATTCCATCATGGCGTGATACCAACTGCACAGCAATCTACTGTCTCCTTGCTCTCTCTTTCTTGAAGGAGTTAAAAATAAACAATAAATGATAAATCACCATCATGGTTTGCACTTTTCTATTTTCATCTCATATAATTGGTTAGTAGGGGACAGGAAAGCTGACAACAGGGCAGATCTCATTGTTCTTTGATGGCAAAATAATAGACACAGAGCAGGAGCAATTCTGGGCCTTATAAGGTTCTAATTTGGTACTTAGGAAATGTTTTATAGACGATCTTAGCAACAAGATGAAATGTTGACTCTCCTATGTGTTTGGTAACAGCTAATAAAGTGTTTTCAAAAGTTAGTTAACTGCACAATTAATACATTGCATAGGAATTTTACAAATTCCCCATCATTTGCTACTAACACAAGTTTATACTATCCTTAAATCTATATATAATGTCTTGTTTCATCATATTTTTTCTCACATTACTTCAGCTGATTATTAAGTTCAGGCAACAAAGTTATGCAACTGACTATTATGACATGGTGTAGTGGTTTGAGTACTGGGCCATGATTCAGGAGACCAAGGATCAATTTCTTGCATGGCCATGGAAACCCAATGGATGACTTTGGGCAAGTAACATCATCTCAGCCTCAGAAAATCCCATGATAGGTTCACCTTACAGTTGCCCTACATTGAAAATGACTTGAAAGCAAACAGGAGTAAAATACAAAAGTTAACTAAAGTACTGGAGCCAAATTGGGCCAAGAAAACTATATTCTAAATAGAGGTGGTCTTGCTGAAGTACCATATTTATTTAGGAAGAGAAAAAAAGGAAAGGAATTATGATGTATTTCATGTAAAATATTGCTTCATTTAACAAGATAATACATGAACAGGTTGCTTATCTGAAAGTGTGATTCTCTGACAATCTCTGCTGTCATGCAGGTAGGTTTTGTGTCTGTGCAAGACTCTGCTTGGAATTTTCCAGACCTAAGCGACTTAGTGTTCCCCCCCCATCTCCTCCACCTTACCACACATCTCTTAGCCCAACAAACTGCCATTATCTCAGTTTCACAGTCCATCATATAATGTACAGGGATCCGAAAATGGGGAAGGTAGGGCAGATTTCAAACATGTGGGCACAGGTCATTTGGCTAGCTCATGGGCAAACTGGATACTATGCAACCATTTAGACATCTGCTGAGATGAAATTTGATTTCTGTTCCTATGACCTCCATAGCAATTTTTTCCTATGGGTGGATGATGCAGAATATGAATGCATACTGTACATGCAAGGAATACTAGGATCTTTCAAGAGGAAAGGTCAGTATCAAATGAAAGGCAGGCAGGAAGGACAATATCCTAGTTTAGATTAAATTGATTATGTTTTGATTTCTTTTCTTCAGAGCCTCATCCTTCTCTTTAGGAGAAGAATGGTCATCTTGGAATATAGTCTCTTGCAACTTGATTTAAAATGTGCCTTGCTCAACATTGCTCTGAGATTGGATTGAGATTCTTCTGCTACAGAAATATGAATAGGCTGTGGTGTAACAGATTCCTCCATAGTTAAAGCCAATGCGTCAGACAGAGTTGGTGTCGACAAGGTAAGAAGCTCTTTCAGTACTATCAATGTGGACTTAGTCTTCCGTATGGTGAGAAATCATTAACAAAGTTGAAAAAGTGGTTTGTCCTATGCAGCAAAAAAAACCTGAATGCATTTCTCACAACAGTGCATTTTAAATTATTGGATCTTGTTTTTACACTCTGGGATATGAATCCCTTACAGTGAGCAATTTTCAACTGTGTGCTTTTCTACTAAACAGAAGCGACACTTGTTGTGTCTTATCAGATAAAGAAACTCTAATTTACTAGTAATGCACAAGTTAAATAAAGACATAAAAGAAGCCATAAAATGAGAAAACAGTCAAAGGAATAAGGGGTGGGAGGAGCATTCAGCGGGAGAAAGGCAGTTGAGAAATATAGTATTTTTTTAAACAGAAAACTGATTGGAAGTAGAAATATGATGAATATAGCAATGTTGTAGAAGGGGGAAAGCTATACAGAGGAGAACGCTAAAACAGAGCTGTTCAACTGGCAGACAAAACAAAATTGAGAAAATGTATCTTGATGAGCTAAAATATGTATAGAGGGGAAGAGAAAAAAACCACCAAGCTACTTAGCTCTGGAAAATTCTGAACAAAATCTTGCGCAGGTAGAAACCTCGTGTGTCTGAGGCATAGAGGTCGTGAAGAAGCTGCAGTTCAAAAAATGCTACATGACAAATGAAAAAAGTGGGGCAACAAACACGGATGTCCTCCACAGGATTTTAGCGGGGGGAGGGGGGTGTCACTGAAATGAGTTACCTAGAATGCTGCTTAACACACACTATGAGAATTATTCCAGTGACATGCAGGTCACATGTTTATCATGTTGTCCTCCTCTTCTCACATGCCCTCCTTACCCCTTTCTTTTTTTAAAATGTAGTCAACTCCCTGCAGCAACCAACTGACTAATAAATAGGCTCTCATTATTTCATTTGATATACATTTGTAGAAGTTGTTAAATAACATCATTAATAAATTGTACATACATGTAATTGGTGGTTTTGGCATCATAGTTGAGATATCCTGAGACCAATATAGAGGAACAGAACCCCGTACTTGGACATAAGATGAATAGCTCCCAGCAGAAAATGACAACACTGAAGCATCATACAATATTTGCTCAGTTTCTACTTCATTTGCTACATCACCCTAGACAAAAAAACAACAAACAAAACAATGAACATATTATGCCTCTTCAAATATTTAACTGCATTCTCAAAAGAGAACATTACACTTCCATTCATAAATTTAATTTTCATTAAAGGAAGACTTATTTGCTGTGTTCATCTTAACACAACCCAACCTAAATGACTTGAACTCCAGACCTAAACAAATATACTTCAAAAAAAAATGACATGAAAACTTTAGTTTTGTTTCCTTCTACACTATAGCAGTCTTACACTGAACAGGCAGTACCCAAATGATGAACAAGACTGATTCTGTAGGTTTGTTAAGTTGAATTTGTATGTAAGTTGGAACGCATACATTTTGTAAGTGTAACTCCAGCCATATATATGGAGACTTTGGATAGCATAGGGAAATGTTAACAACCCCGTGGTATTTCCTTTGCTGTCTGTGCCCCTATTCTGAGATTTCACCTCACTTTCTGTCCCTGTGTTAATTGGATTTTGAAAAATTTGGCTTGCTGAGGAAACAAGGATTGGAGATAAAGCTTTCATGGAGATACCTTTTCCCCATGAGAACTCTTTAAGTCAATTTCCTGGAGAAAACATACTGTAGAGAAGATACCATTATCATCATCATCATCATCATCATCATCATCATCGTGTCAGAGTATGATTGCCTTCCAAGTGTACGGTCTTGACAGTAGGTCCACAGGTGACTGTAGAGACCTATTCTTAACCTACATGCTCTTTCACAGTGATGACATCGGTTTCCAGATGGAAGGCAGTCCTGGTCACGGGTGGCCTAATGTGCCATCCTCTTGACATATTTATCCCTTTCGCCCTCCATTCGTGCTTCTTCTAATTCCACAGCACTGTTGGTTACAGTCGACCTCCAGTAAGAAAGCTTAAGGATCAGGGCTTCCCAGTTCTCGGTGTCTATGCCAAAGTTTTTAAGGTTGGCTTTAAAGCACATATTTCAATCTCTTTTCCTGTCCATCAACATTCCATTTTCCATTCTTGAATTGAGAGTATAGTAACTGCTTTGGGAGATGGTAGTTGGATATTCGGACAATGTGGCCAGTCCAGCTGAGTTGATGGTGAAGGATCATCACTTCACTGCTGGTGATCTTGGCTTCTTCCAGCACACTGATATTTGTCTGCCTGCCTTCCCAAGAGATTTGCAGGATTTTTCGGAGGTAAAACTGATGGAATCGTTCCAGAAGTTGAGTGGAATGTCTGTAGACAGTCCATGTTTCATAGGCATATAACAGAGTGAAGAGGACAACAGCTTTATAAACAAGCATCTTGGTATCCCTATGAATGTCCCAATTCTTGAACACTTCTCTGCTCGAGAAAATGCTGCACTCAGAGCTGAGACAGTGTTATATTTCAGTGTCGATGTTGACTTTTGAGGAGAAGTGGCTGCCAAGGTAATGAAAACGGTCAACATTTTCTAATATTACACCATTCAATCCAAGATAGCTATGGTGGATTGAATTAACCTGTGGTCTGTCCAGCAGTCATCAGTATCTAAGCTTAGATTCTAAGAGTAATATTCATTCATTCATTAAAGGATTTCAGTACATGATGTGACTTCTCCATCACATTAATTATATGTACATCTTATATAAGTTTATTAAGAGATGCATGCTTCAGATTTGCTTTGATGGTTATCAAAATGCACAAGACACATACTCTGAAGCAAAATGTTTTTGAGAACGTTTTCCCTAATACAAAATATATATCTTACAAACACCCATACACAATAAAATAATGGATTATCTTTTTTTTTACCTCACAATTTGCTCCTCTCTTTAGAAACCGTGTTCCAGCAAATTTACTTGATCTTCTAGCTATCAGGGTGACATACACAGGACGGCCATATATGAGAAGTTCTTGCAAGCCAAGTTAAGGGTTATAGAATACAATATATGTTTCACATTCCTATTTCCTTTTAACTTGCCTTTAATATATATATATAAACAAAGCAACTAAATTGTTCTCATTTCAAAATAGAATGTTTTCATAATCCAACAGCATGTCATTTAAAACATACAAATTTATTTAATAAAAGCAAAAAGGTGGGGTAATTGTATTTATACATAAAAATACATGTAATTATTTCTTCTCTGTTTAAAATTTCTACAAATTGGCACTACCTTCTACCATAATTATTCTAAGGAAACAAAACAGGAAAAGATTCCTCCAATAGAAGAAAGCCATGTCAGAGAACTCAAGCTTCCCCTTACTTTAGTTCTTTTTAAAAGCCAATTTTCAGATTTGCTACCTATGGAATAAAGACAGTAAACCCAAAAGAACACACAGAATTATGTCTATATATTCATGACTTTTAGACTACAAAAGATAGTTTTCATTCCAGTATTTCCTCTCAGAACTTCAATACAGGCTTTGAAGTTGGTATTCTAAAATACCAAAAATAGATAGCTGGCTGTTAGGCGCAAGTTCCCTTCGGGTAGAAAAAGGCAGGATAGAAATATTGTGAATAATAATAAATAAATAAGTATTTTTAAAACGGCTATTAGAATACACTGCACTGCAGCGGAGAATGGTAGGAAGTGAAATCCCCACTGTTATTTTCAATCAAGGAATGACAGCAGGAATTCCTTTTTCCCAGATGAGAGGGGTTGCGAAGGGATGACTCAGGAACCTTTGTAGGTTGGATTCTGACTCTACATGGGCAGAATCCTCTATGGATCAGACACTATCACCATCAGGAAATACGAACTCTCTAAATATATCACTGAAATCTATACAAAACTGAAATACTTTTGTAGCCTGACAAATAAAAAAAGACCATTATTCTCCAGATCTTAACAACCGAACAAGAATTTTCTGTAATGTATATTTAATGGCCCAGATGTATAGTCATTATTAAGCTAGCAACAGTGATCTACTGTACATCAATGTCATGCAAATGACTGAGGTGTGCAAGGATTCTTGTGGGGAAACACAGCCCAAACAGGAACAGTATAGGATATTCCATAAAATCTGATATGTAAGAATTAGACCTCAGGCTAAACTGGAAAATAATACAACTGTCAACTGCCTGTATATTTAAAACTGCTAAAACCATGTTTCCCAGGTGAACAGTTTGAATTCATATTCTTAAAAACAGAGGCTTTAATAAAAGGAAGAGATTATCTGTAATGGAGTTGGAAAACAGACAATTGTCTGAAAAATTTCTATATCAAGTTTAATTTTACAGCACCTACACGTAATTTCAAAGAATATGGGCACACACTTAAATGCCCACTTCTAATTATTTTAAATCTTTTTCACAGCTTACTCTAAAAAAGATAATCTTTTAATCATTTCAATGCATGATCACATGAAAAGCATTTCTGAAAATCCATATTAATAATAGTGTGAAGAGGGCAAGGGCTGACATTATTCTCTATGATTGTATATACTCTGAGAGCACTGTAAAAAGGACATGAAAGCTGCCATACACTGGCATGAACAACTATAATGGTCCTGCAAGCTAATTTCAGCCTGTGGATTCCTCAAGATGTGAAAAATCCATACATGTTCACCTCTGCAAAAGTGGCCACAAATTTTGAAAAATTGGTACATTACCATTAAACTGTGGACATGTGAAACATATTGAAAAAATGAATTGCCATTCCTGGAAACTTTCAAGGAAAGCAACTCATCATTTACTTTGATCAAGAAATAATGTCTTCATTTGTTTATCCTGGGAGTTGAAAAAACAGGCTTGGAGATAGCATCCAGTCCCATACTTTGCCGTACAACTCATATATTCAGCAAGTCTTGATCCAAAGGGCTCTGGTTGATACTTACCATGTAATACTTAGCATCAATTCAGACTTTCAGAACAATAATGGTGAACATCTGTGATAAAATAAATGATTTTCAAAAGCAAGTCTACCTTTAGTGTTCTCGCTCATATGCTTTTTCTGAATCTCTAGCATAGTTAAGTCTGTTTAAAGCAACAATGGGAAATATGTGCCCTCCTCAAAGTTGTTGGGCTGCAGCACCCATCATTTCATACCGCTGGCTATGTTCTTCAGGGGTAATTTTAGTCCAACAATATCTGGAGGGTTGTCAGTTCTGCCCCTTCTGATTTAAAGAAGTTATACGTCAAAATCCCTGTGAAGTTTAATATTAACAGATCATAAAGAAAAACTACAAAACAACTACAAATAAAGACCATAATGCATCAAAGTATTATGTTACAAAAAGCATTGTACTGTTCTTACATTCATAGAAAGTTGTTTTATTTAGGTTTTTGTGAATTAGATGGAGAGAAACCTTTTCATTGCCCTGCCTTTCACAATGTGCCAAGGATTTGACAAAAGCAGACACTGGGGTCTTAAGGAAATCTGCTTCTAGTCTACAAAGCCTTCACCAAATAGGCTTTTATGAACAAAATTAAAGCATAGGGAACAATCAAGAATATTTACACTTCAAACCTTTAAAATATATTCCATTTATTTTGAAGTATGGCTGCTCCATTTCCCCTGCCATACTATGTTTTTAATAGTAAGGTATTTTTTTTTTAAATGATAGTTCACTCAGTCTGCTACTATTTGCTCCAAAATAAGTATGTTCAGTTATGCTATTGAAACCCAATTTCACAGTGAAGCTAAGTATACACCACAGTCACTGTGGTAGGTAGACGAAGGCTTTATCTGGCCCTTATTTCTTCACTGGCACCATTACCCCATGCACAATTTCTCGTAACATGCATGCTCGGAATAAGAATTACCCTTCATTGTGTTTCATTATGAATGCAGCAGATGAAAGCTGAGAATTCCTGTTTCCACTTCTCAGCTCTTAGATCCAAGGGGTTCTTTTTTTACACAAAAGACAGCTAATTAATGTGTGAATAGATTTAATCAGCAACAACAGTATTGTATATTACCATAATTCATTTTGCTTTCTAGAATTGCAATTTTCAGTTACTGTAATAAACATTCATTTCTAACAGTAGAAGGATACTTGACTGCCCACAGAATCCATGAATAATATACAAGAGCCAATCCCGATGAACTGCAGTTTTAACAGTGTCCAGTAGTTTCCCATTCCACACATATTTTGTGTAGGGTTCACTGCAAATTCCAAATACACCTGAAAAATGCATAAATTAAACAATAAGCATATCTGCTTAATGTAACTTATTTCAAATATGGGAACATGGGGTCCAGCAGATAATGTAGCATTGCAGCTACCATCATCCTTCATAAAAATTGAAACGACCACATGCCCCTGATTCAATTAGACAGGGGCTTTTTTTTCTTTTTTTTTTTACAAATTAACTCACTCATATATGTACTTGAAAAAGTATCTAGATTAGAAAGTAAGAGGTGAGCAAAGTCCACTAGCTTTGGCTGTCCCTGGGTCTCATGTAACTCACACAGGAACAGCCTACAGCCTATTATTACCATACAACCAGAACAGACAATCATCATGAGAGAGGTATCTGCCTAATTATTATTGAAAAGGGGACTTTGATTAATTTTTGATCTAACCTGGCAGGGTTTATAGACAACCATGATGGTAAGACATGAGGATTATAGTAGTGGAGAAAGTAGCCATGCCCAGAGAAATGAATGAGCCAACTCTCCAGTCTCAGAGAATAGTTTGGAATGGAAGGAACTCATGTAGTCACCTGCAAAAGCTGTGGAATGTTTGTGTTCTTGCCAGAAGACACGGGTAGCTGTACCCGCAGCAAGTCCAAGTGAGTGACTCTATTGGAAGAGAAGTCCAGCACCTCAAGGACCACGTAACCACACTACAACATATTAGGGAGGAAGAGGTTGCCTTAGGATCCAGCAAAACAGACTAGCTTGCAGGAGAATTACATAGGAGATTTCTCTGAGTAGGATGTCGTGTTCAAACACAGGAGGTAGACACTTGGAGGAATGTTATTTATTTACAGTATTTA
This sequence comes from Anolis carolinensis, assembly GCF_035594765.1. Taxonomy (NCBI): domain Eukaryota; kingdom Metazoa; phylum Chordata; class Lepidosauria; order Squamata; family Anolidae; genus Anolis; species Anolis carolinensis. Next base: position 100,616,961 of record NC_085841.1, read on the forward strand.
TATTCCACCCTTCTCACCCTGAAGGGGACTCAGGGTGGATCACATTGCACACATATAAGGCAAACATTCAATGCCTTAACATAGAACAGAGACAGAGGCAAATGCAGGCTCCGACTGGCCTCGATCTCATGACCTCTTGGTCAGAGTGATTTGTTGCAGCTGGCTGCTCACCAACCTGCACCACAGCCCGGCCCTATGTTACACATAGGATAGAAAAACCAGGAATCGTTCTATAAGTAGGGAGCTACCTAATCAATTCAAAGTTTTCTCCAATATTAGTGATGATGCAAAACAAGAAAAAAGTGCAACGAAGCTTGTCTCCAGGGAATTTGCAGGTGCTCTTGGAAGAGTCAGCACATGGAATCACCACTGCCAATCCTTCAAAAAGACCTGCTGGGGTGGAAGGAAACTCCCTACTGAGGAGTATAGAAGAAATGGCTTGAACATATTTCAGTAGCTTGTTAGAAGTGATAACGTAAGATTAAGAATTAATTTCTAACATATTATATTACTGATTTTAAAAGGGAAGGCTGAGTCCTAAATTATTAGCATTCTCAAACATAACAACTCAAAAATACTATACTACCACAACATTTTCCTATGAAAATTTGGCACTATTGAACTAAAAAACAACAGTATTTATTCATATTCCAAATATGAATGTATTTCAGGTGAAAACTCATATCTATGAAATCTGTTATAAAAAAACATTCTAAATAATCATTTGTCCAAAATTGCAAGCACCAGTAGCTATTCTACCAAAATGAATCATTTATAGAAATGCTGAACAAAACAAACACATCCCTAGCTATAAATTATACTTTACATACATATTAATCTGAAGCTGTTAAAGCACTGATTTATAAAAATAGTGAGACACTTCAGCTGTTGAAAAATTATCAAAATAAATGTTGTGACTGCGCCTTCGGGGATTATGGTTGATGGGGATGGAATTCGAAGAGGAAGAAAAAACCCTCGTGATGAGGGTTCACTGGAGGAGTTGCGCAGGAAGCGACTTAGAGAGCTATATGGGGGATCTTCTGAGGAAGATTCAGATGGGGAGATGGATGCTGAGGAAGAGGTGGCGGCTGGGGAAGCGGGCACTGAATGGGCACAGCCACCGGAGATGTCTGGGGATTTGGGGTCTATGGATACTTCTGAACCTGGGGTTTCTGCAGGAGCTGATCCCAATTGGGATGCTTGGAGAAGGGAGGATGGTTCTTTAAGTGTTCATGGGGCTAAGTGTGGGCAGGATGATTGGGACTCCGACGAATTGCTAGGTACTCCAGATCCACGAGCTCTAGCTGTGTGGAGCTCAGACTCTGAGTAGATTTGGGACACCTGGTGTTTGGGTGTGAGTGTTTGGTCACCCAGGAGGAAGGGGAATAAAATGGGAATGTTTGGCCACTGCACTTTGCGTGTGGCAAGGTGTTGCTGAGGCGCCATTGGGATCTCTGTGTTTCCATGAAGACTGGACTTGGACTATGATTTGAATCTGCTGTTATCACCTAGCTTGGCTCTCGCTGTGTCTTATCGTGGACCTGTTTTGGATGACTGCACCCTCTTCAGACCTTGGATCGGAATTTGACCTTGCTACTGCCTTCGCCCTGTGATTGATGACTACTATCGGCTTTTGACTCCTGGCTTGCTCTTTGGACACCGCTGTTATCTCCTAACCTGACCTTGGAATCCCGGACGACATCTTTTCACCATCCTTTTGGAGCCTTTGGCTTTATCCACATTGTGGAAGCAGTCTACTGCATTCTTAGTTTGTTTGTTTGTTTCCTGACCAATTTAGTGTTTTCTTTTGGGAACTGTTCCTTTGAAAACTACAGAGCCGGCTGGCAGGGCTTGGACTCAGAAAGTGCAGTTTGCACTAAGTTTGTTTAGCTTTGTTTTTACCTGCTTGTGTTGCTGAATTATATTTTTGTTTGAACTGCTCTTGAAGCACTGATAGTGAAGTGTTTCAAGGTTTTTTCTGTGTTATCATTACTTTTTGGCTTATCTGCTGAATAAACTCTATTTTTGTTCGCTAATTGGCGTCTGACTCTTGACAATAAATGCATAATTTGATTCATACTCACCACTCCCACCTTGAGTTGCAAGTCCCTCATCTTCAAAAATATCAAAACTCTCTTGCCGAGTTCGAGTTGTTTCTGTCTTAAGTACATCAAGGGGCATTCTCAAAACAGTAAGGTTATACTGGAGAGAGTGAGATAGATCATAGCTGTAGCTGAAATCCAAATGAAACAGTATAAAATATATTTATTACAAGCAGGAAGTGAACCAAAACGGGTTTTCAAAATAATTTTGAGTGTGTTAAGGGCCTTAGGAACCATGAAAAGGCCAAAAGCTGAACTTCATCTATTCCTGACTTTAAAAATCCATAATGAAGTAATAGAGCTCATACATACAGAAGTATTTCTTTCCTCTCTGATGCTACAACAAGCAATTCTCATTGGAATGTCTAGGTATGATGATGATTATTATTACTATTACTATTTATATTCTGTTTTCCCTAAAATGAAGACTCACAGTGAACAATACAATAAAAACATACAAAAGTACACATTACAAGAGAATTTGACAGAGAAACACCAGTGTTTCTCAAACTTTGCTTCTCCAGGTGTTTGGACTTCAGCTTCCAGAAATCCCAACTGCTTTCCCAGCTGTTAGGAATTGTGGGCGCTGAAGTCTAAAACATTTGGAGAAGCCAGTTTGAGAAACTCTGGATTACATTATTAAAATTGAGTATATTAGAAATTGAGACATTACATGTTTGTAGATATTTTATATAATTGACAAAAATGTTGTAAATATCTTTAACACAATGTTAATAAAACGCAATCAAAATAAATATTATTTCCATGCTTCTTCACAGAAAGATTTTGTATATAGCACAGACAAATATTTTAAAGATCACTTAAAATTAAAGAAACATACCTGAAATAAAAATTACTAGACAAATCTACATTCTGAAAAATTCGAAGGTATCTAAAAAAAATACACACAGGATATTATATTAGTATTCATATACAAAAGGTTTACTAAACACTAAAATTTTGGCCACTCTGCCAGCAGTGAAACATGCCATTGCTGCACTATGTGACTGATTTGCTCTTACTTTAATCAATTCTTGATTTGTGTGCATAATTATAATATTTGTTTATGAACTAACAAATTATCTAAAGGTGCTAGGTAACTTGACACATAACATTCAGCCTCGCATGGGGGTTGTTTCCTTCATACTGATACCAACCAAAATTTTGATATATAATCAAGCTACATTAAAATTGGTTCCAGCAAGAATTAAGGGGCTAATTGTTATTGAACACATGCACCCCAAACAGCCAAGGTCTTCTATACAACTTCCAAAAAGGTGCTGTGTTCCAGTAACAGAATTATCATACAATTTACTTTAGAACAGTGTTTCTCAAACTGTGTTCTTCTTGGTGTTTTTTTTTTTTTTTTGGACTCTCAGAAATCCCAGCCATCTTACCAGCTGTTAGGAATTATGGGAGGTGAAGTACAAAACATCCGGAGGAGCAGTTTGAGAAGCTGCTTTAGAAGCACACATCAGGAAGAATGCAAACAGAAATTGGTGAGTTTGGGGGAAAGGAGTTTTAAAGGCCATTTTAATGTATTTGCTGTATTTTAATTCTGTTTTTACTACACTGTTATTCTTTAATTGTTTTTAACTTTTGTATTGCTCTTTTAAAACTCTTTAGTGTAGACAGATGTTAACTGCCTTGAGTCCCCATGGGGGAGAAAGGCGGGATATAAATAAAAATAATAAGAAGAAGAAATACACAGAAAAATTAATAATTATCATTAAAGTGTTTTAGCTCTGCTCTAGTCCAGCAAGGGCAATGTATGCACAATAGATAGAGGCAACAAGAATATAATGCTAGAAGGGAAAATAATTCTAGTTCTACTACCTCTGCAGTGTTCCTTGCTGTATTAGCACTGTGCGCGTATTTCATAAAAAGATGGTTGGCACTATCAGATGTGACATTGTCAACAAGCTGGTGCTTGTGGTTTGAACTGAAGCCCTCATAGAATTATAAAATGGAAAGAGACCACATGGGCCATATAGTTCAACCCCCTGCCATGCAGGAAAAGCACAAAGTAACATTGACAGATGGCCATCTAGCCTCTGTTAAAACCTCCAAAGAAGGAGCTTCCACCACACTCTGAGGCAGAGTTCCACTGTTGAGCATCTCTCGCAGTCAGGAAGTTCTTCCTTATGTTCAGGTGGAATCTCCTTTGAACCCATTGCTTCAAGTTCTAGGACAGCAGAAAACAAGCATTCTTGGGTCTCACATTCCCTCACATGAATGATTTGTCCTTGTCAGCTGAACAACTGGTATAAAAGAGGGGAGGTACGTGATAGAATTGCTACAAATTCTTGTTTCTTCTGAAACACACTAGTAAAGTTAGTTCGGACATAGTGCTATGGATAGGAATGGGCAAAAACAGGCTCCCATCTTTCCTCCATCAGAAATCTCAGCTGGACCATTTCCACAAACAAACAAATCGCTTTCACTTTAAACAGTTATTTCTGGGTTTACACTTTCAAAGATATTTACATGTTTTCTGCATAGTTGGCAGTAATGCTGTTATTTTTACCAGGTAGCTAAAATGTGTTATTTGTCAGAAATCATATTAATTTCACTGTCAGTGTTATTAGGAAATATAAATACTACGTGTTAAGGAATCATATGGTAGGGAAGGCTGAAGCATCAACTGGCCGACCTCCCAAAATATGTACAAACATCCCAGCTATTGGCATTTATCACAGTGTTAAGTGACACACACAGAAACACCAAAATGCCTTGGGAGAAACAAAATGTAGTAGAGAGCCTAGTAACAGAAATATCTGTGGGGCCAACAGGAATACTGAGTACTAGGAGTTGCTAAAGGACAACAACCGGATGAAGAGCATTGAAGGAAAAGAATCAAGTAAAAAAATTGTTGAGAGTGTGACCTAAGGACAAAACAAGATGAATAAAACAATCCTAAATATTCTGGAAGAGTTAAGAGATAGTATAATCTGAATCCCACGTAGTAATCTAATTCAACCAATTGGTTTCACATTCTAGAAATAGAAATAGAAATACAGCCCGGGGGTGGGGGCATATAATGTCCAGCGAGCCATCTCTGTCTAAGGTCATTGAAAATAATCTATCCTCTCTGTGTAATCTTACCATATAAAGCAATACAACATTATGAAACACAAAATTTTACCTCGCTTCATCAGGATGCGTCACTCTTACAAAATCATTTGGAATGTAGATCATACTTGTATCTTCTATTTTATATATTGCATGTCCTCCAATATCTGCCATCTTTCTCCTCTTTGTAATTAGCACAATGTAGTAGCCTTCTAAAAATCTGACAAAACCTACAAGAACCAGAAGAAGTAGCTTCAATTCAATATACTGCTAGAAGGCTAAAAGTAATCACAAAACCTTTCAAAGTTTCCAGTAATGATACAATATTTTCAAACATCTTATAAAATTACAGATGGGAAATGTCTCATTTATAGCATTTTGTTGCAATGATATGCATTTCCTTTTACATCTTATATTGAATCATTAATTAATGTAAATTAAAGACTGCTTTTCAAAAAGGCTTTTCGCCTCTTTATACAACTATTTATTAGACTCTGATGGCATATTTCACTGTCTAGTACTGCTGTGTGACGATATAAGCAATAGCTAGGTCATTATTTTCTAGCATTCTAGCTTCCACATGAGAAAAAAAGTTTCAGTGTTCCATAGACCATAAATCCTACCTAGCAGGATATAAAATGCTATACCCAGTTTTACAGACTTGGATTGTTTAGTGAAATCTATTATTTCTATATCCCAACATTCTATGATACCTACATGACACATCAGTTAAACTTTTCATTCCTATAATTTCTTAATTATTTAGCCACTTGACAACCCATGATTTCAGAATTTGGCCTGTTACCACATTACAATAAGAATGCTCAACTCGCAAAAGAGGAGCAAATATTCAACCCATCAACTTATTTTTCAACTGGTCTGTTTATAAAATCTTCATTATAGGCTGTGTTCCCAGTGAACCCATCACCTTCAGAAGTGGAAAGGACATTTGATGAGGGAATATTTACCACATCCTTAAAAAAAAACTCCCCCAGTAGGTTCAGAAGGGGACAATAGTTTAAATTCTGAGCCCACACAAGTAGTCAAAATTTATCTGCCTGATTGGTGATTTCTTCTCTCCTCTAGGCCCACAGTCTCATAGACAAAATCTACTGAGGTAGCTTCACACATTACAGTAGTTTCACATGATGATCATTTCCATGAGAAAGCAGCTGCACAAATGGACTGTAACATTTCTGACGCTTAACTGTGGATTAACTAACTAAGTTGATATGATGAAGAAATGCAGTAGAAGCTTGTGGTACAGTACAATCCCAACATTCATGGAGCATATCTTTCTGGATTTACCATGGAAACTCAAAAGAACAGACTGCATACTGTAATTCTTTGAGTGGTCATCTGTGAACCCGCACAAATGGATCATCTGTGCCTGCACAATGTACCATTCAGAATCATTTAGATCTACTATTTAAGTTTTTACTGGTTATCCTCAGTTCCACAGACACCCTGACCGTAGCATCCTAAGAACCAAGAAGAAGGCAGGACACAATAAAAGGAGGATGGGTGGGGTTGTGTGGGTACACAAGTGACCTCTTACAGAACTACACTTACATATATGCAGCCTGTCCTCCTCCTTTGAGGTCTGTGTGACTCAGACAAATGGAAAACTAGTTAGCTACTAGCCAAAGGTGGCATGAGTGTCATGTTAAATTAAGAAAATACATATCCCACATCAATCCAAACAGGAAAACACAACTGCCCTCTCATCAGTCCTGGAACGGATATCAACCCTATAATGAGAAGTGAAAGTCAAAGATTGCAATCATGTAGCTACTTGGCAGACATCCTCTAAGAGACCACAGTTCAACAAGACAGAAGAAGCAGTCACAGCCTTAATGGATGGCCATGAATAGGAACTAGAGGGTCCTTCTGGGAAAGTTCATAAGCTAGGTAAATGGTGGAGACCACACAATTCCAAGAAGCACTGCTTCAATACCAGCAGCCTGAGTTTCCTGGAAAACAAGCAGACACTGCCAGAACCCTGTAGTATGATCACATTCCAAGCAATGAAGAATCCTTTCCAAGTCTGTAGTTGGATTCTGATTGGAATCAGAAACAGATTACTTGAAATTTTGTGTTCTCAAATGCAAAGATCTACTCAAGGAACACTCCATATTTAAAAATATATTTAAACGTATTGGGATGGAACATTCATTCTTGACAGGAATCCAAGAGCCATCTCAGCACACTCACTAGAATGTTCTCCTTTTCCAGAAGATGGGTCACCAAGATAAAAGATTTACCTATGCTTTTGTAAGATCTCTGTTTGCAATTCATTTGTCACCTATTTCAGACCCACTAAGTGCATTGAGTCTTAAAATATGCACCAATTGTAATATGTATCAGATGTAATACACAACTAAATAATTTTAACATTTTAAAATTTGCAAAATAAAAACTGACCAAGGTTCAGGGAACTGTATAAGACCTTATTTTTATAGCGGCATGGTAAATAAATAGTCAAAAGGTCTTACCTACTATACCAAAAGCAGAGATAGCGCGTGATAATCCAGAGGAGCCCTTCTGCCCAATTTTTGTTCTATTCCCCAGATCTAAGCGACCAAGTAGTTCTCTCACCTCTTGCTGAGTATATACATGCTTAAAAATGAAGATATACAATCATCTAAAAATACATTCCTTTATAAATTGCATTAGATACTTACAGGTACTGATATACAGAATAGACATTGAACATTATCAGAAAATTGATCAGTTTATTACAGTTTGTCCACATCCCCATTGTTGTAATATTGTGAAATACACACCAGTAAAATGAGGTGGGTTCATATGGTAACTCAGTGTACAGGTTAACATGTTCTGGGGGGGGGGGGGGGGGGAAGAGGGGTTGTATGCCTTTGGAACAAAATTTAAGGAGCTCACTCAGATTGCAATTTGTGCTCCAATTATCATACATCTGCCCTGAGGTTTCTTATTTTTACATGGACAATATTAAATCAAGTGGAAAAATGCAGATAATTCAATATGTTTTTTAAAAAGATTGTGAAACAATCTCTACAATCTCCAATGTGTGCATTGCTATAAACAGCAAAAGAAGAAGAAAGCTTAAAGTCTTTGCTTCAACTGACAAAGAAAGGCCAAATCTGAAAGTTTGGTAAATGAAATCCACTTCCACAATTTATCTTTCTTTTCTGACTGATACTACTCCAAAATCAAATTTCACTAGTACAAGCTTTTTCTAACCAATTTTATGGCTATTCTCCAGTATAACTACAGTCTCTTCTAACATACACTACACCACAAAGAAAGCTTTGTTGAAGGCATCAATGACAGCAGTGCCTGCTACTCTAATAACTGCTGAAGTCAACAGTACATTCCCAGCCATTGTTATTATAGGACTCAGGAAACTTGTTTAAAGAAAACATACACCCTTTCCAGATGCTCTTTTCTATTGAAGATACAAGTACAGTCTCAGTTTTCAAGAAATGGTGCTGAGTTGAAAGTTTGTTTTTTTAAATCTATAAACAGGCTAGCTATCCTGCAACTGGATGGGGACTGGACACATCATTACTCATCACTCTGCTTTCCAATGCCTTTGAAATGGTTGTACTGGAGGATATAAAGACAGAATTTTGAAGGGTAATATTGAGGGATGTCATAGCTATGTCTCTGCATCTACATCTCCCAATGAAAAATCTCACCCTTTGATTTAAACTGTAATGGTTTATAACTATATACGATAAAGTTATAGATCACTTATGTTCTTTTCCCAATGACATGTCCAATTATGAAGTAGTACTCACCCTGTCATCAATGACAACTAAATCCTTTGGTTCTGTGCGATCAATTTTCAAAACACGATATTTTGTTTCTGCATGATTGCTTCCAACAAGAAAATACCGCTGTTTAAAAAAATAAAGAAAAGCGGGGAAAATAGTGATAAATGTTGTACAAAGTGAATTAAATCAATGCAACTGCAATTACCAATACAACTTAATTAGCAAAACTATAGACAAAGAGTTTTATGGTACCATAAACAAACATGTTTATCACAACATAGGTTTTTGTGAACTATGCCTGTTTTATGAAGCCTGCATTGAGATAATGGCAATTTTGTGCTCAAAATAAAAATATATAAGCATTTACAAATTATCTAATTTTAAAGTATCTAACACAGGTTAGGAATGGACAACACAGATATTGTAGATTTCAGTATTTATAATCTCAACCCAGTTGACAATGAGACTCTCGCCATGCAGCGAGGCTTTTAACTGGAGCGAATTACAGGGCGCGTTCAATGCCTCTGTTTAAGGAGCTCCACTGGCTGCCATTTATTTTCCAGGCCCAATTCAAGGTGCAGGTTATCACCTACAAAGCCCTAAACGGTTTGGGACCCTCCTACCTTAGAGACCGCATCTCCCCCTATGAACCCGCACGTTCTCTTCGCTCGTCGGGGGAGGCCCTTCTCTGGCTCCCACCCCCCTCGCAGTCACGGTTGGTGGGGACGAGAGAGAGGGCCTTCTCCATCGTGGCCCCCCAGCTTTGGAACTCGCTCCCTAGAGAGATCAGACAGGCCCCTACCCTCCTCTCCTTCCGGAAGAGCCTAAAAACCTGGCTCTTCCAAAAGGCCTTTGATGTTTAATTGTTGTGGGTTTGATTTATCTGCCCATTCTAAAATAGCTCCATTGTTGATGCGTTGCTATTATTACATTGCACTTTATTGTCCATTTTAGCTGTGAAACTACCTCTCCCCATTTCGGAATATTCTGCACTTTGGCCTAGATCTATGAATTAGTCTCCTGATTTTAACATTTTATGCTGCATGTTGATTTTAATGACTGTTTTATTGATGCTGATGTTTTTATTGTTGGGATAATTGTGTTATTGTTTTGTTATTGTTATTATATTGTTGTATCAGGCAAGGCCCCATGTAAGCCGCCCCGAGTCCCTTCGGGGAGATGGGGCGGGGTATAAAAATAAAGTTGTTGTTGTTGTTGTTGTTATTATTATTATTATTATTATTATTCTTTCCTAGCTCATCAATACAGCTTTAAACCTCACACTAATAAAGATACCCTGTTTCTCCAAAAATAAAAGTGTCTTATATTAATTTTTGTTCCCAAACATGAACTAAGTTTTATTTTCAGGGGATGGCTTATTTTTCCATGAAGAAGAATTCACATTTATTGTTGAACAAAAAATGATATACTGTATAGTAGTTGTCATCACAAACCAGCATAACCAAACAAACTGTGAATCCTATTCAGACTTTCTTGTTACTTCCATTACTTCCATATACAACAATCTATGGTATGTACTTTGCTAGGTCTTACTTTCAGGAGAGGCCTTATATTTAGCAATTCAGCAAAACCTCTACTAGGACTTATTTTCAGGGAAAACAGGGTAAGTACTATAACTGCTGGTGAAATTTAGGCTATTTGATACTGAAATTTGATATAATGTCTATCATGACAAACACAATCTATGTTTTATGCTTCCTGCATTAAAATATAATTTTACCCATGGAGACCTGCTAGAAGTATAGTGGAAGGTACAGTGAGCATTTGGTATCCCCTGTGGTTTGGTTCCAGGACCCCCACAGACACCACAATCTGTGGATGCTGAAATCCCATTATGTACAATGACACAGTATTGTTTAATTATTATCATAAACATGAGTAGAGGAATACAAATCTCGATAATGATATTTCACTTACATTTTCACTTAATATAATATGTATTATTTTCTTAACTTTACCAATCCCATACTTATTTACCACTTGTGTCCAGCAGATATTTTTCCTCCCTCCCTTCGCTCCCCACCCGCCAGGAACAGCTGTATCTTCAATTCAAGTATTATTTTACTTGATCTATCATGAAGAGAGCATGATTCGGTTCTTTAGATTTTTTTTCCTTTTATTCTAGCTATCAGAATTTCCCATTTCGAGTCTCAGTTCTTCTTACAACAGCATGTTGTGTATTTCATCCTTTTAAAAATATAATCCTAGAGCAGTGATTCCCAAAGTGGGCATTACCGCCTCCCGGTGGGCGCTGGAGCGATCCTGGGGGGCAGTGATGGCACCTATTACAACATGGGGGCGGGGCCAGAGGAGGGGCGGGGCCAGAGGAGGGGCGGGGCCAGAGGAGGGGCGGGGCCAGAGGAGGGGCGGGGCCTCTTCTCAAGTGCCGGAGACAGGGCTGAGCACCTGAGGGGTCTGTTAGGACACACAAGGGGTGGAGCTAGAGGAGTGGCCGTGGCTTCTTCCAAAGAGCCCGAGACAGGGCTGAGAATCTATACCTCTCCTGAGGCGCTTGTTGGGACACAGAGGGTGGAGCTAGGGAAGGGAGCAGGGCCTCCTTCCAAGAGCCCGAGACAGGGCTGAGAGTCTATACCTCTCCTGAGGTGCTTGTTGGGACACAGAGGGTGGAGCTAGGGAAGGGGGCGGGGCCTCCTTCCAAGAGCCCGAGATATGGCTGAGCCTCTACACCTCTCCTGAGGCACTGTTAGAACATGGGGGTGGGGTATAGAGGTTCAGCCCCATCAGGCACTTGGGAAGAGATCCCGCCCCCTCCTCTAGCCCCGCCCCCGGTGTCCTGGCAGGTGTCGCAGGACAGGGATAGAAGCTCAGCCCTGCCTCAGAGCTCTTAACTCCGCCCATCCCAGTCCTGGCTGCCCATTTGTGGCCCCGCCCACCTCCCCCTGCCAGCCCTGCATCTTGGACTAGGAGAGAGGTTCAGCCCCGCCCTCTTGAGCAGGAGCCACGCCCACCCCTCTAAGCCACTCCCACCTCTCCAGAGGGTGCTGGGTAGTATTTTTTCTGGAAAGGGGGCTGTAGGCCAAATAAGTTTGGGAACCACTGTCCTAGAGCATATAGTCTGCTTAATATTCAAACCATTTTTAATTCCCATTTTTCCTGCTCTTGCTTGAGCTGCTTCTATCATATATTTTATATCAGCCCATTCATTAGTGCTGCCCTTGCCACCTATTTTCTGAATTAAAAAATCCCGCAATTCTTGCGGACCACTGGTGGCCTGCAGACCACTGGTTGGGAACCACTGCTCTAGCCAGGTAAGTGATAGTTCTTTAAAAAAAAGGATTAAGATATAGTATTTTCGCTGGCCCAAGGATAAGTAAACTCAGGTTTTCTGGGTCAATTTTTTTACATGTGTTTTTATGTATATACAGCATGTTATAGTGCTGTGTGTGATATGCAATTCCTCACCAACATTAAGTATATGTGGTTACCTGTTAGTGGTCTTTGTAAAATGTAAAAATTGCGATTCCTTACGTAAGATGTCAATATATGATAATGTGTCTAGACTGAAGTCTATGTTTATGTCTGAGAATGGAAATGTAATTTATCAATTGATTTATACTAATAAAACAGCCTACATGCTTATTCTCCCAAGCTAAGTAACCTGAAATTCTAAAGCATTGCTTAATATTATTCCAAAGGGAGTGTTGATGCTAATCAATGCCATTTTTCTCAAGATGAAAAATCAGGTACCCAGACCATAAGTGACTGTAAGAAACTTCAGACAGATACAGGTTTCTTGACAAGTGGCAAAGAATCCTCAGTACTTCAGGTAAAAGAAACAAGAGAAAGGAACCACACGTTTCAGGTGTGCTGGCTGCTCATTCTGAGAAAATAAATAATTTCTGATTGAAAATGCATCTTCTACCAACTGCTATTTGCAATTTCACCCTCTCCAAAATGATAAGTCAAAGATTTCCATTTTGCATAGTCTGGCTTTCAGCAAGTGAGAAGAAACTAATCTTCCTATCCAGTTTTTTGGCTCTCTCTAACAATTATGTTTACAAAGTGCTCTTGTCATTTTACAGCAGACAGTAAAATACAGCACTTAGAGCTAAGCATGCTGCATTATATTACACACATCAAGAACTACATAAAGATATATTACATGATGCTTTCAGAAGGATAAATAGAAAAAGAGTATTTTCTTAAAGAGTGGAGCAAAAACAATAATAGTTTACATTAAAGCCTGTTATAAAAAAGGCATTTCTGGGTAATTTTTTAAAAGCTATGGAAGGAGGTACAAATAAAAAATGAAAAAAGCTCCACAAACACAAGCCTAAAACCTGTTGAGGCTGATGGATAATTTGTGGCTGACTTCTCTGCAGGCAATCATCAAACAACGTTTGAAAAACAACTCTCAACAACATCGTCTATTCAGAGAAGCTGTTTAAACAGGTTAGTCACTGTACAGTTGTTACACAAAAGCATTTTTAAAATAATTGTTTTTGTAAAAAAATTCAATTATCTTATTTTGAAAAAACTGTTAAAATTTAAACTGAAATAAAAGCATGTTACATAAAAAGATCCAATAATTGGTAATCTTGCAGCATGAGCTAAACATGGGCTGTGAAATATATCAAAACAGAGCATATGCTGTGTTGGAGAAATAGAGGAGTTTTTTTCACAACAATTCTAATTCTGTGTATCTTGTAGGCTACCTAATAATTTCCAGATTACCTCAACAGTATACTTAAGGTTTTCATGGGCACATGTACAATGCTAAAACTGGAAATGGGTACGGAAGCAGGCACATAAGCCTCATGTCATACAGACACGCATATTAGCTGAGGACCCAGGAATAAACTATACCTTCACAAATCGAGCACTGACCTGATGATAAGCGAAAACCCTGATTTCCAGCCATAAGAGTTCTGTAACTTCATTCAACCAAGTTGGGTTACAGACTTTAACACTAACTTAAGAGGTTTAGAGGACCCTGGCAACAGAACTTACTTTCCATCCCCGCTAATTTTAAAGCTACAGGTAAACGTTCAAGAATGTAAATTCCTGAACAGAGATACAACTGTGACAATGTTTCCTGACTTTAGGCTCTTTGGTTGTTTCTTGTTTGCTGCTTTTATATTACAAATATCTCTTTAAATAGTCATTTGTTTTTCATTCTAACAGTATTAAATGCTTGCTCCACAACCTGATTCTGGAAAGTTAAGGGCCTTTTAGTCTAATACACAAAGCAATCAGTATAAAAACATGCAGAGTCAAAGGTTTTGATTGCCAATGTTCTCTATTAAATAGCATAACATTTAACATCCAGTCTAAAGTATATAGAGGCTTATTATCCCCTACAACAACCAACAAGCCACAATGTCACATTCAATGAAACCAGGAGGCATAACATCACTTCCATTTGTAATTTTCAGCTGCACATATGTCTTTTTTCTGGGTCTCAGGATGATTTATAGGGTAGAAGGAAGCAGAGAGGAAGCATGTTTTTATAGTGGTTTGGGAAATTTTGTGCCAGTTTCACTTGAAAATAGACACGTTTTTAACAAGAGAAGTATTTGGGATCAGGCACTTTGGGGAAGTCTCCTCAGAGATGTGGAAAGTGCACTGCAGCCTTTGTTCATCTATAATCTACTCCAAATTTAATAAAATATTGGATATACAAATTGCAAACTGAGACCAAACTGCAAACTAGGTTGGTTCTGGTCAGGGATTTAAACGATAAGATAAAATAAAGTGAATAACACCATTTATTTTTACATTACATTGTCTTATTGGCTAGATTAACTAACCAATGAATACTATGTAGAAATATGAAACATTGATAGCCAACTTAATTTAAATCCTTGACTTAATTCAAACTAATACACTTTGCAACTTAGTCTTAGTCAGGTTGCATAGCCATGTGCAATAGTGACAGGTCTTCTAAATGTTCGTTAAATTCTTATGACTCATACTGACCTGGGGGATAATGGCTGTTATAATTCAAACTTTTAGCAAAAACCACTGGGAGGTATTTTGCTCCATCCTGCATTCTATCCCTTTTACATTTCACGATAGTACAAGTCAAACCAGTAAATAGTCTATTTCTGTATACAAACTTACCAGCACTCTAAGGCAAGTTCAGTTAGGAAAGAGGCTCTGCTTAAGAAGTTATTAATGTCAATCCATTATTTGGTGCTAACCAAACAAGTACGAAACTTGTATATTCTCTTCTCGCTTCACAAGTTATGATTTGCTCCTTCTTATCAGTCAATCCCATAACATTCATGAGGAATAGAGGAACAGGGTTCCCATAAAATTGAAAAATTGTGAATAGCATTTTTTTAACCTGAGAAACTTATCTCTAAGAATATCTAGAGCATGACCTTGTGGTGAAATGCCAGATTGAACAGAATCATGCTGGAAGACCTAGAGAGGTGCTATCTCTGGGACTCTCTTAGACCCCTTCTACATTGCCATGAAAAATCTAGACTATCTGCTTTGGATTATATGGCAGTTTACACTCATATAATCCAGTTCAAAACAGAAAATGTGGACTATCTGCTTTGATAATCTGGATTATGTGATAATGTAGAAGGGGCCTAAATTCTCTAGGTCCAGTATAATTAGACCGTAGACCAGTAGGACCCAGAGGTTTTTTGAGATAACATTTTAACCAGTTCCATGAATGATCAAATCCACAAAAGTCAAATATGGAGTGCTGCCTGAAGAGTGTTAATCTAACTACTGATGATTTGTTATGAATAACTTTTCAATAACTTTAAAGCATAGGTTCTTTTTATTGCAATTTCAGTGTGAGAGGTATAGCAGAACTTTTACACAACAACTAAGAATGACATTAGACATGCAGACATACAGATTCTATTCAACTACATTGGATTCACAAATGACCTACAGTAACATTGGCTAACAAAGGGGGGTTACATTTTCACTCAGCATTCACACACAACATGCATCCATCTTCATGCATACAAATATTACCATATTCTTTTCTCCCTCCTTGGAAAAGCACCTGTTTAGGCCAGACCCAGCTTCCACTGCAGCCTGCCAACACATAGTTCCAAAATGCCAAAACGCCAAACCTTCAAAATGCATCCTTTTCCCCTAAGAACATTGCAAAGGATCAGGCCCATTTTCCATACAGCAGAACTGACTCCCTGCTACACATCATGACTCCAAAATGCACTCCTTCCTCTTCCCTTGAGAAAAGGAGCAAGTGTCCAGACTGCTTCCTTGCAAATCTGCCTCTTTCCCATACACCATCTCCACTGAGCATGGCGGGTGAACAGTGTTGCTATCTGTCAGACTTTCTGGACCGTCATATGGTCACTTATATAGCAATATTTTGTTGATGTTGTACCAAAGTTGTAAATTAATTATAGACGTCTTCCATCCTGGCTCCATCTCAGTTTCCTGGACCAGATGTTGACTCTTCTTGATTAGTGTTGGCCTTGTGTTGACTTCCTTCTTAACAGTTGTAAACATTTATCTTATCACTGTCAAAGTTCTTATCATAGTTTGCCAGACAGGTCCATTATTTCAGGTCTTATTAGCAATGTTTAATTACAATTCAGCAAGCAGTTAGTAGTTAACAATTGCAGGACTTAATATTTTAGAATGGTCTCTTCAAAATTATTAGGTTTCATTCATTCATCTTCCATACAGTTCCATTCAAACCAGCACATAATATATTCATTTTTTTGTCACAGATGGACTAAGGCTATAATAAATGCACCATTGGAGCAGTGGCTGGCAAACCAGTGTATTTTAAGTTGCCATGAAAGTAGGAGTAGCAGCACAGGTAGCTGGCCTGATGACATCTGTACCCAGAAAACAGCTGCCATTCAGTAGTAGCAAGTAGCCCTGGTGGCACAGTGTGTTAAAGCGCTGAGCTGCTGAACTTGCGGACCAAAAGGTGCCAGATTCAAATCCTGGGAGCGGAATGAGCGCTTGCTGTTAGCCCCAGCTCCTGCCAACCTAGCAGTTTGAAAACATGCAAATGTGAGTAGATCAATAGGTACCACTCCTGCGGGAAGGTAACAGCGCTCCATGAAGTCATGCCAGCCACATGACCTTGGAGGTGTCTACAGACAACGCCAGCTCTTCAGCTTAGAAATGGATATGAGCACCAACCCCCAGAGTCGGTCACGACTGGACTTAACATCAGGGGAAAACCTTTACCTTTTTTACTATTACTACAGAGGCTGGATTGCCATCTACAAGGGCTGCTTTGTGCTTTTCCTACATGGCAGAAGCACTTTGGACTGCATGCCCCCTGGGTTTGCTCTTATTATTATTACAAAGACTGGATGGCCATCTGTTGGGGGTGCCTTGATTGTGCTTTTACTGCATGGCAGAAAGGGGTTGGACTGGATAGCCCCTGGGGTCTTCTACTGAAATACTATTAAGTTTATATTGGTTAAAATTTGTCTTCATGTTAAATACTACATTGTTCTTTCTTTCTTTTCCACTACAAACAAGATATGTGTAGTGTGCACAGGAATTAGTTCAATTTTTTCCAGTTAGTTCACACAAACACATCTGCCACTGGCCTGGCCGTCTATTAAATTTTAAAATGCAAGGTAGCCTGTGTCCAAAAATTTGCCTATGGCTGATAGACATCATATATAATATAATATTGTTTGTCGCTTTGAATCCCACCCATGGAAGAAAAAGGGCCATGGTAGAGCAATGGGTTAAACCCTTTTGCTGCTAAACTGCTGACCTGAAGATTGGCAGTTCAAATCCACAGGACGGGGTGAGTTCCTGCTGTTATACCTAGCTCCAGCCAATCTAGCAAACATGCAAATGTGAGTAGATAAATAGGTACCGCTTTGGCGGGAAAGGCATAAGGATGCTCCAAGCAGTCATGCCGGTCACACAACCAGGAGGTGACAATGCAGGCTCCTCAGCTTGAACATGGAGAAGAGTACTTCCCCAGAGCCAGGAATGAGCACCGTCTCCAAAGCCGGAAATGAAAAGAGAAGTCTTTTACTTTATCTGTATGTGCGTCTCATTGTATTTAACAAGACATTAAATCAGGGGTCCCCAAACTTTTTAAACAGGGGGCCAGTTAACAGTCCCTCAGACCGTTGGAGGGCCGGACTATGAACAAATGCCTATGCGCATGGCACATATTTTATTTTGAGGTTAAAAAAAGAAACAAATACTGCCTCAATGTTAATAATAATAATAATAATAATAATAACAATAATAATAATAAAGAAGGTTGGAAGAAACCCTTGGGCCACTTAGTCCAACCCCCTTCTGCCTTTGTGCACCAAAAGCACAGCAAGGAACCCCTGACAGATGGCCACCCAGACTCAATGTTAATAATAATAATACAACAATGGAGAGGGTTGGAAGAGACCCTTGGGCCATTTAGTCCAACCCTCTTCTGCCTTTGTGCACCAAAAGCACAGCAAAGCACCCCTGACAGATGGCCACCCAGACTCAATGTTACTAATAATAATAAAATAATGGAGAGGGTTGGAAGAGACCCTTGGGCCATTTAGTCCAACCCTCTTCTTCCTTTGTGCACCAAAAGTACAGCAAAGCACACCTGACAGATGGCCACCCATCCTCAATGTTAATAATAATAATAATAATAATAATAATAATAATAATAATAATAATAATAATACTGGAGAGGCCCCACTAAGGCCTCCAGCCCAGGGAGAAATCCGAAATAGCAATATACTCCAGATTTCTCCCTGGACTGGAAGCCTGAGTGGGGAAAGAAACTCTCCCTCACTCAGGTCTCCAGTCCTGGGAGAAATCCGGAGTATATTGCTAATCAAGAATAGCAATATACTCCAGATTTCTCCTAGGACTGGAAGTCTGAGTGGGGAAAGAAACTCTCCCTCACTCAGGCCTCCAGCCCAGGGAGAAATCCGGAGTATATTGCTAATCAGAAATAGCAATATACTCCAGATTTCTCCCA
Source organism: Anolis carolinensis (assembly GCF_035594765.1). NCBI lineage: Eukaryota > Metazoa > Chordata > Lepidosauria > Squamata > Anolidae > Anolis > Anolis carolinensis. The sequence goes on from NC_085841.1 coordinate 100,635,839, forward strand.
GGACTGGAAGTCTGAGTGGGGAAAGAAACTCTCCCTCACTCAGGCCTCCAGCCCAGGGAGAAATCCGGAGTATATTGCTAATCAGAAATAGCAATATACTCCAGATTTCTCCCAGGACTGGAAGTCTGAGTGGGGAAAGAAACTCTCCCTCACTCAGGCCTCCAGCCCAGGGAGAAATCCGGAGTATATTGCTAATCAAGAATAGCAATATACTCCAGATTTCTCCCAGGACTGGAAGTCTGAGTGGGGAAAGAAACTCTCCCTCACTCAGGCCTCCAGCCCAGGGAGAAATCCGGAGTATATTGCTAATCAAGAATAGCAATATACTCCAGATTTCTCCCTGGACTGGAAGTCTGAGTGGAGAAAGAAACTCTCCCTCACTAAGGCCTCCAGCCCAGGGAGAAATCCGGAGTATATTGCTGATCAACGTATTGCTAAACCTGGAGGAAACACACCTTAGTAATTAATAATTAATTAAATAATAATTAAAATACCTTTTGATCAGCAGTAAAAGGCAAGGCTCCTCCACAGCTTATGCAGGGAGAGTGGGGAGCCAGGTGAGGCTCAAAGGCTCATAGAGCAGAAAAGTGGCCGGGAAGGCGGAAAGGCAAGTCTCCAAGGCTTGTGCAGGGAGCGGGACAACGCAGGAAAGGGAGGAAAGCTGCCGCGGGCCGGATAAATGGCTCCGGCGGGCCGGATCTGGCCCGCGGGCCTTAGTTTGGGGACCCCTGCATTAAATGTTTGCTGATATCTGTTTACATTGTAATGCACTCTGAGTCCCCAAGGGGAGAAGAGTGGAATATAAAGTATTATTATTATTAAAAGTGTGATAAAAATAAATAAATAATATATATATATAAAAATATTTATTGGGGCTCCATGAGAAAGTTTTGCTTCAAAAACGGCTTCACGGCTGAAAAAGAACTCCTGTACTACACCATTGTAGATAATGAGTTTTGGGCATCTTGGGTCCTGGAGCCAACCCCCAACTCCATAAAAGCTCAGGATGTTGGTTCAAGATGTTGCTATTGGAGGGGCACCAATTATCAACATCATAATTACTATTATTGCAGGCCTGTCCCTATGGATCCTGCAAGGGAAAGGAAATACAGTATACTGGAATACAACATGAGTCATACGACGATATGATTTGATCTCTATTATTTAATTTATTTAATCTCTACAACACCTAAATGTTGCTTCCCAGGGTGCAGCTGGACACCACTTCAACGGCTATAGTTCATGGCCATGGAATCCTGGGGTCTGTAGTTTTCCACGTCTTTTGGCCTTCTCTGCCAAAGAGTGCTGGTGGCTCACAAAACAAGAAGTCACTTCACTCCATAGCTTTCCACCACGGCATTTCAAGTGGTGTCACAAACTGCGTTCATTCTACAGCGTAGATGCATCCCCAGGCCCCTTCCACACAGCTGACTAAAATCCCACATTTTCTGCTTTGAACTGGGATATATGGCAGAGTGGACTCTGATAACCCAGTTGAAAGCAGATATTCTAGGTTATATGGCTGTGTGGAAGGGCCCCCAGTCCTAGGCCAATGGCGGGAGAGAGGAGCAGGCGCTGCGGGTGCTACTTACTGCTCTGGTCTCGTAGAGCACCAGCTTCTGCACAGAGCTGATGATGGGGGCCGCCGCCGGCATGGCAACCGCTGGGGAGGGGGCTGCACCTGGCGCCAGGCCCTGAAGCCTCCTTCCCTCCCTCCTTCCGGGGAAGCCTAAGGCTACGGCTCAGGGCCGCATGAGCCCCAAAGCTTTTCCCGCTTCCCTCAAGATTCGAGGGAGACCCCAAAGATTGATAGCATACTGGACGCGGAACCTCCTCTCACACACAGGCCTAAAGGCCGTGCCGCCTCATCCTGCGCAGGCGCAGCACAGCGACGACCGGAAGGCCAACGCGAGCTTCACGTGACTGTCGTTGATGCAGCCGCAGCCATTTTGAGTTTGGGATTCCCTGAGGAATGCCTTAAGTGTGGCCCCGCTCCTAAGTACACTCCGTGTAGGATACCTGCCACGGGAACAGCTGTCAGCCAAAGCAGGATCCACACTGTAGAATGAATGCAGTTGGACATCCCATTAAATGCCATGTCTCAATGCTATGGGATTCTGGGCTTTGTGGCTTTCTGAGATTTACAGAGGCATGACAGTTAAAGCGGCGTGAAACTGCTGTAGTTCTGCAGTATGGATGGTCTCTGATTGTAGGGAAACTTCCCAAACTCTTTGTCCTCCCCTGCCAAAGAGTGCTGGTGGCTCCCCAAACTACAACTCCCAGGGTTACTTAACATTCGGCCGTGGTTGTCAAAGTGGTGCTGAGTCACATTCATTCTAGAGCAGGTTTGGGCAAACTTGGGCCCTCCCTCCAGGTGTTTTGGACTTCAGCTCTCTCAGTTCCTCGCAGACTCGGGCTCTTTCCTTTTCCCCAAGGGAAATAAGCTCCCCTCTAGTAGAAACACCCTAAGTGGATGGTTCAAACTTTTATCCTTTGCCCTGAAGAGGAAAAGGGAAGGACCTGAGGCTGTAAGGAATTGTGGAAGTTGAAGTCCAAAACACCTGGAGAGAGGGCCCAAGTGTGCTCAAACCTGTGCTACAGTGTAGGTGGGTGCAGCCATGGAGATTGTGTCCTGATTGTTTCAATATGTGTTGTGTATAATGCTCTTTTTAAATGGGTGTTTTGCAATATGTTTTGAACTGATGTTTTAATATGTTACATAATATACCCTGTTTCCCCGAAAATAAGACATCCCCGAAAAATAAGACCTAGTAGAAGTTTTGCTGAATTGCTAAATATAAGGCCTCCCCCGAAAGTAAGACCTAGCAAAGTTTTTGTTTGGAAGCATGTCCAGCGCCTGCCAAACAGAAGACCAGAGCATGCAGGATTGGTAAATGTACATACCAGCTGTACATGGAAATAATGGTAGTAACAAGAAATTCTTGATAGGATTCACAGTTTGTCTGGTTATGCTGGTATGTGATGACAACTACTGTAGAGTATATAATAAATGTTCATTTTTTTGTTCAACAATAAATGTGAATTCTTCTTCATGGAAAAATAAGACATCCCCTGAAAATAAGACCTAGAGCATCTTTGGGAGCAAAAATTAATATAAGACACTGTCTTATTTTCGGGGAAACACGGTAGTACTAGTAATAATAATTAAAAACTGAGGCAGAGGATAAAAGTTTGAAGACGACAGCTCATCTATGTAACACGGTTTTTGTTTCTGGATTATAAATGCCGTTTCCTAATTGGTTCTATCATAAAAACATGGGGAAAGTATAACCCAGATGAAAGAGACTGGAAGTTAATAAGTACCCTATTCTATCCCATCCCTTTACCTTCCCCTGCCCTTTTTCTTTCCTTTTTTCTTTTCTCTCTTCTTCCACTTTCCAGAAGATGAGAAACCCCTTCCATTTGGACCTTCCCCATATTTTGTTGGTCAGACTCATTGGAGTCAGTTTTATATATACGTACTTAAAGAAAAAAGGGAAAGATTTTTCTACGTTTCCATCTGTGTTTATATTTAATAAAATTATTTATTTTAAAAAATGGTAAAAGTTTACTTGACTGCCAAAATTCTGTTTATGCAAAACATCTTGCAGCACATTTTGCTGTAGTCTTTCAATGAATATCTCAACCAATGCAACATATTTATTTATTTCCAACATTTCTACCCCCCCCCCTTTCTCACCCAAGGGGACTCAAGGCGGCTTACAGAAACTGGCAAAATTCAATGCCAAAACAAAATTCAATACAATCAAGCAACACATTTAGATCAATTAACATTAACAGTACTTAATAAAAAAATTATACAATGCTTAAAAACATATAAATACTTAAATCCATATGTGTTGTCGAAGGCTTTCATGGCTAGAATCACTGTGTTGCCGTGAGTTTTCCGGGTTGTATAGCTATGTTTTAGAAGTATTGTCTCCTGACATTTTGTCCACATCTGTGGCAGGCATTCCTCAGAGGTTGTGAGGTCTGTTGGAAACTAGTGAAGTGGTGTTTATATATCTGTGGAATGTCCAGGGTGGGGAAAAAAACTCTTATTGGAGGCAAGTGTGAATGTTGCAATTAGCCAGCTTGATTAGCCAGGTGTTTTGTAGTTCAACGCTTAAGCGGCTGAGGGGGAAAAAGGAAAGGGCCTGAGGCCAGGAATTATGGGCGTTTAACTCCAAAACACCTGGAGGGCCCAAGTTTGCCCATGCCTGCCCTAAGTGGATGGTTATCCTTTGTCTCATGGTTATTATTATTGGCTTGGACCTATGGATCGAGTGGGAGAAGGACAACATATTAAAATAAGACATGAATCTTTATTATTATTACTATCATCATTATCTCCCTTTCAGTAGTAAACAAACACCCCTCTCCCCCCAAGCCATTCTGTCAGGCACGAGACAGATTCTGCAAATGAGCCATCCTCGCGCACGGCGGCCCCGTTGATTGGATGAAGAGAATGGGGGCGGGCCCGAAAGGGGCGGGGCAAGGCGGGCGCGGTCTCCTAGGTGACAAGGAAACAGAAATCAGGGCGCCTCAGTGGCTACCCGTTCCTTCGGCCCAACTTCAGTGGGCTTGAAGGGGGTGGCTGGGGACTGGCTCAGGCCCAACGCGCAGTAAGTGCTCCCTGGATTGCCCCTCTGTCCATTTCTGTGGTGGGGGCTCCTTTTCACCCCCATTTGGACACTACCGCCGGAATGTGGGTTGAGTGGCCTTGATGCAAGATTCATCTACATCACGCATGTGCAAACTTGGGCCCTCCATATGTTTTGGACACCAACTTCAACAATTCCTAACAGCCGGTAGGAGTTGGAGTCCAAAACACCTGGAGGGCCCAAGTTTGCCCATACTTGATCTACAATGTAGATTAGATGCAGCTTGACACCACCACCCAATATTAAGTATTCCTGGTAGTTGTAGTTTTATAAGATCTTTATCCCTCTCTGCCTAAGAGTGCCTTTCCAAACTGCAATTCCCAGGATTCCATAGCATTGAGACATAGCAGTTCAAGGGGCGTCGAACTGTATTAAATTTACAGTACAGATAAAACCACACTTTAGTGCCTTATTGCTAGAGCATAGGTCTGTTATTACGACTTAAATCATTATGTATTTGCCATTTGCAATACTCCACGTGACCTATAAGGAACGATAGGGAATCTTTAGTTTCCCTCAGTTTGGATTACAGCTCCCACAGGTTTTCACCCCCAACCACAAACTTTCATGGAGTTGTGTTGTCAAAGGCTTTCATGGCCAGAATCAGGACAGTACATAGAGAACACCACTCAGAAGAAAGGGGTATTGTAGACATGAAACAATCAGGGCCAGCTAACACCTACCAACAAAGAATTCCCCCAGGCTGGAAACAGCCAGACTTTGAAGCTACATTATTCCCTGCTAATCAAGGTGGCCAATTGCAATATTAATACTTGCCTCCAACAGACAAGCATTCTTTCTCCCACCCTGGACATTCCACAGATATATAAACCCCACTTTCCTAGTTTTCAACAGACCTCACAACCTCTGAGGATGCCTGCCATAGATATGGGCGAAACGTCAGGAGACAATGCTTCTGGAACATGGCCATACAGCCCAGAAAACCCACTTTCTGGGAGTTGTTCAGAAGTTCACAAAATGGGTCAGGCAGAAGGTCCTATACCTCTGCTGTCAGGTTAAAACTGCCTCTAGGCCACTGATTCCCAAATGCTGATCCTCCAGATGTTTTGGACTTCAGTTCCCAGAAGCTCTAATTAATTTGGCTAACAATCCAGAATTCTAGTAACTGATGTCTAAATGATCTAGGCACCCAAAATTGGGAACCACTGCTCTAGGCTGATCACCTTGGTTGCCTTTCGAGAGTTTATCCGTGGTCACTGGGGTTTAACAATACACACTCTTGATATCTGCTGGGATTTTGTTCCATGAATACACAAATCTATGGGTGCTCAAGTCATACTATATACAATGACACCGAAAAATTATGTGTCTTACATAAAACAGCAAAATCATTGGATTTTTAAAAATGTTTCCAAGCCCTGGATGGTAGAATTCATAGACATGGAGGACTGACTGTATAGATCAGGGGTCCCCAAACTAAGGCCCAGGGGCCGGATGCGGCCCTCCAAGATCATTTACCTGGCCCCCGCCCTCATTTATAATATAATATTTTATATCAGTTTTAATAATATAATATATTGTATATACATATAATATTGATAATAATATTATCGTTTTATACAATAGAATACTAATAATAATACCATATAATAATATTAATTATATGTTGTATATTACATATAATATTATAGTATAGTGGTATAGTTCAATATAGTAATATATAATGCTAATATTGTGCTATGCTAATAATATAATATATTGTATGTACATACAACTGCTCTGAATTCCCTTCGGGGTGAGAAAGGCGGGATATAAATGTAGTAAATAAATGTAGTAAATGAATAAATAAATAATTTTGGACTTAGGCTTGCCCAGAATCTGAAATAACTTGAAGACACACAACAACAACAATCCGAATTAACCTGACTATCTCACTGGCCAGAAGGAGGCCCACACTTCCTATTGAAATCCTGATAGGTTTATATTGGTTAAAATTATTTTCATTTTTAAATATTGTATTGGTCTTTCACTGTTATTGTTGTTGTTTTGCACTACAAATAAGATATGTGCAGTGTGCATAGGAATTTGTTCGGTTTTTTTTTCAAATGATAACTCGGCCCCTCAGCAGTCTGAAGGATTGTGGACCGGCCCTCTGCTTTAAAAGTTTGAGGACCCCTGGTATAGATGGTTGGCAGGTTCAGGTAGCTTATGAGTAAAACAAGTCCCTGATGTGCAGACTTTATAGTAATCTGAGTGAATAACACTTTTTCCCTTCCTAATATAGGTTTAATTATGACGTCTCAACAGGAGGAAATGCCTTGCCCTCTTGTAGATATATATGATGAAGATGAAACTGACCAAGCCTTTCTTCTATCAAAACCTACCTGTTTTGTCATCCTTGGAAAACCAGTAAGGGAAAGAATTGCCATTTTGACTATATTAACCATGTAGGCAATCTAATATGAAAACCAATCCAGTGTGTGTTTACTCAGATAATATGTTATCCTATGTTCAGTGAGGTTTATTTCTATTTAAGTGTGCACAAACTTCCTCATAAGCACACATATTTGGATGTAAACCCTGCTGACTATCAGTATATTATAAGCCATAATCTTTCCACTGTACTTTATTACTTCTGCAGCATTACAAAAGTATTATAACATTAAACAATTATTTTGTTTGTTTATTTCAGGGTGTTGGGAAAAAAACTCTAGCTAAAAAAATAGCCCAGTTTTGGAAGTGTACACTCATAAATGGTAAATATTAAAACTTTTTAGCTTAATATTTTTCATTTCTTGTACTTTTGAATGATTTCTAACATTCCAAAGGCCTATGAGGGAAATAAAATTATCTACTATGTTTTCCATTATCACCTTATGATTTTTTTTAGGATATTATATGTTAGGGTTGTTGCAGTTGTTAGATACACATACATAATACCTTTCTTCCAGTGAGCTTGAATTGGAATACATGACGTTCCTGTTCCATACTTTATCCTCACATCAGCCTTGGGAGATGGGTCAGGATGAGTGGACCCAGATCACCTAGCAAGTTTTCTGGATAAGTGGAAAGTAGAATCTGGCTCTCCAATGCCGCAGTGCTGTTCCTTAACCGCCAAGTTTTTAACTTTGTGGTTTTTCTATACATTATAACTGTATTCTCAATTCGCTTCTGACATGATAAATAAAAAACTCCGCTAAATGTTTTGTTAAATAATAAAACTTCTTTCTGTCTTTTAGAAAGCTCACTAAAGGATTAGTGTTCATTCTTTATACCAAGGATATAGGATCCACCTTGGAGAACTGATTGCACATCCAAGAGCTTTTCAACAAAAGATTTCCCTGTAGCTCCAGTTACTCTCATCTTATTCCCCCCCCCCCCCCCCCAATTCATTGACCTAGGAAGCACAGGCGGGATGGAGTCTTATTCCAATATTTCTTGCCTCTGTGAAGTTATTTAAAAGAGACATACTTTCTCTCTGAAATACTATTGGCTAACCTTACCACTTCAGCTTCTTTATTTTTCAGTTAAGTTCTTCCCAGGAACTAGTCTGTCCCAAAGAGAAAAAGCACACATCCAGGGGCGGTTCAACCATTAGGCAAAGTATGCAGTTTCTGAAGGCGCCATCCTCTAGGGGGCACCTAGGGGGGGCTGTTGAGGTGCCTCCGCCTAGCCACCATGGCAGTTAAAAGTGGCGCTGGGGTGCCTTCACTTTAAAGCAGAGGTGCAGAGCCATTTCCTTCAAGTGCTTCCCAAGCTTTGGTGGTGACCCAGGTGTTTTGGACTCCAGTTCCCACCAACCTCAAGCATCAGCCAAAGCAGTGAGGCTGTTGGGAGTTGAACTCTCCTCCTCGGGGCCTGGCCTGAGGAGGAGGCCACTTAAGTTCGGGCGTGGCGGCCACAGCTTGCACTCAGTGCTGGTGAGGAATGGAGGGCACCGGCATGGAAAGCGGGGGCCAGGGTGACGGGGGCGCCTATGGAGCGGCCAAGGCGGGCAGCCCCTTTGACCTGTGGTGCTTCCTGCAGCAGCTCCAAGTCCTTGCCCGACTCCTCAGCGCCATAAGTCAGGGCGGGGGGTTTGGGAGGGGGTTGAAGGAGTCTCCGAGTGCTCCCGGGCAGGGCTGAGGTACGGCCTCCTGATTGGTTGCTTCAGATACCTGGGCTTGAGGGAGGGAGTTACCAGCCCGAAGACTCTAAAACTCCCAGAATTTTATAGTATTGAGTCACGACAATTAAAAGTGCTGCCAAGTTGCATTTGTTTACTTTACAGCAGGCATAGGCAAAATTCTGCCCTCTGGTTGTTTTGGACTTCAACTCCCACAATTCCTAACAGCGAGGGGCAACCATGAAAACTATTTGCTCAACTATCTATGGCAGGCATGGGGCAAACTTTGGCCCTCCGGGTGTTTGGAATGCAACTCCCACAATTCCTAACAGCTGGTAGGCTGTTAGGAATTGTGAGAGTTGGAGTCCAAAACACCCAGAGGGCCGAAGTTTGCCTCATGCCTGATCTAAGGCAAACAATTAGCATAATAAAGCATACTGGGTTCAAGTTAACTAGCAAAGAAAGTGGGATGATGGTCATATGGGGAGTCAAGGCTCTTCTGGACTCTTGGACCGGTTCTTAAACACGCTTCGTGTATTCCAAGTAGACTGAAACATACTTGTGGATTATCTGCCTTGATATTCCTGGTTATATGACTGTGTGGAAGGACCCTCAGGCCTCTTCCATACAGCCATATAACCCAGAACATCAAGGCAGAATAACCCACAATATCTGCTTTGAACTGGGTTATCTGAGTCCACACTGCCATATAATCCAGTTCAATGTTTGGTGCTAAATGCGCAAATATAGTAATTCCTACATAACTTTACCATGTATTGAACTGCTTTTTCTGTTGATTTGTTGTAAAACATGTTTTGGTGCTTAATTCGTAAAATCATAATGTAATTTGATGTTTAATAGGCTTTTCCTTAATCCCTCCTTATTATCCAACATTTTTGCTTATCCAACGCTTTTATTTTTCAGTGATTGGTTTTTGGGGGGGGGGGGGCACCAGAATTCTGTTCGCTTACACTTGAAAATTACCTAGGGCCAGCCCTGCACACATCCCATAGTGATTTTGCCTCTAGGAGCAGTTGCTTGATTTAATTTTTCAAGAGTGGATTGAATGTATGTCACAGCAAGACAGGATTGGATTCCTGCTCATTCAGGACTCATCTGGGAACCCTTTGAGTAAAGGGCAAAGTCTTCAAAGACAGAGCCAGGTTCTCTGAGATTTTACTGAAGAATCCCATTGTGCAATTAGTGTCTTAATATTTTTAAACTGCAATCTGATTTTCCATGCAGTTTTATAGAAGAATCTTGTGATAACTTTGCTCTGTTAACTGTTTTCTTTACACATTTGAGGTTTTATTAACCAGAAAAAAAAAATACGGGAGCCCTCTGGTGGTTAAGACTGCAGTCCTGATTGTTGGTCAAGATCATGGTGAAAAAGAGATAATGTTATTTTAAAATCATATAATCCCACTAGGAAGATTAGAGAGGTGATATTGTGAGATGTAAGGAGTATTTATCATTTTCCTTCTTTATTGTTTTCATTCTTTTCCAGTGGAGGATTCGCCGTTATACAAGGATACCTTGACTTAAGAGTTTAATTCGTTCCGTGACCGAGCTCTTAACCCAAAATTCTCTTATCTCATAGCAGAATTTCCCATTGAAATATGATTAATCCATTCCAGCCCTCTGACCCCCCCCATTTTTGTTACATGTTTTAAAATAAGAAAATGTACTTTATAAATACCAAATAATATATAAATGCATGTTTATTTATTTAATTAATTATTTAATTTATATACTGCTCTTCTCCCCCAGGGGTATCCACTCATATTCACATTGAACAATAAAAAGAAAGATCAACTTTAAAATGGTAGAAGCACAAAATTGTGGCAAGGAAGCAACAAAGCAAAAAGTGAAGAGGCAGAAGCATCATTTTCTTCATACTTCATACATTCCAGCCTCCCTCCCTCTCTTGCTGTCTCTCCCTCTCTCTCTCTTCATGAAGCCAAACATACCAGGAATAAAAACAACACAAAATTAACAAACCCAAAGTTCTACAAAGCAGACAGCAATTTCCCAAACAGACAAGAACACAAGGCACGGAGGCTGCTCCCTTGAAACCCTAAAGCCCTGTACTCTCACTCTGGCGCTAGCTCTTAATCAAAATGCTACTCTTATGTCAAAGTAAAACCCAGGTGGAGCAACAGCTCTTAATTCAAAATACTCTTAAGTTGGGACACTCTTAAGCAGAGGTTCCACTGAATTGGCTTTCTGGTAAAGCAGCAGTGTGTGCGTGTTTTAAGATATATTTTCAGGGCAAATATGGATAAGTTCATTTCACATCTTTTTTAATGAAGATGAAGAACAAGTTGAAGAAGAAAATATCTGGTCCCAAATGTTTTTGGTGCTTAGCAATAGTTTACTTGTTCATTATTGCTGTCAAGTCAACTTTAACTTATGGTGACTATGATTGAGAGAACTCCAATTCACCCTATCATCATCAGATCTTACAGACTTAGAGATGTGGTCCCCTTGGTTGAATCCATCGATCTGTAATGCGGTGGTCTTCTTTTCCTACTGCCTTCTATCTTGCCAAACATTCTGGTCTTTACTAGTGAGCCATGTCTTCTCATCATATAACCAAAGTATGACACCTGAAGGTCTGACATCTCAAAGAATGGATACAGCGCGCAATCTTTAAATATACAAAAGCAACCCTGGCCAAGAAATTTAGGAATCCGGGTTCAGTGCTGAGTCCAGAAGTACACTGCAAACCTGTGTCTTTGGAGGGGAGTGTAACTTCATCTAACACATGATGTCCCTTTTGACTGACCAAAAGCAACCTTGTCTTTTCTGGATTGAGTTTCAGTTTGTTTAACTTCATCCAGTTGATTAGGGAGACACTGGTGGAGGACCAGACAATTTCCTCGGATTGGAATAGAAAGGCATAGTAAAGGCGGGTGTCATCTGCATAGGGATGACACTGCACCTCAAAACTCCAGATGACCTCTCCCAGTGTTTTCATGTTGACGTTAAAAAGCATGGGGAACAAAGCATATGAGGCCTTGAAGGAGGTCTAGGAGATCAAACAGGAATTTACCCAGCACCACATTTCAGATTCATCTCACCATGAAGGAATAGTGCTTCCATGTTTCATGCTAGTGAGACAGTCCAGAAAAATACCATGGCTGATGGTATCAAAAGAGACCCAGCAGAACCAACAGGACCCCCTGTCCAATTCCCTGCACATGTCACCCACCAACGCTGTCTCTGTCCCATAGTCAGGTCTGAAACCAGGTTAAAATGTATCCAGAGATAATCTATCTCATCCAGAAACCCCTGGAGTTGGGAGGCCACCACACACACTAATCCCTTGCCTAAAAATGTTAGGCTGGACATTATGGGTAATTTTCAGTCTTACTAAAGGGATTACAAATATGATCAGATGTTATGCTAAAAAGACAGCTTAAATCTCAAGAACCCATGCTTTCCATGGTTTTGAGTGATATTCAATACTGTGATCACATTATCTCCATATTGTGAGAATATGTACTAGCAATATAGCCACATTTCTAAATTACACTGAGGGGATGTTGTGGAATAGAAGCATATATTCATTTTTACAGCAATTCTGTGTTTTATTTATCACCCTTTAAAATCATCTTAATTAAGATCCATTAGATAAATTTGTTGCATATATCATGCATATATCATTTATGAGACAGCTGCAAACTTCTTTATGTTGTGTGTTTTTCAAGCTTTAGAATTGATAGATGAAAACGTAACTGCAGAAACAGAATATGGACTCCAGGTAAATACTGTATTGCAACTGGGGGTTGGGTGCCTTCTCTTGATCTGTATTTTTTAAAAGCTGTTATTCTCTCCAAGCTATTATTTTCTCCAGAGAAAGTCTGGAAACTTTCATAAAGCTAGGATTATTTCTAGAGAAATTCTTGTTTATCATGATGCTTGCAGCATTGAATTATTATGTGGTTTGACTGTAAGACAACGGAAGTCTGAATTGGGGATGTAGGCAAAAAGACAATAGCTCAATGCTGGAGTATATGCTTTGTTTGCAGCTTCAGGTCCTGCCATCTCCAGTGAAAAGCATATTGTGACAGGTGAGATCACCAGATGCAAAGAGAGATATAATTTTTAAAAAAATAAACAAATACGTTTGAAAAGTTTGTCAGAGATGCTAGAAGGCATCTGCATCAGTTGGACAATATTGGCTATATGAACTTACACAGTATAAGGTAGCTTCTTAAGTTAACTATTTATATCTTCCTATATAAAAATATGGTAATACATTGTTTTATTTGTTTTTCTTCAGGCTAAGGAATTGCTGTATCAGGGTCAAAGTGTTCCTGAAGAATTGCTTATAAAGATGCTGCTGAATAAGCTTGAATCTCCAGAGATTGTGCACTTTGGTATATGTTTCTTGTGAATTGAATATGCTCCACATAGTCCTATAAATGTGCTTCCTTTTATAGAGGCAAAATAAGTGGTCTGTAATTTGTATATTAGATACTTGATAGTCGTGATGGTAAGGAATACATTTTAGTGTTATGTATTGCTATGTATTGTTAGTAACTAAGCAACAAAAATCTGACTCTAATATTAGAAATCATCCTGGAAACGTTTTATTGTTAAGTAACATTGAAATCCTTTTGGAAATTATAAATATTCCAAACAGAAATTCTTCTCTTGGATTGTGTATTTGAAAGCTCAGTGGTACGCAGAATACATTTTTCCATTAAAAAAAATGGCACACTCTTTTTCTTTTGTACTCACACGATGAACACTCACAGTCAATCTCAAATTTGGCTCTACTTAACCATTTTTGTCTTATGAAACAAGGTAACTGATTGAATGTGACTGTTCTCATACTAGGTGTCTCTAGAACAATCCTTCTTACCAGGCAGCATTGATCACATCATTACTATTTTTAGTGAGAGAAGACTCTGTCATTCGATTGGATCTGCTGATAGGTCTCCCAGTGAGAGAAAGGCAATATGAGACTTTTGATAAAGAACAGTGTTTCCATTGCCTGAATGAGAAAGGAGGTGTCCTGCTGATTTTCCACTATTTTCACTATTTTCTGTTTTGTTACAATATTGGAGGAGCTTCCAGAACCATCTCTCAAACTTCCAGGATTATTATTAAAATAAAGAGTGAAGAGGGGAAGTGAAGGAAAAGGAAGAATGGCTCCTTCCATTTCCTCCAACTAGAATGTTTTTAACAGAGTTGTATACCAACAGAATAAACTGCAAAGATAAAGGTATTTTTTCTCTTATCACTGTAGGACCGCTAGTGTAGCTTCCGATGTTATATAACATGTAGTCTATCTAGAGCTGTTTGTGATTATGTGGGGCTACTTTAATCCTTGGAGCCCCCTGTGGCACGGTGGGTTAAACCGCTAAGCTGCTGAACTTGCCGACTGAAAGGTTGGCGGTTCGAATCAGGGGAGTGCTCCTGCTATTAGCCCCATCTTCTGCCAACCTAGCTGTTCGAAAACATGCAAATGTGAGTAGATCAATAGGTACAGCTCCAGCAGGAAGGTAACAGCACTCCATGCAGTCATGCTGGCCACATGACCTTGGAGGTGTCTACAATGCCAGCTCTTCAGCTAAGAAATGGAGATGAGCACCAACCCCCAGAGTCGGACATGACTAAACTTAATGTCAGGGGAAAACCTTTACCTTTACCTTACTTTAATGCTTAGATCAGAATTTGTGGACTTTGTAAGTAATATGGTTTGTGTAAAGACCATAGGTAGTAGAGCTCAGAGGATGGTAAAGGTACTCTTTCATTGTATTCTCACCACTGATCTAAGTGATGGATAAAAGGCCCCCACACAGGAGGGCAACTCTTCTAAACCAAGAGAGGAAGAAACTCTTTCATGCCACTATTAACATTTGCTCATGATGCTGGGAAGGACTCCAAAATCCATCTGCTTGTGGCAGGACCCACATCCCCTATACTTAGATTGCCTCTGAAAACAATACAGCCATTGTTGTGTCTTTGTTCAATTGATGATAGCCACAAATTCCTAGTTATGTGACTATAACAATGCTCAATAGGAAATTGTTATATTTGATACTGGAAATTGTTTGTACTTAATTGTGGCATGGGGTATAGAAACTAGCCACTTTTTATCTTATATGTTTTCCTCCTTATTGAACATCCACAAGTAGCACACTCATATATTTAAAGCAACTATTAAATGTGCCTATTTTGGATATTTCCATTTAATATTTTTTGGTATGTGTGTTTCTGCAGGTTATGTTCTATGTGATTTCCCTAGTCTTTCTGAGGACTTCCTAAGTATACCAGAGCAGATAGAGATAATTAGAAATTTAAAACTGAAACCAGATTTCTTGATAAATATTAAGGTAATATCAGTTTCTGATTATTTATTTGCCACCTTTGTACTTACTCTGCAGATGTGATCAACTGGTAGAATTATGTAATATAATTTTAATATTTTAGTTGTTTCAAAAGCTATAGCTGATACCACAACTGAAGTAGATTTTACTTCTGGTTTGGAAACCACTTTTAGCTTGGGACTTCCATTTCAGTGGGATGATGAATTCACTCTTGACTTTAGCTCAGATTTTAAAGGAGCCATCTAAACTATTGGTGCTATTTTGGTGATAGGCTGCAACACCTTGTGTAGCTCTTTTAAAGTCACAGAATCATATAGAGTTGGAAGAGATCCCTAGGACCATCCAGTCCAACCCCCTGCTATACACTCCTGACAATGGCTACCTAGCCACTATTTAAAAAAAACTCCCAAGAAAAAGACTCTACCATACTGAGGCACAGCATATTCCACTGTCAAACAGCTATTACTGTCAAAAAGTTTTCCCTAATGTTTTGGTAGAATCTGTTTCACTGTTCACAGTGAACATTTCCAAATATCATTCATATCATCTTGGGCCATTTTAGCTCTACCGAACACACACTAGATTATTATTTTAGATATTAAACACTATCTCAAAACACATACGCTAATATTGGTTTTTATACTTGCAATTCAGTATTATAGAATTGGAAAGACTCCTATGGGATTATCTTAGTTGGTCCTCTTTGTATTAAAATGTTATATCCTATTTTTAACTAGTGTCCTGATAATGATGTGTGCAAAAGAATCTCTGGACAAAGACAACACCCTGAAACAGGACAAATATTCCAAAGGGAAGAGTGGGATCCTGATATTATTGAAAAACGTAGAAAGAAGAAGAAAGAATCTCGTAAAACTGGGGAAGAGGAAGAAGAGGAAGAGGAGGAGGAGGAGGAAGCAGAGGAAGAGGAAACAAATCAGGTATCTTACTGTGGTTTCCTGAGAAGTCAGTATCAACACAGATGCACAAGGATTAGAAATGTTCACTGTGGGGATGTGAGTTATGGGTGTTTTCTGGTCCTTGTGATAATTTGTTACACAATAGAAAAACACTCTATGTGTGTTCTATCCTAACTCATCAGAACCAGAAAAAAAGGTTAACAAGGAAAAAACAGATAAAACAAACATACCTTCTTATATACTCCTATGTGTACTGAAGTATTTGTTTCCTTACTCCCCAAAATTCTAATGCACCCCGTTCGAAGACATTCTATTCTCAGGATGGCATGAGAGGACCAATCTACTTACAGTAGTTTAATCCCCTCTTACCAAACCAGCCAGATGGGAATCAGTGTTCTTTTTCAGTTTACACTTAAGACCCCTTCCCTTCACTACTGTTTTTCTATTCCTGCCCTACTAACTAGACATGGCAATTCCTTTTCCACAACAGTTATTTAAATTTATACATCAATTAGGTATACAATAGAGAGATAAGAGGCTCTCACAGGACTACAGCACAGCGTGTCTCTGAGAAGGAAAGAAAGGCAGAATTGAGATAACTATGCCAATTCACCTGGATGACGTGGACAGGATCCTTGGTGTGGTGAGAGCGACTACTTGTGCCATGGATCCTTGCCCCTCTTGACTAATTAAATCGGCCAGAGGAGGGTTGGGTGGTTGGTTTGTGAAGATAATTAACTCCTCATTGGCTCAAGGTAAATTTCCATCTGCCCTTAAACAGGCCATAGTGAGTCCTATTCTGAAGAAGGCCTCCCTTGACACGACCACGTGAGCAATTGAGCAATTACAGACCAATCTCGAACTTTTTGGGGCAAGGTCCTGGAGCGGGTGGTTGCCTCGCAGCTCCAGGGTTTCCTGGATGACACCAATTTTCTGGACCCTTCTCAGTCTGGCTTTAGACCTGGTCATAGTACTGAGACGGCTTTGGTCGCCTTGGTGGATGACCTCCGCAAGGAACTGGACAGGGGGAGTGTGACCCTGCTGGTTCTCTTGGACATCTCAGCGGCTTTTGATACCATCGACCATGGTATCCTTCTGGGTCGGCTCTCCGGGATGGGCATTGGGGATACTGCTTTGCAGTGGCTCCAGTCCTTCCTGGAGGGCCGTTCCCAGTTGGTGAAGCTGGGGGACACCTGCTTGGACCCCTGTCCATTGACCTGTGGGGACCCGCAAGGTTCCATTCTGTCCCCCATGCTTTTTAACATCTACATGAAACCTCTGGGAGAGGTCATCCGGAGTTTTGGAGTGCGGTGTCATTTCTACGCAGATGACACCCAACTCTACTACTCTTTTCCACCAAACTCCAAGGAAGCCTCTCCGATACTGGACCAGTGCTTGGCGGCTGTGATGGGCTGGATGAGGGTGAATAAGCTGAAGCTTAATTCTGACAAGACAGAGGTCCTCCGGGTCAGTCGTATGTCTGATCGGGGTATTGGGTGGCAACCTGTGCTTGACGGGGTTGCACTCCCCCTGAAGGCGCAGGTCTGCAGCTTGGGGGTCCTCCTGGACTCATCAATGACTCTTGATGCTCAGGTGTCAGCAGTGGCCGGGAGGGCCTTTGCACAATTAAAACTTGTGTGCCAGCTACGACCATACCTCGTGAAGTCTGATCTGGCCATGGTGGTCCATGCCTCAGTTACCTCTAGATTGGACTATTGCAATGCGCTGTACGTGGGGCTGCCTTTGAAGACGTCCCGGAAACTTCAATTTATCCAATGCTCAGCAGCCTGTTTTTTAACTGGAGCCCAATATAGGGAGCAGTCAACTCTCCTGTTTAAGGAGCTCCACTGGCTACCGTTCATTTTCCAGACCCAATTCAAGGTGCAGGTGATTACCTACAAAGCCCTGAATGGTTTGGGACCCTCCTGCCTTTGTGATCGTCTCTCCCCCTACAAACCTGCACAATCTCTTCGATCATTAGGGGAGGCCCTCCTCTCGCTTCCGCTGCCATCACAAGCGAGGTTGGTGGGGACAAGAGAGAGAGGGCCTTCTCTGTAGTGGCCCCCTGCTCTGGAACTCGCTCCCTAGGGAGATCAGGTAAGGCCCCACCCTGATGGCGTTTCGGAAGAACCTAAAAACCTGGCTTTTCACCCAGGCCTTGGTTAAGATCGCCCATCCCCATCATAATCATAATTATATTCCTCGACCTTTTGTATTGGTCGCATTTCTCCTGGTTACTTGACATTAGCTCAGGGCTCCTCTCATCCCAAATTGACCTCAAACGAATTTGTGGCACTTTATCTATGTTTCTGAGTTTGCAACTTATAATGTGCACTTTGCTAATCTATCATTGCAACCTCGCTGTTTTTAATTCTATGTTTTTAGTAAGTATGTTTCATTTTTCTGGTCAATGTTTAAATATTATAACCGGTGTATGTTATTGTTTATTGATGTATTGCACATTGTTATTGTTTTGTATCTGATATTTCTGTGAGCCACCCTGAGTCCCCTCCAGGGGAGATGGTGGCGGGATACAAATAAACTTATTATTATTATTATTATTATTATTATTATTATTATTATTATTATTATTATTATTCTCCAGTGAAAGTGAATAGGAGGAAGTGGAAAAGAACAATGTAATAAATTTTACAGGAGAAAGTGAATGCAGAAAGTCTGTTCATATAAAGATACTTGTAGTCAACCCATGAATAACTACATTGTGACACTTCTTCATTCCATCAAGAGATGCTGAAAAGTAGCATAGGCCGTTTTTGGTTCTAATACAGGAGTCTTGCTTACCCAACATAAATGGGCCAGTAGAATGCTGGATAAGTGAAAATGTTGGATAATAAGGAAAGATTAAGGAAAAGCCTATTAAACGTCAAATTATTTATGATTTTACAAATTAAGCACCAAAATATCATGTTTTACAACAAATTGACAGAAAAAAACAGTTCAGTACACAGTAACGTTATGTAGTAACTACTGTATTTACGAATTTAGCACCAGAACATCGCAATGTATTGAAAACATTAACTACTTAGACTACAAATAAAGATAGAATAGCATAACATCAATTTATAGTAACAACATTGTTGAAAGTTAAATCCGTAAAAAGTTCAGTCCTGTGAAGATTTTTAAAAATCTGTGATCCTTGCCTGCCTAGAGAAACAGCTGTGGATGTGGGCGAGAGGCAGACTGCGTTGGATAATACAGAATGTTGGATAAGCAAAGGTTGGATAAGCAAGACTCTACTGTATGTACATTACACTGGCTAGGACATAAAAATGCCACAATCACAAAAAATTAAGATCTGTTGGAACATTTCTGCTGAAAATATTCATGTGGTAAGTGACTGAAATTTGAGGACATGATTTACAACAGTGCTCATGCACTAATAGTTACATAACTGGAAAAAAGTTAGTCATCATGCACTGGTCATTACATCTCTGTAGGAAAAGGGGTGTTGTGCCTTAAAGAAGAAGGAACATGTTTTTGTCCCACAACCTTTAATCAGTTTGGCCCAGGTCTGTTAACCAGGGTTATGCGATGGCTACCCATCGTGATTAGTATCAGAGCATTTAAGCAAGATGTCAGTGATAGGTGCAGATGTTGTGTATTTTCCCAAGTTCAAATAAAGAGAAAAGTGTTGGAAAGATATAAACAGTATATGAGTCCCTCAGTTTGGTGTCCAAGGATTGTTTTAGAGGTCAGAGTATTTTAGGTTTAGAGTAATGAAGAAATAGCACTGCTTTGATATTTGGAAATAATTGACATTCCAAGCTGGTTGTATTGTCTTTATAAGAAATCTTACTTTGTCTTCAAACAATGAGGGCCATGCTCAGGTGGTTCCAGTGTATACCCGGCCATTCAACACTCAGTAGAACAAAGTGACATAATCATCATCTCTCTTACAGAGAAGTTCTTTTGGAATTTGGAGTGCAGTTTGTACCCAAAATCTAAAAATTTGATTACTTACTTTATGGGATTCTGCTATGGATTTTTGTATTAAAACACTATATACTTAAGTACAAAGCATTATGTAATTGTTTGTCTTCAAGTCACTTCTGACTTATGATGATCCTAAGGTGAATTATCAGAGGGGTTTATTGGCATTTGTTATGGGTGGGAAAGGTTGCTTCCGCTAATGCTGAGAGAATATGACACGGTTACTTAGTAGGCTAGGAGCCGCAGTGGCGCAATGAATTAAACCCTTGTGAACTGCTGACCTGAAGATTGTATTGCTGATCTGAAGGTTGCTGGTTCGAATCTGCGAAACAGAGTGAGCTTCCGTCTATCATCTCTAGCTTGCGGGGACATTAAAGAAGCCTCCCAGTGGCACATCCGATGTCCCCTGGGCAATGTCTCAGTAGACAGCCAGTTCTCTCACACCAGAAGCAATTTGGACGTCGCTTCTGACACAATAATAATAATAAAAAACTAGTAGGCTTTCATGACCTAAAGGGGATTTGAACCCTGTTTGATAGAATCTTAGGCCAGTGCTGAAAGTACTTCACCGTGCTAGGATATTGCCATAGATTTCAACATTAAAATGCCACATCCTTCAATAAGAATCATTATACACATTGCTTTTGTTTTTATTTTAAAAAATCAATAATTTGAACAATAACTTACGTAGTTGTGCTACTGTTCAGAATTGTAGTTCTTTATAATGCCTGAGGAAGAACTAGGACCAATCATGCTGTAATCTGAGGTTGTTACAATGTGTAATTCATGTAAAATTTCATCTCTCCTAGGCAGTTATTGATAAAGTCATGTTGACAGAAATTTTGCCATATTTAGTGCAGAGACCAGAAGATTTTTTGGAAAATGTGCAAGAGAGAGTTACTCTCTATAAGGATATTATGCTACATCCTCTGGAGGTAAGAACAAAACACCTTAAAATCTAGAAAAAGGAAAAGAACAAGTGTAGATCATCTTTTAATGTATATTTTCAATTGCTCAATGCTACTATCCCAGCACCCCATCCCTCTTGTTAATTTCTAAGCTGTCACATAATAAGACTAAAAAAATTATATTAATATGATAGACCCTATGAGTCATTTGCATGAATGCAGTCACATATGTGGTTAAAAGAACTTTAAAGTATACAGTTGAAGGATACCAAAAGGACCATCCAGTCCTATCCCATCTCATGCAGAAATACATAATCAAGATACTCTGGAAAGGTGGCCACCCAGCATCTGTTTAAAAACTTCCAGATAAGGAGACACACTCTGGCAGCATATTGCACTGTCAGACAGCATATTCCACTGTCTTACAGTCAGGAAGGTCTTCCTAATAAGTTCTTCCTCATATTTGGTTGGAATCTTTTTTTTTTCCTGTAGTTTGAATTCGTTGTCCTAGTCTCTGGGGCAACAGGAAACAAGCTTGCTCCGTCTTCAGTATGATATCCTTTCAAATATTTCAACATGGCTGTTATGTCACTTTTTAGCCTTTTTTCTTCAAGCTAAATCTATATATATAAAAGAGTGATGGAATCCCGGCGACCAACAAAACAACAAAACTAAAGGCCCCCCAACCTCAAAATTTGACAACACAACCCATCATCCACGCCTCTAGGATAATACAACAAAAAGAAAAGAAAAATAAAGTGCTAATTAGAAGGAGAGGAATAACTGTTTTTATCCAATTGCTGCCAGTTATAAGGCTAAGCTCCGCTCACTTGGTCTCCTAGCAACCCATTCAGCCCAGGGCCTCTTCAACCAGCCTTCTTCCACACTACCTATAAAATACAGATTATCAGATTTTCACTGGATTATATGGCTGTGTAGTCTCAAGGCCCTTCCACACAGCTATATAACCCATTTATAATCTTATATTATCTGCTTTGAACTGGATTGTCTTGACTCCACACTACCATATAATCCACTTCAGTGTACATTTTATCCAGCTGTGTAGAAGGGGCCTCATATAATCGAGTTGTAAGCAGATAATATAAGGTTATAAATATACAGTACACTCTCACTTATCCAACATAAACAGGCCGGCAGAACGTTAGATGTGAATATGTTGGATAATAAAAAGGGATTCAGGAAAAGCCGATTAAACATCAAATTAGGTAATCATTATACAAATTAAGCACCAAAACATCATGTTATACAACAAATTAGACAGAAAAAGTACTTCCATGCGCAGTAATGCTATGTAGTATTTACTGTATTTACAAATTTACCACCAAAATTTCACAATGAATTTAAAACACTGACTACAAAAACATTGACTACTAAAAGGCAGACTGCGTTGGATAATCCAGAACACTGGATAAGCGAATGTTCGATAAGTGAGATTCTACTGTAATATGAAATAAGTACAGTGGTAGAGTAATACAGAACAATATAATCTCTAAAACCAGGACAGTAAATAAAGAGCAACACTCTGAAAGCAGGGAAATTGGGAATTCCACAAAGGAAAAAATCAGGGCCAGCTAACACCTCCCAAGAAAGGATTCTTCCAGAAAGGAAGCTGAGAAGGGAGTGAAGCAGTGTGTATTACCAAAGTCATTATTATTATTATTATTATTATTATTATTATTATTATTATTATTATTATTGTGTTGCTGTGAACTGTGAAAATGAATACAATCTGCCTCCAAGTATTCAAAAACACTAAAATCAGAATATATAAAAATTCCTGTGGTATAATAAAACAGAACAATACAATCTCTAAAATCAGAACACTAAATAACGAACAACACTCTGAAAACGGGAATTCAACACAGGAAACAATCAGGGCCAGCTAACACCTCCCAACAAAGTATTCTCATCACCAAACTCTGGCAAATCCTGTTTTCTTAGGGCCACAGACAATAGAAGCACATAAAATATCGCAAAGAACACCACTCTGAAAACAAGGCAATTCCAGACAGGAAACAATCAGGGCCAGCTAACACCTCCCAACAAAAAAATCACTCACAGAGGAATCAGCCAAGCTTTAAAGCTGCAAGGCCATTAAATGCTAATCATTTCACCTAATTGCAGCATTCATACTTGCCTCCAACAGACAAAAAAACCCAGAAATACTGTATATTCACAACTTTTAGCAAATAATATCTCCTGATGGCACAGCGTGTTAAAGCGCTGAGCTGCTGAACTTCTGGACCAAAAGGTTGCAAGTTTGAATTGGGAGAGCAGAGAGAGCCCCCACTGTTAGGCCCAGCTTCTCCCAACCCTAAAGTTCAAAAACATGCAAATGAAACTAGATGAATAGGTACTGCTCCGGCGGGAAGGTAAAGGTGCTCCATGCACTCATACCACATGACCTTGGAGGAGTCTACGGACAACACCAGCTCTTTGGCTTAGAAATGGAGATGACCACCAACCCCCAGAGTCAAACACGACTGAACTTAATGTCAGGGGAAAACCTTAACCTTTTACCTTAATTACCACCAATACCTCAATACTTTATTTCCCATACCACCATACTTCGCCACAGCAACGCGTGGCCGGGCACAGCTAGTATTCTTATAAAACAAGCAAAGCTACAGGCATAGTGCAATGTCCATGTGTCAATTTTTAAAGAAATCTACAGTGAAAATCCTGGTGCAAAAAACTGGCTAAGGTTTGTAAAGCAAACTGTGTGAGGAATGTCTTGGGAGTTGAGCATGTTTAGCTTGGAGAAGAGAAGATTGAAAGGGTACATGAGAGCCACGTTTAAATATTTGAGATGATGTCATTGAGGAGAGGGGAATCTTGCTTTCTGCTACTCCAGAGACTAAGATGTGGAACAATGGATTCAAACTGCTGGAAAAAAAGGTTACGCCAAAACATTAGGAAAAACGCCTTGGTGGTTATAGCTGTTTTACAGTGGAATATGCTGCATCAAAGTATCATGGAGTTGTCTTCTCTGGAAGTTATTAAGCAGAGGCTGACAGGAGTGCTTTGATTGGTGTTCCTGCATAGAAGGGGGCTGGACTCTTCCAACTCTATAATTCTATGAAAACGCTTTCAAATATGTGGTCATCAAATGCGGTGGAGTTTTATGTGATCTTATGTGACTTTTTAAAATCAGTTACCAAAAATATTTGGTTCTTCTTTTAAAACATTCAGGAATTAATGGCTGAGCAGGATTCCCAATATCTTTTTGAACTTGATGGAAATAAGACTGCAGAAGAACTTTTTACAGTGAGTGAATGGGAATTATTGCATATTACTTTTAAAAGAAACCTGATTATCCTTACTGCAGCTTAAAACTTTTTGTTGTTGTGTTGTTGCTCAGAATGTGTGACTTGTCCAAGATCACTCAATAGGTTTTCATGGCCCTTGTCTCCCATTGTCCTAATTCAATAATTACCACTCCACCACTCTGTTTAAATGGCTGCTTGCTCTCTACGGTATGTGTCATAAACAAAAGCTGATTAAAATAATTATTTCATTGCCTGTCAGTAACCTTCTGGGCATATAAAACATGTAATGAATTAGTTAAGCATATTAGTCCAAGAAATAGTTATATCCAAAAATCTTGTTTTGATAATTTTCTAAGCCATTATCTTACCACACAGTGTATATTAATGTATTTTAACTGCTATTAATACCAGCAGTGGTACTTAAGCTGAACCTGCCACGTTCATATGCACAGGAAGCATTTCTATTAAGCTCTTTGACATGTAACAGTCACCAGTGTTTTGTGATGTATTAGAGATGTAAGTGTATTATGGAGAACTCTGATAAATATGCAGTTCAACAGGTTCAAACAAACTGTGTGACCTACTGTGCTATTTATAAAAACAACCAATCCATCAACTATGGCTATATACAAATCAATTGTGTGGAGTAATAGAGCATATACTTTTAAAATTGAAAAGCAACTGTGCCTCTGAGCCCAGAGATTTGTCTGCAGCATTAAAAGTAAACTCATAGTCTTGTTATACAACATCCATGCCTAGACCCCTTCCACGCAGCTATATAAAATCCACATTGAATTGGATTATATGTCAGTGTGGGCTCAGATAATTCAGTTCAAAGCAGGTATTGTAGATTATCTGGCTTGATATTCTGGGTTATATAGCTGTGTGGAAGGGCCCGATGTCAGTTGAGAAGTTTAATTTAGGAATAGATAGAGGATGTCACAGTTAAAACAAAGAAGAGTCAGAAATCCCCTATTCTCTTTTTCAAGCTTCCAAGAGATTTACCAATAGATCTCAGGATCTATTCTGCCTCCCCTAGCAGTACGCATATATACTTTGATCTAGAATCTCATTAATGTTTTGATGTGATCTCACAAACATTTACCTAACATATGGTTTCTGGCACTGTCAAATGGGTCTGAAACTCTTTTAGTGATGGATATTTTCTAGAGTACATTACTCCTTCCACTTGCTTCACAAGCAAATCAGTTACTTCTTGGCAGGGGGTTGGACTGGATGGCCCACGAGGTCTCTTCCAACTCTAAGATTATATGATTCTATGGTACTTCACACCCTTTCATTGGAAGGAGCTTTCCATAGCTCGTCATCTCCTGCTTCAAGGCAACAAGGCTTTCATAGACCTCCACTGCCCAAAACGTTTTGAAGAGCACATTTGGATTCTATGCACTGTTTGTAGTGGGGACGTCCACAGCTATTCAAGCAGCTTTTCAAAAGTGGAAAGACGGGTATTTGTAAGGCATCACCATACAGCTGGCATTTTTATTGGCTCAGGTTACATAGTTAATAAATAGTCTTGGTGGCTTTTGAAAGGCATTGAAGCAAGTTTCTGAACTGGCTATTTATTTCAAAACATACCCATGATAATAACTGAATATTTCAGTGGCAATTTGTTTTTTAAAATTCATGTGGTTTTATTTAGTCAGTGATACTCCGCCTTCAATCCATGGGCCAACGAAATGGAGCACTTCTCACCAAGCTGCAAAGTGAGGAAGAAGAAATGTTGGAGGGACTGGAGAATGTAAGCTTTATATTTGTGAGGCTGGTTGGCTGTAGTAATAGCATCTGA
The DNA here is from genome assembly GCF_035594765.1 of Anolis carolinensis. NCBI lineage: Eukaryota > Metazoa > Chordata > Lepidosauria > Squamata > Anolidae > Anolis > Anolis carolinensis. The sequence goes on from NC_085841.1 coordinate 100,661,786, forward strand.
TCTCATAAGATGGGCCTTGGAGTTAATATGGTAACAAAACTGTTGTTTGCACTTGGGGCCCTTCGACACAGCTGTACAAAAACCACATTGAACTGGATTGTATGGCAGTGTGGATTCAGATATTCCAGTTCAAAGCAGATATTGTGGATTATCTGCCTTGATATTCTGGGTTAAATGGCTCAAGGACCCTCAGATTCAAATGTATGGCTCTACTGGAGGAATAGTTTCAGTACAGTTGACAATGTCTTCTGGAATTCGATTGTATTTATTTGCCAACTTTCTAAAGCTGAAACTTTCTAACTGAAAGCTGTCTTTTATCAAGAATTTTCTTCTTAGTTTTGAATAAGTCCTGTAACTTCAATCATATTGATGTTGTGCTGTTCATAACACATTATTTTTTAATTATCAGTGTTATAGAAAATCAGTAAAATAATGTTTTGAAGTGTCTTAAGGTAAAACAATCAGATTTTTTTTAAGTTGCAAAATATATATATGCTTTAAGTGTTTCATTTTATTATCAGGATGAACTTTTTCGGGTGCTTGCAGCCTATAAACTTGTAGCTCCAAGATACAGATGGCGCCGCAGCAGATGGGGACGGGCATGCCCTGTGGCTTTAAAAGGTGGTGAAATTGTCATGGGATCACCAGATTTTGCCATTAGGTAGGCAAAAATCCTGAGTGCATTGGTATATGCTCTGCCACTCTAAACTTGCAGTTCAATGCCTTTGTTTTCTTCTTAGCTTTTTAGGTAAGATGTACCTTTTGTCAACTGAGGAAGCACAGAAAGAATTTATGCTCAATCCCCGGCCCTACTTGATGCCACCTATGCCACTCCCACCTTGTAAAGTTCTAGTACTTGGACCACCATTGTCTGGCAAATCAACTCTGTGTGATTTAATTGCAAACTATTATCAGGGAAAGGTGAGTGTCAATTAATTTGTATACCTAAATTGCAAAGGTTCAGATTTAAACAGCAGTTATGCATCTTGTTTTCAACTAAAATTATAGTTTTCCAAAATGAAAATGAACTTTCATCATCACGATATATGTGAGAAAGGACCATATTCCTCCAAGCTTGGTGTCAGTAGATTTGTTGCTATTTGGTTTCTATATCTAATTCATAAAGTTGCTGGTTTAAATGTTAATAGAGGGTTGTGTTCATGTGTGTGTGTAAGTGTATATATGCCTTCAAGTTGCCTGCTGACTTTTGGTAGACCCATGAACTTAGCCAAGTTTACTTAGCCAAGAAATTTCCTTAGCCAAAAAATACTCAAGAGGTAATTTTGCCCATTCCTTCTGCTTAAATGTTGTCCTACAGCACTTGGTGTTCTTTGGTGGCCTTCCATCCTTGCTTAACTATCAAGATGAGAAATGATTTGGTTGTTTTGGACTATTTATTTTTATTATTTATTATTTATATGATTTATTATTATTTATTATTATTATATATTTTACTTTTTTCCCTTCACAGGACCGATGGCATCTTTAAACAAACTAAACCAAAATACAGCTAAAAATCTAATTAGTACACACACACATACATATATATACACACACACACACATGCGCGCGCATACACATACACATACATATTATGATTTTACTAGAAAAAATAGTTAAAACAGTTCAAAATCAATTTAATACATAACAAAAAGTAACATTTACTCACCCCATTAAAAGCTAATTTTGCCACAACATGTTAAGAGCCAAAGCCCTGCCCAAATAAGACGTGTGCCTGCCAATGGAAATAGTGGACCAGTATAGAATTCCACAACCTAAGGGCAGTCACTGAGGCCCCTTCTACACTGTCATATAATACAGATTATCAAAATAGATAATCTACATTATCTGCTTTGAGCTGGATTATATGAATCTACACCAAAGTATAATCCAGTTCAAAGCAGATAATCTGGATGTTATATGGCAGTATAGAAGGGGCCCTAGCATAGTCTCCCAGAAGGATATCCTAGTCCAATAGAACCAGTTGTGAGATCCAGCAGAAACAACAGAAATGTGCTTCCTCTGTCCAATTCACAGTGTAGAACATGCACTGAGATTACTAAAATTTCCTCCATTCCATAACCAGGCCTGAAGCTGGATTGGGATAATCCATTTCATCAAGCAATCTTTTTTCACTGAGTCCTCCTCCCATCTTGGCTAAGATAATTGTGAGCAATACTGCTATCAGATGTAGAGTTCTCAGCAAGTGGAAGAGATGAATTCACTTGGTAGAGGTGTGTTTCATCATCAACACTTCCTGCCCTTGGAAACCTTTCAACAGTAGGGGGTCTAAAGACATAAAGCAGGCTAAAGTGATAGAGCTTAATTTTTCCTTTATGGCATCCTAAATGTTCCTGTGACATTTGGAAGTAGAAATGCCAATTGAACCAAGGACTGTGGAAAAGTAGAGTTGCTGAAGCATGTTTGTTTGAGATAGACTGGGACAGGGGAGGGGAGTAGACATATCTAGCTGCCTTCCATTTTCTACAGTTTAATTTTCAGTGGCTTTGTTTAGGTTTTTGACATGGATGTCCTTCTACAAAGACACTATGAAAATGCAAGACTAGAGCTCATTGAGCAAACTCGTATTGAAGCAACAGAGGCAGGCATTATTAAAGTGAAAGAAAAACGGGAACTACAGCGGCTATTACAGGAACAAGGTGATGGTATTCTGTATAAATTTGAAGACATGTAGGTGTTTGCACCATATTACAAAGATATCCCTCAGACCTTCTTCTGAGCTAAATGAAATGGAGGCTGTTACTACATCTATCTGTCTGCATCAGTCAGTTACTACAGTACTTCTATCTATCAAAAGTTCATTTCACTGACTAGGTGTCTTATCTAATATATACTCACAAGTATAGCAATATGCACTAGTAAATGGTCAATAAACAGGTATAAAATATAAACTTATATTGAATGAAATACAATAAGTGCAGAATTTACAATTGTAATGTTAATGCTCCGTGCATCTAAATAAATATATAACTAAACAATGCTTGCTCTATACATACATTTTCCACTTGTGAAATCAATCAGTTGAACTGAAGAGCATGTAGAACACACGACTGGTTTTGACTCTTAGTCTTCTTCAGGTGAGTTCATCTGAGAAAATTATAATGAATTAACAGGAGCGTATAACATATCCACTTAAATATAGTTATAAATCTAAGTACTCACAATTGTATATTCACATGAAACACACTTTACATTCCTCTCTCAAGTTTGTGTTCTTATATCTTTTTTCAAGGGTGGGTTTTAAACAAAAGGAACAAATAATGAAATGATTGAAATGATTTTGTCCTATTATCTTCTACAGCCTTACTAGCTGCTGAAGAATCTGCTGAAAAGGACCAAGATGAATATGAAGACAGCAATCCTACTGATGACAGAAGTTCAGTGCAGCCTAGTGTTTCACTGTCTGCTAGCCAGAAAGGTCATATAATAATGCAGTTCTTTCACTGTATTCAACTATAAGGCCCTCACTTCTTCATCTTTATTGGGAGCTTACTTTATATATTCACAATTCTTTTTTCAAATTTTAGCTTTGAAATAATTTCCAGATTTCAGGAAGCCCATGCATAAAAATTATGATATTGCTAGTTTAGAAATGACAATCACTATCTTTCACAGAACACTTAGCAATCTTTTACAGAACCATAGAATTCCAGGCGCATGTTGCGAAACTCTGCTATGGATTATACAACTTCCATGGTTGTAGTGCTTTGTACAATAGCATAATTCTTGTGAACTATAGTAAGAGTCACTTCAAAGTAAGTATACTTGTAAGTTACCTGACCACTCTTAGCACATTTAGAGTGCTCAGGTTTTTATACATCTGAATATGTTCACCAACCATACATTATCTTTGTTGCTAGGGTCTATACCAGCAGGATACAAGTAGAATATTAAGCTTACGGTATTTTATCATTTAATCTGGGGCAGGGGCACACATTCTCACTGGACCTGGATGAATTACGCATTCTCTCATGCTATAAAACAAAAATTGGGAGACTCCTCCCCATCACTGCCTTCACCCTACACATACTTCTAAAATGGTTGCCTTCAGGAACATGAATGTAAGGGATAAAATTTCATGTATAAATAATCATGCATTGTTTTTCTCCATCTACTTCTGTAGTGAGTTCTACCATAAAAGAAGATGATGAAAATGAAGAGATGTCCTCATCCCAGACTGCAATTCAAACTGGTATTATTGATAACCATATTAAAAATAGTAATTGTTTGTAATGAAAGTGATCCTGGTAGAAGTAGATTTTTTTTGTTTCCAAAATGGATACAATATTTTTGTAGGGACTAGACATTTCTCAAAGCAAATTATACTTACTACCTTTACCAAAATCTCAATCAAGAAACTCATGTGTGGGAAAAGGGAAAGAGCATCAAAGGTCCTTTGTACAAAAAGCCAGGGGAAACTATTAGACTAAAGCTAATGCAAACTAAAAGCCCAGGTGAATATCAATTACGTCATTTGGAGAGCATGTTTCAAAGAAATACAGTTTATCAGAGAAGGTGCTATCATTGATACTTTTTGTCTCAATTCAAATGATGCAGATGGGTAGATTCATGCAGAAAGATATTTGTGATATCTTAATGCTGAAAGGTATACGTTTTTCTTGTCCTGAATGCATCTTGGGGTGCATTTTGGAGTGGCATGACATGTGCCTAATCCCAACTTGAGTTAGTAATATAATAAAATCCTTTGTTTTTTAAGATCAATTTGCAGAGGTAGGCTTTATATCTTCATCAAATAAACTTTCCAAATAAGAGCTTAGTTTGTGAGAGTCTAAGAAATGTTTATATTTTATGGTATAATCTGATTTACCTTCTCTCAGAGTCAATACTGGTCAACATATTCTTTCTCTGATCTTTTACTGTGTATTTAGCGGCCCAAGAGAAGGAATACACCCGTGACCTTTGGCAAGATGTTAGGTATCTTTGGCAGTTTTAAATCCTTGCCTAGGTCAAGAATTTACTTTCTCCATTTCCTCCACTCCTCCCCACCTACCACTTCTTGCTTCTACTGGCTCTCTTGTTCTCAGAACGTGCTTTCCTTTGCTTCATATTTCTGCCCAGGTCTTTGGTATCATGTATTATTGCCTCAAAAGATAGGAGATCGCTAAGAGCACCACAATAATAAATACTGTTAACGTTTTCTTCTGTATCAAAATGCATTTTCCTAACTACCTATATTAGTCCTATGTTCATAATATAGTTAGTTTAAAAAGTAAAAAGTACTGTATGAAGCATTTGGCCAAATTATTGTATGAAGTTGCATCAAATATTAAGCAGATCTTAATTCACACAGCTCTTTGCTTCTTCCTACAATCTCCACTTCCAGATCTGCTCTGAGGATCCCTCAACCATCTGCTATAAATTTGAGAATGTGTTTGGGATGGGAAAAAGCACAATTGCTGTTTATACATTATCTGTTAAGAAGCCTTCTGTAAGCCAAAAAAAAAAAACTAATTGCATTTCATCCATTGGTAGGTACACAGCTGAATATTCACTTTTGCATGTTTGCTACTAACTTAACAGATTCCTCAACTCATCAAACAGAATCAGATGTTCCTCCTGACAATCCAGAGGTTCAAGCATTTGTACAGCAAGCTATAGATGCTGCAATGATAGCTCCAATATTGCTGCCACCAGAAGCATATATGGAAGTATTGGATGAAGCCATTTCAGCGGTAAAAAAAGCCAGTATCATATGAAATTGATAGTTATAAAGAAGCCTTTTAATAATTTGCATCTGTATATATTTTCTTTGGAAAATTTCATTGTGTAATATAGATAGACAAAATACTCATGAAAGAATATTGTCGTTGAGATTATTGGTGATTATTAGATCCACATGAGATGAAATGTTTGCATACTATTGGGTATGAAATGTTTTGTCCTAAAGTGAAATCCTAGAATTATTTTTCAGTGAGAGCTTTACAGTTGCCAGAATTAAGGAGAGCCAAAAAGTTGGAGTTATACTTTAGTGACACAGCTCATATGCAACATCCTGCAAAACCTTTTAAACTTTTGTTTCCCCTGTCATTCTGTTATAGACCTTCCAATTCACAGCAAATGATATAGCTTATATAACACCTCCAGTCCACAATTTTGTTTCTTTGATGTCCATTTATGATACATAAAAAGATTGTTTAATTGACAAATGTGAAAAAGCTGGTGCTTAACTGAAAATGAATAACAACTTGTTTTTATGTTTTGCAAAGTTGCCCCTCAGAAATTTTGGTGTGTGTGTTGCAATCTTTTTTTTAAAACTGCCTTTAGATTCTTCCCAAGGAAAAATGTCTCAGGAAGTAGTAGTAATCATTGCTTTACTTCCCACTTTTTAAAAGACAAGTTGAATGGTATTTTTTCCAATCTCACATTTGTTTCAACTTTCCCCCTCCTTTTCAGTATAATGAAATATTTCCTTCCTAACCAAAAGACTGTTCTTAAAAACTAATACATTTGATTCTTACATGAATTTTAGTGATAGAAGCATTTCCAGATCCCAACTCCCCTATTTTTGAGATGTTTCCATCGTCTTTTCATTCTGCCCCATACTTCTAGAATTCATTTTTTAAAATGTTTTTATCCCTTCCAAAAAAAAAACCCCTCATTTTGCATTAAAACAGTGAACGTCTGCCGTTTTAAAAATCCTTCACTTACATACTCAGTAGTCACTACTTACTACTGACTTCCTGCTTCAACTTTGATTAAAGCAACAAGAGTGGGAAAGGGAAAGAGGAGATGTTGCTGGAAACATCACTTTCTCAATTTGACTAGTACATTATTGCAGCTTCCCCCTACATAGCAGAGTGGATGTTGAAGGGGCCAAGCAGTTCCTGACCTCACTGGTCATGAGGATGAGAAATTTATTCATGTTCTTTCAAACTATAGTACAGCTCTCCAAAAGTCTGAGAGACCATGAACTGGTCCTTTGCTTAAAGGTTTTTTTTCTATTTGGAGATAATGCACATTGCAATGCTTCCTCATGGTTTCAGTTTTGAACCGTTAATGCTAGGCACACATATTGTCAGGACCCAGGCTGCAGAGCACCAATAACCATGCGCAGAGGCCAGATTCTATCTAATATCTTTATTAAAGGAATATATAAAGTCAATAAAAACAAGTGTAGGATATAGTTCAGAAATAGACCTTTCAGGAAAGGTCAAATATAGTCCAGGAAAGCAATGTCCAATATATGATATTAAAGCCCAAAGTTATAATCCACTTCACCGAAACACACACTATCTGGCAAACAATAGTGTGGGGAACTGAAACGGTGGGAAACCCAAGTTTTCCTCTTCATCTGCCACAATAATACTAGGAACGGGACTACATGGCCCATGAGTCATCACACTATCCCCCTCCTCAAGCCACCTCTCCAAAATGGGCCCTCTCCCCAAGGTGTGGGGCCGCGGCTTGGCAGGGTAGGCCTGATGGAAGCGGCGGACTAGGTCGGGGGCATGGACTGTGGAGGCGTCTTCCCAAGAGCGTTCTTCGGGGCCAAAACCCACCCAGTCAATGAGATACTGAAGGCGGCGGCGGTGGAAGCGGGAATCCAAAATGTCCTGAACCTCGAATTCCTCCTCCCCGTCCACCAAAACAGGGGTGGGGGCCGGCCGGTCTGCATCAGGGTGCACACCATCCGCCGGAAGGAGCAGGGAGCGATGAAACACTGGATGAATGCGCATAGAGGCGGAAGTTGGAGTTTGAAAGTCACGGGGTTAAGTTGCGCCACCACTGGATAGGGACCAATGAAACGGGCATCTAGCTTCCGGCAGGGACGGTGGGAGGGCAAAAAGCGAGTGGACAGAAGAACCCGATCTCCTACCTTGATCTCGGGGCCCGGCTGGCGATGACTGTCAGCGTGGCGTTTATAGTCCTCCTTGGCTTGGTCCAGTTGCTGGAGCAATAGTTGTTGCACCGCTGTGAGTTCTTGCAGCCAGTCCTCCGCTGCGGGGACTTCTGAGGTTTCAATGACAGAAGGAAAGAAACGTGGATGGAAGCCGTAGTTTGCAAAGAACGGGGTTTCTTTAGTTGAAGCCTGGACACCGTTGTTGTAGGCAAACTCTGACAGAGGTAACAGGGAAGCCCAATTGTCCTGCTGGTAGTTTACATAACAGCGAAGGTATTGTTCCAAAGTGGCATTGGTGCGCTCAGTTTGTCCATCCGTTTGGGGATGGTGAGCTGAAGATAAACGAGAGTCTATGCCCAATAGTTTTTGTAGTGCCTTCCAGAAACGAGAGGTGAATTGAGATCCACGGTCTGTGACTAAACTCTTGGGCAATGCATGTAGTCTGAAAACATGCTGAAGGAATAAATCTGCAGTCTCTTTGGCCGTGGGAAGGCCATCGCAGGGAATGAAATGGGCCAACTTGGTAAAAAGGTCCACCACCACTAGGATCGTGGTGAATCCAAGGGAGGGTGGTAGGTCAGTGATAAAATCCGCAGAAATTATCTCCCATGGGCGAGATGGAGTAGGAAGGGGATGCAGTAGCCCTGAGGGCTTCTCCCTTCTTGTCTTGGAACGCTGGCATACCGGGCAGGTATTGACATATTTCTCCACATCCTTACGGATCTTGGGCCACCAGAAATCTCGTAGGATCAAATGCATGATTTTAAATAGCCCAAAATGCCCTGCTGGCTTGCAGTCATGACATAGATGAAGTGCCTTTTCTCTGCCAGGTCCTGGAGGGATGTAGACATGATTTCTGTAGCATAGTAGCCCATCCTTAAGTGAGAAAGGAAAACGTAGTCCTTGGCGAATTTGGTCTTGAGCCCAGGCATCCGTCTGTTGGCTGGCTCTAATTTCTTGAGCACAAAGGGGTCCTGGGGTAGAGGGAGTTGGTTCAACTGCAGTGGATTTGGTGCTTCCCACTGTGAGCGTGGCAAAGTTTTCAGGCTGTAGCAATTGGGATTCGAAGGTCTCTCTGCGCCCTGCAGCATACTCTGGTTTTCGTGAAAGAGCATCTGCTTGCTTGGTCTGAGCAGGGGTTACATAATGGATCTGGAAGTCAAAACGCTCAAAAAACAAAGCCCAGCGCTGCTGCCTTTGATTTAACTTGCGGGCAGTTCTTAGATGCTCCAAATTACGATGATCAGTATGAACCTCAATGGGAAATTTGGCCCCTTCTAACCAATGTCTCCAATTTTCAAAGGCTGCCTTTATGGCCAAAAGTTCCTTTTCCCAAATAGTATAATTTCTCTCTGGGGCTGTTAGTTGACGGGAGTAAAAGGCACAAGGGTGAAGATGTTCTCCCACTGGTTGCATGAGTACAGCCCCGATTGCCACATCGGAGGCGTCAGCCTGCACAACAAAAGGGGTCTTAGGATCAGGGTGCTGTAAAATTGGCTGGGACGTGAATAGCTTCTTTAGTTGCTGGAACCCTTCCTCTGCTTGCTCCGTCCAGCGGAAGGGCTGTTTTCCACGGATGCAGCTGGTGATTGGATCAGACCAGCGGGCAAAGTCTGGAATGAACTTGCGGTAGGAGTTCGCAAACCCCAAGAAACGCTGCACCTCTTTCTTGTTGGTTGGCGCCCGCCATTCCAATACTGTTGAAACCTTTGCCGGGTCCATGGAGAGCCCTTGTGGCGAGACACGGTATCCCAGGAATTCTACCTCTTGTAGATCAAAAGCGCATTTTTCCAACTTGGCATATAGTCCATGATCCCGCAATCGTTGTAACACCATTCTGACGTGTTTCTCATGTTCTGATTGTGATCTAGAAAACACCAAAAAATCGTCCAAGTAGATGATCAAGAACCGATCTAGATAATCCTGAAAGATATCATTAACAAAGTGCTGGAACGTTGCGGGAGCTCCACATAATTTCTCTCTGGGGCTGTTAGTTGACGGGAGTAAAAGGCACAAGGGTGAAGATGTTCTCCCACTGGTTGCATGAGTACAGCCCCGATTGCCACATCGGAGGCGTCAGCCTGCACAACAAAAGGGGTCTTAGGATCAGGGTGCTGTAAAATTGGCTGGGACGTGAATAGCTTCTTTAGTTGCTGGAACCCTTCCTCTGCTTGCTCCGTCCAGTGGAAGGGCTGTTTTCCACGGATGCAGCTGGTGATTGGATCAGACCAGCGGGCAAAGTCTGGAATGAACTTGCGGTAGGAGTTCGCGAACCCCAAGAAACGCTGCACCTCTTTCTTGTTGGTTGGCGCCCGCCATTCCAATACTGTTGAAACCTTTGCCGGGTCCATGGAGAGCCCTTGTGGCGAGACACGGTATCCCAGGAATTCTACCTCTTGTAGATCAAAAGCGCATTTTTCCAACTTGGCATATAGTCCATGATCCCGCAATCGTTGTAACACCATTCTGACGTGTTTCTCATGTTCTGATTGTGATCTAGAAAACACCAAAAAATCGTCCAAGTAGATGATCAAGAACCGATCTAGATAATCCTGAAAGATATCATTAACAAAGTGCTGGAACGTTGCGGGAGCTCCACATAAACCGTAATTCATGACTAGGGACTCGAATAATCCGAATTTAGTCTGGAAGGCGGTTTTCCACTCGTCCCCCTCCCTGATGCGAACTAGATTGTAAGCTCCCCGAAGATCCAGCTTGGTGTAAATCTTGGCCCCTCGAAGCCGGTCTAATAAGTCCGAGATCAAAGGCAGGGGATAACGGTTCCGTTTAGTGATATTGTTCAATGCTCTATAGTCCACAACCAAGCGTAGGTCCCCTGACTTCTTTTTCACAAACATAACTGGGGAAGCGGCTGGGGATTGAGAGGGTCTGATGAACCCCTTGCGGAGGTTTGACTCTATGAACTCCCTGAGAGCTTCTTGCTCTGGTTCAGTCAGGGAGTAGAGGTGTCCTCGCGGGATCGGGGCCCCCTCCACCAAGTCAATGGCACAATCATAGGGCCTATGCGGGGGTAGTTTCTCGGCTTCCTTTTCATTGAAAACATCCCAAAAGTCTGAGTGTTTCTTGGGTAAGGTGATGATGGGTTCAGCGTCTGTGGCATGGCAGACCTTGGCTACAAGACAATGGTTTTGGCAATATTTAGAAGCAAACTGCAGTTCTCTGTTGGCCCAAGAGATGCTGGGGTCGTGGAGTGTCAGCCATGGAATTCCCAAAATCACAGGGAAGTGAGGAACCTCGGTAACAAAGAAGGAAATCTCTTCCATGTGTTCCCTTATCCACATTCTGGTGGGTTCAGACCATTGGCTTATTGGACCTGTCTTTAGGGGGCGGCCATCTATGGCTTGCACCACCCGGGCGTTCTTGAAATCGTGATATTGTAATCCCAGAGAGTCGGCATACTCTCTATCGATGAAATTGTTTGTTGCTCCTGAGTCTATCATGGCATGGATCATGACGGGTCCTTTTTTCGCTGACCACAAGGTGACCACTAGGAGAAATAGGACCCCGGTTTGCGGCTCTTGAGTGGGGTTTTTGACCGGGTTGGCAAGCCTCTCTACGCCCGGTCACTGGCTTCCCCCGCCGGCTTTGCGCCTGCCGCCTCGGCCGTCTCCGTCTCTACGGAGGATGCCGCTGCCAAACGAGCGGCGGGCTTTCCTTTGGCTGGACACTCTCTGGCAAAGTGGCCCCCGTTCCCGCAGTACCAACAAAGGTTTAAACGTTGGCGGCGGGCCTTCTCGGCAACATCTAATCTGGGACGCACATTGCCCAATTGCATCGGCACCTCCTCGCTTCCTCTGGGGTATGGGGCTGGTGGCGGGAGCCTCCACATTGGACGTGGTTGGATGCCGGCGGGAGCGGGAGGTTTTACTCCTGCTCTTCCACTCTGGCCTCGGAGCCACTGTTTTCTGTTGGCAAGCATGACTTCGGCTCGTAAACATTGGTCAATAAGTCTCTCAAGAGAGTTTGGGGGATCCACCTTGGAGATTTCTTCCAACATCTCGATGTTGAGACCCTCCCGAAACTGTCCCCTGAGGGCTACGTCATTCCAGCCGGTGTTTTGGGCCAGCACTCGGAACTCGGCTATGTACTGGGACATGGGCCTGTCCCCTTGAAGAAGGCGCCGGAGTTTGTGGCCGGCCGCCTCTAAATTGTCCTCGATCCCCCAAGTCGCCTTAAGGTGATCCAGGAAGTTTTGCACGGAACTTATGTGTGGGGAGGCTTCATCAAATAGCGCCGTCGCCCAATTGGCCGCTGGCCCGTCTAGGAGACTGTAGATCCACGCTACCTTGATGTCTTCTTGAGGAAACTCGGCATGACGGGCTTCTAGGTATGCCTGGCACTGGCGACGGAAAACATGAACCTTGGAAGCTTCCCCGGAAAACTTGGTTGGTAACGCCAGGGCAGGGAGACGGGTTCCACGTTCCTTCAAGCCCCGTATTTCTCCCTCCTGCGTATGGAGCATATCACGGATTCTGTCCACTTCATCCTTGGAGATGGTATAGCTGAGTGGTTGGGCTTCCGCCCCGGTTCCAGTGGACATTCTGGCCTAGGTTAATTGGTGCTTAAGGTGGCGGAGTCAAACTGTCAGGACCCAGGCTGCAGAGCACCAATAACCATGCGCAGAGGCCAGATTCTATCTAATATCTTTATTAAAGGAATATATAAAGTCAATAAAAACAAGTGTAGGATATAGTTCAGAAATAGACCTTTCAGGAAAGGTCAAATATAGTCCAGGAAAGCAATGTCCAATATATGATATTAAAGCCCAAAGTTATAATCCACTTCACCGAAACACACACTATCTGGCAAACAATAGTGTGGGGAACTGTCCATAGTCTTAGAGGCTTAAGGTAAATCCGAAGGAATAGAAAACAAGGCTTGAATCCGAGAAGCAAGGTCCGTGGTTAAAACGCAAGGCAAAGCAAGACTTGAGACTAAACAAGGTCCAACTTGAAACAAGGCAATCGTGGAACAAGAACTGAGTCCATAGAAATCCGTGGAACAAGGCAGGGCTGGGAACTTGATTCAGGAGCTGGGAACTGGAGTAGAAGTCTACACACGATCTCACTCCACGAGCTGACGAATTGACTCCGCAAGGTTTCCTACGAGGGCAAACACCTAAATAGGATCTCGTTTTCCCGCCAAAGAACACTTTCTCTGGGGAACAAGAACCGAAAGCCATTCTGTGTCCAGATGCATGACTCCCTAAAGTTTCCCAAGGGAAACAGACTTAATCATCTAATTGTCTGGCAGCGATCCTGGCGCTCTGGCGAGTCGCCTCGCGAGCGCCTCTTTGTTGATTATAATAATCTCGGTGAGAAAATGGGGGAGATTTCTGCTCAAGGCTTGTTTGGCTGGCTTCTGGAGGGCAGATATCCTGCAGGTGCTAGGGCTCCAATTCTGGCTGAAAAGGTGGGAAACCCAAGTTTTCCTCTTCATCTGCCACAATAATACTAGGAACGGGACTACATGGCCCATGAGTCATCACACATATGTACTGGACAAAAACAATTCCTAGTCATGTTTAATCAGCATATGAGAAGAGAAATGCTCTAAGCTCATTTATCTCAGTTGTCATAGTGCTTCAGTGAAAAGCAGTGTTCTAGCCTAAAGGCTTTTCATACAAGCCAGAATGTGGGACATGAAAGGTTTGCCTCTTGCAGCAAACCTCCATGGATAGAACAATCTTTCTTCTGCAAACTCAATGACTTTCATGAGAACAAAGCAATGATACAGCATGCTCTCTTCCTCTACATTGACTGTACTTACGATTAACAATGTCACAATAGGGCTTCTCTTTTGAGTAAACACTATACTAATTGCCACAATATAACTTTCTGTTCTGTAGTGGTATACTATAGTGAGAAGAGACATTACATTGTGGAAATTAAGAATGTCAATTTAAAGGGTAACAAAAATGCCTAGTCATGCTTAAGGCCTCAGCTGTGATCAAGGGGAAGCAATAGGAAGCCTTTTATTAAAAACACACGAACCTTTAAAAAGTTTCAATTGATTCCTGAAGCACACTGCTTTATAGGGAACAAAACTCTGCTTTGTTCATACACACAAAATGACACAAAAGAGGTCTAGGGAAAGGGTGGAATGCAGTGGGGAAAGAATACAGAAACCTCTAGGAAGTGAGAATTTCATAACTATTTTGTCTGAATTCTTTTTTTAAAGTGAGTGAACATAGGCTAGCAATTCCAGAGAAAAGAGCTAATGTGGAAATAAGCTCAGGTTGTGACAGTAATGTAAACCATTTTTTCTTCCTTATAAGATAGTGTACTTTATTAAAGTGTTCTGTTATATTTTACAAGAATTCCAAGGCCCACAAAAATGCAAGTGAAATAATTGATCACTCATTGATCACTCACACTTGCTCGCAGAATTTCAGACCATTAAATATGTTATTATGTTGTTATATTACAGCTTTCTGAAACAAATAAGGACAGATATCCTGGATCTTCAACTAAAGGAGGATGGGTAATAGATAATTTTCCTCCACTGTCAGAGCACTGGGCAGCTTTGTCAGAAAAAGGACTTCTACCTGATATTGTGATTTGTTTAAAGAATAGTGAACAAAATGGTTAGTGGTTTTTAAGAACTGATCATTCTAAATTAAATGTTTATTTTGTACTAGCTTGGGTATTCAATTTGTAATGGTATTTATTAGTAAAAGTAATTCTTTTACAATCGTAGGGATGGTTCTCTCCCCAGACTGAAACACAAAACAGCACTTTCTCTGTCCCTCATGGAATAACCACATCCTCCTGATAGAGGTCTCAATAGCAACCTTCTAGTGGTCTCTTGGAGTTGCAGCTGGGCCTTTCCCACTAATTTCTCCCTGGTGGATCACAGTTGTCTTATATGTTTGCAGCAATTTTACTGTGTTTGCTTTGGGAGTGATTTGTCCCATGGCATTCTAGAGTCAGCTCAGTTGGTTATATAAACAAACTTAAATTACCACAATTTAACACTATGCAGTTGTTTCTCTGTCCCTCATGTACTGACTACACCTTTATGATTTTGGTCTTTCCATGGCAACCCCCTACTGCCCTCTTGTAGCTGGTTCTGGCTGAATGCAACTCCCTTGCCATGGGTTCCCCTGATCAGCTCCATGAGGTCTTTACTCACCACAGGCCTGACCTACTTCTACACTGACCTAAATGGTCAATGTAGAAGTACTCTGAGACTTATTTTGGGCATGTCATGGGAAGACATGACTTCCTAGAAAACAAAATAGTGCTTGGTAATGTATTGTCTTTGTATTGTCTATCCTTGTTAACTGTATAACGGCACTGAATGTTTGCCATATATGTGTTCTGTAATCCGCCCTGAGTCCCCACGGGGAGATAGAGAGGACTATAAATAAAGTATATTATTATTATTTATTACACTTTTGAATAATGTTTACTGCATCAAAAGCATTCATTGTTATCAAAACATTCTGCTTTTTCAGGTCCTTCCTAAATATTACAAAATTAACCCATATTATGCAATTGAGTTTTTAAAAAAGATCTGTAATTTTTAAGATGTTTGTGGCATCTTATTCTGTTCTCTTCTGTCCCATTGCAGGAAGGTTATTACTTACACGATTGTACCAAGCACATAAAGAAGAAATTGATGCAAAGATTATAAAAAGACTAGTAGAAGAAGCTTTAAAGAAGAAACAAGAGGAAGAAGAAGCAAAGTAAAACATTTGAAAAGCACCGTGTCATTGCTTTAATACAAGTTACACTACTTACTTACTTACTTACTTACTTACTTACTTAGGCGATCCCCGTAGTTTGAGGACAATTGTCTTCCATCTCTGGTGTCTTGGGGGTGGGTTCTTAGGTGGCTGAAGAAACCTATTCTTGATCTGCATGTTCTCCCGCAGTGAGGACATCGGTTTCCAGGTGGAAGGTGGTCCCAGTCAGGGTTGGCTTGACAGGCCTTCCTCTTGGCATGTTTCTCCCATAAGCCCTCCATTCGTGCCTCTTCGAACTCCGCAGCACTGCTGGTCACAGCTGACCTCCAATTAGAGCGCTCAAGGGCCAGGGCTTCCCAGTTGCCAGTGTCTATGCCACAGTTTTTAAGGTTGGCTTTAAGCCCATCTTTAAATCTCTTTTCCTGCCCACCAACTTTACGTTTCCTATTCTTGAGTTCAGAGTAGAGTAGCTGCTTTGGGAGATGGTGATCGGGCATTCGGACAACGTGGTCAGTCCAGCGGAGTTGATGGCGTAGGAGCATCACTTCAATGCTGGTGGTCTTTGCTTTCTCAAGCACACTGACATTTGTCCGCCTGTCTTCCCAAGAGATTTGCAGGATTTTCTGAGGCAATGCTGATGGAAACGCTCCAGGAGTTGAGTGTGATGTCTATAGACCGTCCATGTTTCGCAGGCATAGAACAGGGTTGGGAGGACAATGGCTTTATAAACAAGCACCTTGGTATCTCTACGGATGTCCAGATCCTCAAACACTCTCTGCTTCATACGTAAAAAAACTGCACTCGTAGAGCTCAGGCGGTGTTGTATTTTAGTGTCGATGTTGACTTTTGTGGAGAGGTGGCTGCCAAGGTAGCAGAAATGGTTAACGTTTTCTAATGTTACACCATTAAGCTGTATTCCTGGCATTGCAGAGGGATTAGCTGGTGCCTGTTGGAAGAGCACTTTTCTCGATGTTCAGTGAGAGACCGAGCTTCTCGTATTCTTCTGCGAAGGTGTTTAGAGTGGCTTGTAGGTCTTCTTCTGAGTGCGCACAGACTACGTTGTCATTGGCATATTGGAGTTCTATAACAGATGTTGTGGTGACCTTGGTTTTGGCTCTCAGTCTGCTGAGGTTAAATAGCTTGCCATCTGTCCGATAGATAATTTCCACACCGGTGGGAATCTTCCCATCAACAAAGTGAAGTATAGCGATGAAGATGGAAAATAAGGTAGGGGCAATAACACATACCTGCTTGACACCTGATTCCACCTTAAATGGGTCACTTTGGGAGCTGTTGCTGTCCAAGACTGTTGCCATCATGTCCTCATGGAGGAGCCGAAGGATGTTCACAAATTTGTCAGGGCACCCGATTTTTTGGAGGATGGTCCAGAGAGCGCTGTGATTCACTGTGTCGAATGCCTTTGCAAGGTCAATGAATGCCATGTACAGAGGTTGGTTTTGTTCCCTGCATTTTTCTTGGAGCTGTCGTGCAGTGAAGATCATGTCCACTGTTCCTCTGGAGGGGCGGAAGCCATTCTGGGAATCTGGGAGGGTGTCTTCTGAAACAGGGAGAAGGCGGTTTGCAAGGATTCTTGCGAGGATTTTCCCAGCTGAGGTTAGAAGGGAGATACCGCGATAGTTCCCACAGTCTGTTCTACCCCCTTTCTTGAAAAGGGTGATGATGGTGGCATCCTTGAAGTTTGCTGGGATTTTCTTGGTCACTCACACTTTTTCAATGAGCTGGTGGAGTTGTTGTATCAGCTCAGGTCCTCCCTCTTTGAAGATTTCAGCAGGGATCCCATCAAGTCCACTGGCTTTGTTGTTTTTTTGTTGGCTGATGGCATTGCTGACTTCTTCCAAACTAGGCAGTGCTGCAAGCTCATCCCTGGTTTGTTGTTGCGGGATTTGTGAGAGAACCTCTTCGGCCACATTGGAGCTGCGATTCAGCAGGTTCTGGTAGTGCTCTTTCCAACGTAGTGCAATTGATGTTTTGTCCTTCAGAAGTTTGGTTCCATCTGATGAGTGTAGAGGCTGTATGCCATGATTTCTTGATCTGTAGATTATCTTTGTGGCTTTGAAAAATACCTGAGCATCCTGGGTGTCTGCAAAGTGTTGGATTTCTTCAGCCTTCTTTGTCCACCAGATGTTCTTGAGTTCTCTGGTCCTTCTTTAGACCTCAGCTTTTGCACTGGCATAGATCTTTTTCTTAGCAGCACAGTTGATGCCTCTCTGCCATGTTTGGAAGGCTTTCCTTTTGTTATCAATTAACTGTTACACTATACACACACACACACATAGTGGTGGTTCAAAAAACAGTATTTATTTGCTCTAAGAATTATGGATACACACACAAACAACACAATCTTATTCATGTCTACAGAAATAAGTGGTGTTGAGTTCCGTGAAACCTATTTTGCAGGAAAGTAGGCTTCATTGAACTCAATGGAATTTGCATCTCAGTTTTGCATAGGATTACAATCTAAAATAGTTTACCATAAAGTATAGACTTTTAAGATGGAAGATGATTTACATAAAGATATGAATTATGTAACCTAGTGAAGAGTATTTTATATTTATTCATTAAGATATCACTTTGTTTCAATCATATTAAACAATCTCTGCAATCTTCTAATTGCAGAAGAGAACTACAAGAAATGTTGAGATTGCAAGAAGAAGAATTGGCTGAAGATAGAGGTAAAGAGTTGTGTTAAAAACTAATGCTGTCTAATTGAGCTCTGTTTGACTCACAGGAACTAGTTGGACAATTGTGCAACATGATGCACAAATAGCAGATTACATTTATTGACCACTTTCTTGTTTTTTTCTGGTGGAAGTCACAAAAGAAATGTTTGCTCTCAATCGGACAATTGTGATGATTGCTTTCTAGATTATGTTCAGCTTGTATTAGTTCAGATTTAGTAATGAAGCAACATTGGTTCATTTTACGAGGATTGTTGTAATAAGAATAAGAATATCACTAGACACAAGTAATCCTCATCCACACTTTTAAAAATTAAAGCACACAATATACAGGAAGATACAGGAAAACTTGAGAAATGTTTTTAAAGCAGAAAAATTCTCATCTCACTGTGGGAAGGAAGGTAAAGTTCATAATATATTACTCTTAACATCTAGTCCAATTCTTATTAAAGCAAAGGATGTTTTGCTCTCTCATGTCACCCACTGACACAGGTGTTGTTTGTTAACTTTACACATTTGAATGATTCACCAAAACATGTATTCTGAAGGAAATGCATTTGCCTTCAGAATATGTAGATTCTTAGATAAACCTACCTTTTGTGGTGTTATTTATTTGCTACATTTATATCCTGCCTTTCTCACCTCAAAAGAGACTCAGAGTGGCTTACAAATTATATGTACATGCAATTTATTATTAGCATAGCACAATATTAGCATTAAGTTACTATACTGTACTATATCACTATACTGTAATATTATTAGTAATATTACATGCAATATATAATATATAATATTATATTGTATTATTAGTAGTACTGTATTACATTATAATATTATTATCAATATTACTAGCTATGCCCGGCCACGCATTGCTGTGGCGAAGTATGGTGGTATGGGTAATAAAGTATTGAGAAATTGGTGGTAGTTAAGGTAAAGGGTTTCCCCTAACATTAAGTTCAGTCATGTCTGGCTTTGAGGGTTGGTGGTCATCTCCATTTCTAAGCGGAAGAGCTGGCGTTGTCCGTAGATTCCTCCAAGGTCATGTGGCATGACTGCATGGAGCACCGTTACCTTCCCGCCGGAGCAGTACCTATTCATCTACTCTCATTTGCATGTTTTTGGAGTTTAGGGTTGGCAGAAGCTGGGGCTAACAGTGGGGGCTCTCTCTGCTGCTCCAATTCAAACCTTTCGGTCCAGAGGTTCAGCAGCTCAGCGCTTTAACACGCTGCACCATCAGGGGATATTATTTCCTAAAGGTTGTGAATATACAATATTTCTGGGGGTTTTTTTTGTCTGTTGGAGGCAAGAATGAATTCTGCAATGGTGTTGTTTGTGATATTTTATGTGCTTCTGCTGTCTGTGGCCCTCAGAAAACAGAGGATTTGCCAGACTTTGGTGATGGGAATACTTTGTTGGGAGGTGTTAGCTGGCCCTGATTGTTTCCTGTATGGAATTCCCCTGTTTTCAGAGTGTTGTTCTTTATTTAGTGTTCTGATTTTAGAGATTGTATTGTTCTGTTTTATTATACCACAGGAATTTTTATATATTCTGATTTTAGTGTTTTTGAATACTTGGAGCCAGATTGTATTCATTTTCATGGTTCACAGCAAAATAATAATAATAATAATAATAATAATAATAATAATAATAATAATAATGATACTTTTTCTGTCAAATTTGTTGTATAACATGATGTTTTTGGTGCTTAATTTATATAATGATTACCTAATTTGATGTTTAATCGGCTTTTCCTGAATCCCTTTTTATTATCCAACATATTCACATCCAACATTCTGCCGGCCTGTTTATGTTGGATAAGTGAGAGTGTACTGTATATAAAATGATGTTCCTTATATAAAACTAGCTGTACCTGGCCATTTGTAATCTTATATTATCTGCTTAGAACTGGATTGTATGAGGCCCCTTCTTCACAGCTGGATAAAATGCACACTGAAGTGGATTATATGGCAATGTGGAGTCAAGATAATGCAGTTCAAAGCAGATAATATAAGATTATAAATGGGTTATATAGCTGTGTGGAAGGACCTTGAGTCTACACTGCCATATAATCCAGTAAAAATCTGATAATCTGTATTTTATAGGCAGTGTGGAAGAGGCCTATATATACAATATATATTATTGTATACTACATTGTATATTATAAAATATATACAGTATATTACATATATATATATATATATATTAACATAGCATGTTACTGGGGGAGTGGCCCCCAACTGATGGCAAAGGAGACAAGATGGAACTGTCTTCCTGGCTCTCCTCTTCGCTCTGGTCTCAGAGCATCTGTTGGTGATGGGAGGGAG
The DNA here is from genome assembly GCF_035594765.1 of Anolis carolinensis. NCBI lineage: Eukaryota > Metazoa > Chordata > Lepidosauria > Squamata > Anolidae > Anolis > Anolis carolinensis. The sequence goes on from NC_085841.1 coordinate 100,682,402, forward strand.
GCGCCTCCAGTTGATGGCAAAGGAGACAAGATGGAACTGTCTTTCTGGCTCCCCTCTTCAAACACAATCTTCTAGTTTGTGTGCAATTTCAAAAAATTAATCATCCAGGAAAAACCATGCACCAATCCCTGTTTGATGATATACTGCTTTTTGAGCTATAAAAATATTTTTTTCAATCCTAAATTTTACTTTCATAATCGAGCAATGACTGATGGAACATTTTGGTCAGCTTGACCTATACCTGATGAATTAGCCATTTATATTATATACATCAGAGGTACATAGATTTCAAGTCTTCTCCCAATGTGATACAACTTTCTGGGGAAAAGAATTATGTACATGCTATTCATATTTTTCTCTTAACATAAATATGTGCTTCATTGTTACAGGTAATACGTCTAAATAGGGATCCTGTTTTATGTTGAAAGGCCTGTATTTAGGACCTGAAAAGCTAGACATCCTGTAATCAAATTAAATTGTAAGGAGGAAGAGCAGACACCACCTGTACTTAACAAGACAAATCCCACATTATTTAATGTGCAGCTATGTCCTCACATTGTGTATCAATATTATTGTGTGGAGATGATCCATCTGTGTGAGAGAAGCAGATTCCCTCTATTACTCCTCTTATCTTACAATGGTTTCCAGTCTGTTATCAAAGGTTTCACGTGGTTTGAAGGGTCCTCACAAGCTCAGAGATCCTCCAGGAGCCTCAAACTACTTATGTAGGACTTCAAGTGGATCTTATAAATGCCTGCGTTATGTGTCATCCATCAGAGTATTTTGTGGGTAATCTAGCAAAAAAAATGGAAAGGTTTGATTAGGACTGAAAGAAAACAAAATATTATTTATTTACTTAGGAGGAATCATGGCATCATTTCTTCCACAAATGAATGCCATTACACAAATGTACATGTATTTAGAGGTTACGGATTATAAACTAGAACACTGTAAATTCCAACTGTCCTTGAAAATACCAAACTGAGTTTTGCCACTAAGTGTCATTTTCAGGCCTCGGCAGGCATGTAGTCGGGGGGGGGGGGCTTGAGGGGCTTCAGCCCCGCCCCCCCCCCCGATATTCTCAGGGTGGTCCGCGAGAAGGCCTTACATTTATTATTTAAACTGTTACGTTTATTCATATCATGGTCTGATCATCATGCTCAATATGTCCCATATGCATGGGGGTATTGGGATAACAATACAAAAGGTTTGCTAGGGTAGACCCTCTCCCGCTCAGACTCAGCCCCCCCCCCCCGAACCAAAATCCCAGCCCCTCCCGAAACAAAATCCTGGCTATGGGCCTGGGCCTCGGCAATAGTTTTTGATGATGAGATTAGACTCTCCAGAAGATCCTCCACAGTAACCGAGGAGATTGTGTTTTTTAAAAGGGTGGGTGGGTGGGTATAATTTTAATCTGGACTATAACAGCAGGGGTGGAAAAATGAAACTTCCTATCCAATTGTACACAGAATTTCCTGACTACTATTTACAATTTTTAACAATATTAACCATGTCTGATACATTATAGTTTGTTAGTTTAACCTGGTGTAAATGTGCGCCAAGCAGCCCAGGATCCAGCATGGCTGTGTTTGATCCAGGATCATTGCTTACACAGCCAAAGAGTACAGCCACTCCTTTCACCTTGATGCCAAAACAACTGCTCTTAACTGGACACTGTAGGTGCCCCTGCTGAATGGGGTGCCCACACAACAAATGGGGAGAAAAGAGGAGACCCCTCTTTCTCCTTGATCACAGGGCACCCCATTTTTCTGTCACTGACATCAGTGCCTGTATGATCAGAAAGAAGGAATTGGGATCAGCCCCTTCTGCAAGTGCCCCATTTGCAGTGGCATCATACTTCCCCCTTCCTTGTGATATTGAACAGAGGGAAAGGGCGACGACACCACTGTCACATCTGGATAGCAGATAAGGCCAAATAAGATCTGCTCAAGCTGTCCAAACTGCCCCAAAGTTGCAGGATATTCTGGAGTTTACAGAAAACTCTTGGATTTCCCACAACTTTGCCTAAACTGGGGCAAAATGGGTTTAAATATAAAACCCACAGGATACTCATCATAGGAAGCTGTGCATCATGAAGACATTGTTCCATTCACAGTAAGCCGGACATATTTGATTTGTGTAGACAAGTATGTTGTAATCAACTTTATATCAGCATTCAGAACTTTTTTTTTTTGCAATCTTACTTAAAATAATTCTGTGTTCTTCTGTTATGAACCTGTGTGAAATTGCATCAAACCTGATTATAGACTTCATTTTGTATTTCCTTGTGAATATGTAGAGTCTTTCCTCACAGTATTATATAATATGCAGTCTGAACATCCAAAATAGTTTTCTGATGATACCTTGAATAGCTTGTCTTTTTTTTTTTTTACAGAATCCATAGATCTCCAAGAGCAACCATCTGAGTCGCAATCTAAAATCCAGGATGAGAGTGAACCGCATCAAACAGTAAAAGTGACTGAGTCTGATCACTCTAAAAAGGAAGAAAAGGGTTAGATTTGTGTGGTATAATTTTTTCTGTATCAGAACAAGCTTAGATTTTTGTACTAAACCTACCATGCAAAAGTGAAACTTCGTAAGCCAACTGTCTCCTGCTGTAGCTGACTAGTACAGCAGCACAATATTGTATAACAGCAATTAATAACAGCTTTCCATATGGAGTATTTATGTGTACATAACTAGCCCAGGTCCCTTACTGCCATTCTGCCAAATGTGTCACATAATTTCAAAGGTGCCACAGAGCATATTGGAGTTTCCTTCTCTGGAAATTTTTATTCATAGGCTGGATGGACATCTGTTAGGAGTGCTTTGATTGGGTGTTCTTGTATGGCATTTCAAGGGTTGCCACAAAGAGGAAGGTGCAATGTTCTTTGCTGCCTCAGTGGCTAGAACTAGGTCTAATAGTTTTAATTTATCAGACGGTAGATTTCAATTGAACATTAGAAGGAACCTTTTAATAGTGAGAGTAATTGGGCAGTTGAACCAATTGCCTAGAGCGATAGTGGAGTCCCCTTATTTGGATGTTTTCCCAAAAAACCCCAAAAAACAAAAAACAAAAAACTGGACAGTTGAATGCTGGGAATGCACTGGCTGGAGCTCCTGCATTTAGTGGAGAGTTAAACCTAGTTTCCCATAGGGATCCTATAACCTTTCTCACATTTTTTAGTTTTACATTTTTAGTTTCACTGCAGAGTGGAGAGGGACCAAAACTAAATAATGAACCCCAGTACAGTGCCTAAAACTTGTATATTTCTAGTTCCAGAATCAGAATTATTGGAAGATCAGCGTGAAGCACAAACATCTATGGATTTGAAAGAGCATTCTGGTGAGACTGGTGAGATTTTGCATTTAAATAATAAGTTAGTTTTTATTCACTTGCTCATGAAATGTATTTCACCTCACAAATAATTGTGAACTAGATTTTTTGTTATTTTGCCTGTACACTGCATCTTTGCTCTGGAGCTATTTTAAAATACAGTAATCTTAATCAGGCAGCTAGCATGTTGTAATGATCTGAGTGTTGGATTACAACATGAATCCCCACTTGCTAATAGAAACCTAACAGGTGACCTTCAGCAAATCACACTCTCTCAGCCTTAGAAGAAAGGCAAAGCCTCATTGAATAAATCTTACCAAAAAAACCTCATGGCAGGAATGCCATACATCTGATATTACTTGAAAACACACAACAACAACCACTTCAGTCAAGAGTGAGCGCAGTCACAAGTACAGTCAGGAAAATCTTTCCTTCTGAGTGCTATCAGCTAGCAGTCATAATATTAGGTTCCTATCTAGACAAAATAGTGGCTGTGTGTATGTCACCTCTTGACTTATCAAAATCCCAGGAATTTTTTAGGGTTCTCTTAGGCAACCTTCCTGATGATCACTGGAAATCTCTCATAAGAAAAGCTGGCTTTGCCTTTTTTTTTCACCACACACATCCAGAGAGGATAATAGGGGATAATTTCATGTTCAGAGATGGGAAGGAACTTGAACCTGGCCCACCCCTCAAAATAAGGGCCTTCTTCAAATTCCAAGGTCACACCATCCTATGCTATATGAACAAAGCAAAGAAGCAAAAATAAAAAGACTCACCAGGCTAAGATATAGTGAGGCTTGGACATAGCTTAGTTTGAAGACGTGGCTCCCAATCATTAGTCTTCCTGGTGTTTTGGACTTCAACTACCAAAAATCCCAGCCAGTTTACCAGCTGTTAGGAATTGTTGGAGCTGAAGTCCAAAACACCTGGAGGACCAAAGATTGGGGACCACTAGTTTAAGGAGACATTTAGAATTCCTAGCAGTTCCATGTTCCCATGATGTGGTTGAAACAGTAGCTTTGGAGGCTTTTAAACAGAGGTTGGATGGCCATCTGTCAGGGGTACTTTGATTTTTCTGCATGGCAGGGGGTTGGACTACATGGTCTATGTGGTCTCTTCAAATTCTATGATTCTGTAAGTCACAAGTCAAGCAGGAATAAACTGTTGGAGGTAGCCAGTGCCTTGGAAGGAGAAGTGTTCCACTTGCCCTAATACTTACGTTCTGTGACACACATTTAACATACCTAGAATACAGAATGTTTTTAATGGTTAGCTTCATTTTATTTTCTAGGATAAGAGGTGCATCCTAGAATGCATTACATCTGGAGCAAAACACTGAATTGGTTGCTTATTTTTCAGTACCTCTTGCTTTGTAGCCCATTTTCCTTATGTTCACAGCCAGTTGCGAAAAAGCCGCTGTCAAATAAGCTGCTCTTTTACAAAGTACTTTATCTCATAAAAGTGGCAAACAGATATATATGTCATGAGATACAGTACCTATTACCAATCTGTCACAAAACCATCACCAATTATTGATGGGGGAAAGCCATCAATAACCTTGATCACACTATGATCCCACCACTTACACAGTCCAACTGTGTAATAGTGAAGCAGTATAGCTGCACCTTCATGCAGACATGCAGTAGCTAAGATGACTATTCTGATAATACTACAAACAGACAAAGTAACAGCAGCTGTCTCTAGAATCCCTTATTGACCATGTAGAATCAACAAAATAGAGAGAAATGGGGAAAGACAATTAACCTGTCTCACTTGTTATCCCCAAGATGTTTTCTAAAAAATGTAAGTTTGACCATCAAAACAGAAAACAACAAAAATAGAGGCTATGAAAGTAAATTAAAAACCCAACAATATCTGCATGCATTTTCAAAGACGGTTTGAAGTGGCCTGTAGAAGGCTCAAAATATATTTGTCTGTATATGCAAGGATTACCTGACCTGCTTGTTTTATTTGTCAGCTGTACTGTGAATTTAGAATAAAAATTTGGTGGAATATGTTGAACTACTCTTCTTTTTTGTGGTATAGGAACCTATCTTTATTCTTTCCATGTTATCTCTACCTTTGGTTACCAAATTTTCTGGTAAAGTAGTAATGGCCAGGAACGCAGCTACTTTGTTAATTGCAGTATACCTGTATTCTGACATCTTATTCCTCTATAAATACAGAGTAGGGAAGCTTTAGACCTGTAATTGCCATCAGCCCCACAGAGCCTGGTCAATGGTTGGAGATTATTAGAGCTGTAGCTTGAAGCAACTGGAGGAGTAAATGTTCTGCATATAAAATGTATCAAAAGAATAATTGTTTTTGTCTTCTCACAGAATCAACAGAACACATTGAAAGTGACAAAAAGTCTGAATCACTGGATTTAAAACCAAAAAGCACTGCATCTGAATTAGGTTAAATTTAAATTTTTCCCCTTTACTCCTTGCATTCACCAGTTCTTCCATTATATTTAACTATCCAATGGCATATAGCTCTTTTAAAATTATAATTACCAAAATTCTTTTCTTTATATGATAAAAACCCACGTTTACACTTGGCCTGCTATGTAATTAACTAACTGCATTCAAAATTAATGAAGTTACAGGAGCTTCATTGTTCTCTCCCTCCCCTCAAAAGTATTCGTGTATCACAGAATCCTGGCTATTGAAAAATGTAATCTATATATATAAAAGAGTGATGGCATCAGGGCAGCGGACAAAACAACAAAACTACAGGCCCCCCAACCTCGAAATTTGACAACACAACCCATCATTCACGGCTCTAGGTTGATACAACAAAAAGAAAAGAAAAATAAAGTCCTAATTACAGGGAGAGGAATAATAGTTTTTATCCAATTGCTGCCAGTTTGAAGGCTAAGCTCCGCCCACTTGGTCTCCTAGCAACCTACTCAGCCCAGGGGACAGGCACAGTTAGGCCTCACTTAGGCCTCTTCCACAGATTATCAGATTTTAACTGGATTATATGGCAGCGTAGACTCAAGGCCCTTCCACACAGCTATATAACCCATTTAGAATCTTATATTATCTGCTTTGAACTGGATTGTCTTGACTCCACACTGCCATATAATCCACTTCAGTGTGCATACTAAACATAAAGACAACCATACAACAGACATTCAATACCACCACTACCTCAACAATTTCTCACCAACACCACCAGACAACGCCACAGCAATGCGTGGCCGGGCACAGCTAGTTCTAATATAGAAAGAAAAAGAAATCATATACGAGGGCTATCCAGAAAGTAGGCTACGTTTTGGATTTTAAAAAGGACAAAGTATAGGATAAATCATTTACCATATGCAGCTGAAAGACACATCCCAAAACTACAATCTCATGTAATCCCCATTTAAATTTAGCCACGTTTCTTATAGATAAATGAGTTTGAAAAGTACTGCACCAGTAAATTCCCCGCTGGTGCCATCAGCTCTTCCCCCTTCTCCCTTCCTGCAGCGTAGCCAAAACGCTGCGCTGCCAGCCACGCCCCCATTGTTGGAAACGGAGGAGAGAGGCAGCAAATTTACTGGTGCAGTACTTTTTAAACTCATTTATCTATAAGAAACATGGCTAAATTTAAATGGGGATTACATGAGATTGTAGTTTTGGGATGTGTCTTTCAGGCTGCATATGGTAAATGATTTATCCTATACTTTGTCCTTTTTAAAATCCAAAACGTAGCCTACTTTCTGGATAGCCCTCGTAATTACATTTAAAAAGACAATTCATTTGAAGAAAACACCAGTAATAGTCAGCTATTGTGCTGTTACAAGTGAGACTGTTCCAAAACATTGTTGAATGGAATACTCCTCTTAGCTATTTGAGACAATTAATGGTGTCCTCCTCCAGGATAATTCATTTCCAGCCTCCAGCCCCCAATTTTTAATTGTTATTTTTTCTTATCACAATTATTAATCTTTGGCTACTGAGTGAATCAGTCTTCACTGAGCTTTTTGTGGGGATAGTGGTGTAGTAAGATGCCATCCTTTCCTTTCTGTCACAGAGCAATGTCAATTATGCAAAACTGGACATAGAACTTAGTAGATGCTCACACCAGTTGTCAAAAGTCAGACGCCAATTAGAGAGCAAAATAGAGTTTATTAAAGCAACAGTCCAAAAAATAGCTCAACAAACTAAAAAGACTTAAAACACGTAACTTTCAGTGTTATTAAGTAGAACAAGCGGGTAAAACCCCAAAAAACAAGAACTGGCAAATAATCCGGATTAGCCAGAGATATAATCAGAATTAAATTTAAAGTTCTTGAACTTGACCCAAAAGTTCACAATGGGCTGAAAAACGGAGGCATGAACTAAAGCAAGTAGTATTGAAGCCCACAAACCTTTCCCAAAACTCAAAAGTACAAATAGGAGTTCAAAACAAACAAACGCCCAAACTGAGCTAGGGAACTCCCAGTTGAGAGCAGCAAAGCCAGTGAAACAGCGAGACGCTGGCGAGTTCGCAGCAACCGCTGCTGGAACATACACCAAACCAAGAGTTAAAGGAGCAGAGCGGGAAAGCGTCGTCAAGCCGGTCCGAAGTCGGGATAAGCAGACAGTGTCAGTATCAGGAGTGAAGGTAGTAGTCAGCAACAGCAGACAGCTACGGAATAGAGAACGACGGCAAGCCACAGATTGAGAGTGAAGAACAAAGCCGAGTCAAGTTCCAGTCCAAGGTCCAAGGTCCGAGAGGTTGAAGTCATCCAAGAAGGTCACAACATGAAATGGCACAGAGAGCCAAAGCAACGAGGGCGAACAGCAGCTAATACAAAATAGTAATAACAGTGCAGTCCAGGAAAACACACACAATTCCAGCCCTCCGTTGCAGAATAACCCAGATTAAACTTACATCCGTTGCAAAGTCCCAGTCCAGTCTTCAGTAACACACACAGGAAACCCAATGGCGCCCAGCAACACCTTGCCACACGCAAGGTATAATGGCCAAACAACCCCAATATATCCAGGTCTCCCTGGGCTTCCAAACTATCCACGCCCAAAGAGCAGGTGTCTCAACTTCTTAGTCTGAATCAGAACTCCACACAGCCAATGCCCTTGGGTCAGGTGTTCCTCATCAGAGTCCCAGTCATCCTGCCCATGCCCAACTCTATCCACACCTGTGGACCCCCTCTCACTCCTCCAAGCAGACCAAGTGGGATCTGCTTCTGAAGACACCCAAGCTTCCCCAGCATCAGCAGTATCCATGGGGCCCAGTCCATGCCCAATTCCTCCATTAACACCTGTTCCCCAGCATCCATTTCCACCTCAGGATCCCCACATGAATCCTCCTCAGAAGACTCCCCATCAGTCTCCCTGACCCTTTTCCTAACCAAATCCTCCAACGAGCCCTCCTCTCGAGGGTTTTTCCTTCCTCTCCTGATCCCACCACTATCATTCACAGTCTCCGAAGGCTCATTCACAACACCAGTTCTCTAAGACATGAGCTACAGTGAGCCTTGTCATGTACACTTTTAGCACTATCCTTGTGTCAAAAATTATATAGTAACAGTTTATATAAAGCACAATCTCAGTGAGAGACTGGAGGACCCTCCACTTTGGGTGCATATAAACTGCAGAATTAATGCAGTTTAACACCACTTTAACTGCTATGGACCAATGCTGTGGAATCCTGTAGTTTTACAATGTCTTTAGTCTTCTCTGCTAAAGAATTCTGGGACCTCCCTAAATTCCAAATCCCAGGTTTCCATAGCATTGTGCTATGGTTGTTAAATTGGTGTCAAACTGTATTAATTCTAAAGTGTAGATGCACCCTTTATCTTGTTAGCTTACTAAAAGTCAGGTCTCGTCTTCTCTCTAGTGTATCTTACAATGCTTAGAACGTAGAGAATGTGCAGCCTTTGGGGTAACATTTTGAGGCCCTACCCCCCCCTCCAATTTTTTCAGAATCCTCAATTTTTATGGGTTATTTTCACCCCCAAATTGCTTTTAAAACATTGCAAAACACAGCAGTATGGCCCCCACAACACAGAAGCCCTTCATACCTGGAAAGGCCATCCCAATGCTCAATAATTGTGACACCAATCCTAGTCACGTGAAGTGTGCCATTGTGACCTTTGAGAAGTGGGGAAGGGTGAAAAATGTTCCCACAGCTGCCCAACCCTGTTCTAGAATATATGCAAAGATGTGTGCAGATCCATAAAGAGAAATTTGTTTTCTTCACCACAACTCTCCCAATTGCAATTTATGGAATGTTACTGTGGAAAGCAAATTTTGAGGCTCTGACAGTGCCTGAACTCATACAATGCATACAGTTTTAAATGGTTTTCTGAAATAAAATTTTATTTGTACAGGAGTCAAACTTCCTGAATATCCTGAAGATGGTTTCCCAGATGTGCCAGAAATGGAACCACTTAAAAAGCAGATCCTTCAGTTTGTGCAAAATTGGCACAAAATTGAGGCAGCAGCTGGAGAGTCAGTCTTGGTTCAGACTTATGAATTAGAAATGGAAGGACAAACTCCAGAGATGCTACTTCAACAGAGTACTTCAGCTATGGAAAGTAAGCAATTCCATTATTTTAGATTCCTTCTGAATCAAGAAACTTTGATGGTAGAAACTGTTTTCAAAAATCTAGAAATGCAGGCTATAGTAAGCTGAAAAAATGGAAATGTTTGATAGACTTAATAAAGTTATTTTTCTTTAAAAGTAAGTGCAAAAAGATTGTTTTCTACATGAGACCAAAACCAGTAGATTTTTTATGCAGCATGCACTGTACATGCTCCATACCCACCAAATGGACAATAGAATAGAATGGAAAAGTAAACATATTCCTTATGTGTGTGCATGCATGCAAATGAAGAATCTTCTTGAGTCACACACACACACACACACACACACACACACACACACACACACACATATATATATATATATATATATATATATATATATATATATATATATTTGAGGCTTTGACTCAGTGCCAGTATGTTGGCTTAGACATCCTCTCTACCTGGTCCACTAAATTATCATTGCCACAGTGGACCCTACTGAAATCAAGGTCTGAGTCTGGAGAAGGAGTTCCCCGTCACTCTTCATTAATTTTTGCCATTATTCTGCCTAAGTTTGGGAGTAACTCCCCTTAAAATGACTAAGATGCACACACATCATATGGAAACCAATTACCATTCCTAAGGGTGAGAGAAACATTGTGCTTCTGCAACTACTGGCAGCAAAGGTGGTCCCTAGTAGATTGCATGGGAGGGAATGTAACCTCGAGCTTAACCTTCCAAGCAGTAGGCTACTGCTACATGTAGCAACAATGAATCAACATTTCATCACTCTTTGTGCCACACTCATTGAGTTGTCATCCAGAAATGCCAATGTTATTATTCTCGGAATGTGAGTATATCTATGCTTCTTTGTGTAAAGTCTGACATTTACTGGCCAATTACACCTATTCATCTCAGAAGTATGCATGCGTGTGTGTGCGTATACACACACACACACACACAGATTCCATTCTATGTGGAATCTGAGTCAATAATTTATTTCAGTACAATATAATATCCCATCTTTTTTAAAAAATGTGTCACAATTAATTTCTGGTCTTAATTGTGTAGATATTTACTTTTTAAAAGAAATGCGAGGGGAAGTACTAAAGGTTTTAAGTTGAAAATCTCCAACAGAACCTTTCAAGTATCATGGCTGGGAATTATGTCCTGAAGATGATGATGAAGAACAAGAAGATTTACAGGCTGAAGCAGATGCATTGGCAGAGGAAGAGGAGGAGGAAGATGAGGATGAGGATGAGGATGAGGATGAAGAAGAGGAAGAAGTAAACAGTGTTCTAAATTTGAGACATTGTTTATAGCGGTAACTTTAAAAATATATTCTCCAACCTAGGGTTCTGTGCTGCAGTGTACAGTGTGCCCTTTGTTTTTGTCATATAGATGAGCAGAGTAATTGGATTTGAAGTTTAAATATTTAGAATTCTCAGCTAGAGAGCTCTAGTGCTTCACCAGACTACATGTCCCAGGATTCAATAGCATGCAGCCATGATAATTAAAGTGGAATCACAGTGCTGTATTTTTGTAGTGTGAAAAGATCCTAGCGTGCACACCAACCGTAGCCCACATTTGCTGAGTACAACGTTTGCTCATCCGAACCATTTTTATCTCTTGCTTTAACAATGTTGTACCTCGCCTTGAGGGAGGTGAGTAAAATTGTTGTTGTTGTTGTTGTGGTTGTGGTTAGAATTTGTCAAATGCACTGGGGAATGCTAGAATGACTGGCTACTTTATGTTTGCCATCTGCTGAGAGCCAACAGTTGGACTGCCTAATCAGACAAGTCAGACCAGCATAAGAAGAAGGAAGAGTGTTTGCCTGGCTCATTTGAGGCATTCTCTACCATGACCCCTTCTCCTCCCTGCTTGCCTGTTATCAGTATTATCAGAACTGACAATATTGATCACATCATAGATGAAAACCACCTTAAATGCAACAGTGGATATTCAGCCTTTTGTTATTTGGGTTCTCCAAAACAGGGTCAATGGACCAGAAAAATAGATTCATTATAGTAACACTCAATGACTTATCTAAAATATTTTGCTTTTGTAAGGATGAAGAAAAAATGGCAATGAGAAAGAGACATATGGGCGATGCAAAGCACTTTTGTCCAGTGGTTCTGAAGGAAAATTTTATCCTATATCCAGGACTAACTGAAAATGCAGCTAAATATCGAGAAAAGTACTATTATTTTGCAACTCCAGAAAACAGAGATAAGTTTTTGGAAAAACCTGAAGAATATGTGTCTTGCAATGAACCACTGAAAGTATGCAACATTTTAAAACTATTTCATATGTCTATATTATATGAATATTAATACTGACTATAGTTCAGATGTTATTTGAGCTGAATTTGTATTGTTGTGTAAAGCCCACCGCCAAGTATATATCAACCAAGAGAACACATTGTTGGGCTCAGCAGGTGATGGGCTGTCAATCATTTTATCCAATTCCAAACCTTGGAGCAAGTTCCTTTAACTGAATAGCTCATGATGGATATATATAGTGAAAGGAACAAGAACAAAATGCAGCTGCCCGGCTCTTTGCGGGAGTCCCGATGAGATGCCACATAGCACCGGATCACTTTCAAAGTGATGGTACTTACCTTTAAGGCCTTACATGGTCTAGGGCCGATGTACCTGAGGGACCGCCTCACCCCCTACAAACCCCAGAGATCCCTCCGTTCTGAGGACCAAGTTTTAAGAAGTCTCCAGTTTTAAGACCTTGCGTCTAACAGCAACTAGACGCAGAGCCTTTTCAGCAGTGGCGCCATCATTCTGGAACACTCTGCCACCTGAAGTTCGTGCCTTACGGGACTTATCAGCCTTTCGCAGGGCATGTAAGACACACCTGTTTTGGCAGGCTTTTGATTTCTGTTATTGATGTTTTTAAAAGATGCTTTTAGGATGTTTGAAAGATGTTTTAAAGATGTTTTTAAATTGTTAGATTTTAGCTTGTTCTTGTAAGCCGCCCCGAGCCCTAGGGGAGTGGCAGTATATAAGTTTGAATAATAAATAAATAAACATAAACTTATTTTTGGCCAAACAGCACTAAAGTCTATATTATGGAGTGATTGTCAAAAAGTACTGAGAAGTCCATGGCCCTGTATGCACACAACAGTTTATTCCTAGTATTTATAGCCATTGGGCCAATGAGAACTTAGCACTATGTAGTAGTCACAGGATCAAGATCAATATTCCCTCTCCCATGAGCCAGAATCATAAAATCATAGAGTTGGAAGAGACCTCACGGGCCTTCCAGTCCAACCCCCTGCCGAGAAGCAGGAAATCGCATTCAAAGCATCCCCAACAGATGGCCATCCAGCTTCTGCTTAAAAGCCTCCAAGGAAGGAGCCTCCACCACACTCCAGGGCGGAGAGTTCCAGTGCTGAACAGCTCTCACAGTGAGGAAGTTCTTCCTAGTGCCGGACTGGATGGGGGAGAACAGATTGAAATTGAATCCAGACAAGACAGAGGTCCTCCTGGTCAGTCGTAGGGCTGAACAGGGAATAGGGTTACAGCCTGTGTTGGATGGGGTCGCACTCCCCCTGAAGACACAGGTTCGCAGTCTGGGGGTTCTCCTGGACTCATCGCTGAGCCTGGAGCCCCAGGTTTCGGCAGTGGCCAGGGGAGCATTTGCACAGCTAAGACTTATGAGCCAGCTGCGCCTGTTCCTTGGGAGGTCTGACTTGGCCACGATGGTCCACGCTCTGGTTACATCCTGTTTGGACTACTGCAATGCCCTCTACGTGGGGTTGCCTTTGAAGACAGCCTGGAAGCTCCAATTAGTACAATGTGTGGCAGCCAGATTAATAACTGGAGCAATTTACAGGGAGAGTACCACCCCCTTGTTAAGCCAGCTCCACTGGCTGCCGATATGCTACCGAGCCCAATTCAAAGTGCTGGTTTTGACCTATAAAGCCCTAAACGGTTCCGGCCCAATCTACTTGTCCGAACATATCTCCTCCTATGAGCCAGCAAGATCCCTGAGATCATCTAGAGAGGCCCTGCTCTCGGTCCCACCTGCCTCGGAGGCGCAGCTGGTGGGAACGAGGGACAGGGCCTTCTCGGTGGTGGCTCCCCAGCTATGGAACACCCTCCCAAGAGAGATGCGTCTAATGCCAACCCTGTTGGGCTTCAGAAAAGCTCTAAAAACATGGCTGTGTGCCCAGGGTTTTAATCAATAAATGGTGAAGATGACACAGACTGAACTATGGACAAAGCATGAGGAAGAACGGATCTGATTTTATGTTTGAAATGTATATTTTTAATTCATAATGTATTTTAATAGTTTTAACTGGTTTATGTGTTATTTTATATTGATTTGTATGGGCATCTAATTGTTGCCACTGTTGTAAGCCGCCCTGAGTCCCTTCGGGTAAGAAGGGCGGGATATAAATGTGAGAAATAAAAATATAAATGTGAGAAATAATAATGTTCAGGTGGAATCTCCTTTCCTGTAGTTTGAAGCCATTGTTCAGCATCCTAGTCTCCAAGGCAGCAGAAAACAAGCTTGCTCCCTCCTTCCTATGACTTGGTTTTGAGACCAATCTCCCAGACTATTTAGTTCACCTGGCTATATCCCAGTCCTGTATTAGTTCAATTGTAAAATAAGCATTCCGTTAAAACAGAAGTGGGAAACTTATGGCATTCTGGATGTTTTCAGATTCTAATCCCCATCATGACCAGTGATTGGGGTAGTGAGAAAAATAAAAACTGTACTCCAAACATGAAATGATGTATGTATTTCTGTGTATTTATAGTGGTTCTCAAAAGTGTTTTGGCCTACAACTCGCAGAAATCCCAGCCAGTTAACCAGCTGTTAGGATTTTTGGGAGTTGAAGGCCAAAACATTTGGGGACTCACAGGTTGAGAACCACTGTCTTAGACTGATATATTTTCTTATTTACACTTTATTTACTAAGATATCGGTGTAGGGATGTATTGAATAAAGGAGTGTTTTAATAGTGTTTTTTAAATATCTTTAGTGACTTTATGAAATTTTCTCTTTCTAATTCTTGATGTATATATTTTTGCTATCAATACTTAGTGTACACTGTCATCTTACAGTATACTTTTCAGACATCTGCTGAGTATTCTCATGTAACATTCAGTAGAACCCTGCAGTCTTATAATGTTAATTATTATCCTGTGATGTTTTGTTTTTTTAGGCTCCCCCTATACGGATATTACTTTTAGGGACACATGGAGTAGGAAAAACGGTCTGTGCTCGTTGGTTAGCAGACAAGCTAGGCATTTTTCACATTCAATTTGAAGAACGGTTACAGGAATTGATCATGCTCAAAACAGGACACAGAGTTGGACCAGAAGATGAAGATGAAGATGAAGATGAGGAAGAGGTCTCACCAGCAATGCAGGAAATGGTAGGGTCTGCTCCAGCAGGTCCAGGCAGTGCAACTGAAGTTGAGAGTGAAGAAGACAGTAAACGAATCCAAGAGGTAACGTAACGCCATATCTCAATAGTTTCCAATGAAAAGGAAAGATATTAAATGGCCAGTTTACATAATATAGTGGTTTCTGGTTACAGAAACAAAGCAGCAACTTTGATCAATAGCTGTAAGATAGCATGGCGTTCTTTTGACAGTCTTTCTTGCTTGTTGAACTGGTATCTTTGCAAGGATTCGCACACCTGAAGTCACATTTGCTTTTTTATAGTTTTAGAAGCTGTTTTACCGATTCTCTATACTTTTTCTGATCTGGTCTTGGCTTATTCTATTCTGGCTTGACATACTTTATAAACATAGGCATGTTTTCTTTTTACCTGCTTCCTGTGAATCTAATCTTGTTTTCCGTTTACGTCCTGCATATTACGTATGTTATATCAACAGTGTTACAGAGCTTCTTGTACCTTGAGTCACTGTTCTATGGGTGTGTATGTTTTTTAATTGGCAGGAGGGATCTCAGACAAAGGTATATTATTTATAGATATAAATATAGGTATATTAGAGTATATATTCAACATTACCCGGGTGTCCGGGGGGCCGCTGCCTTCCTGCTTTTTCAGCTCTGAGAAGGCCTACCTTACAAAGTCTCCATGGCAATGTGGGTTAAACCCTTGTGCCAGCTGAACTGCTAACCTGAAGGTTGGTGGTTCGAATTTGCAAGACGGGTGAGCTCCTATCTGTCAGCCCCAGCTTCCCATGTGGGGACATGAGAAAAGCCTCCCACAGGATGGTAACACATCCAGTCTTCCCTTGGGAAATGTCTTTATAGATGGCCGATTCTCTCACACCAGAAGCGACTTGCAGTATGTTCTCAATTTGCTTTTACATGATAAAAAATGGTCTGGCAATAGTGGGCAGGTTCTCTTTGTGCCTCTTTCTTTCTTTCCTCTGTTTCCCTCATACGCTTCCCCTTTTCTTTTTTCTTTCTTTCTCTTCCTTCCTTCCCTCCATAGTCCCTTCTTTCTTTCCTTCATTTCTCTTCCCTTCTTTCTCTTTCTTGCCTCCCCTCCCCTCATGCCATTGTATATAACATGAATTTTGATATCTATGGTAGTGTCCTGGAACCTATCTGAGTGGATATCAAGGGCTCCACTGTATATAATTCTTACAGAACAAGAATTAAAAGAAATACAAGCATGTTATTGTTAGAAAAAGGCACTAAGTAACGAAAACAAATTGTGTATAATCCTTTAGTTCTAAATATTGTTATTTGCAAAACAAAACTGAGAACTGATTTGGATTTGGGATCATTTTTAGCTGAAAGAAATGCAATTAACAGATGAGGAAGAAGCAATCAAGGCAAACATAACTGAGAATGAGCCCATGCCCATGGAGGTTCTTGACAATATTCTTCCTGAATGGTGGATGAAAGAGCCGTTTCGGTAACTACTGTGATCTCATTCATTTTCTTGTTGCTCATATAGCTCTTAGACAGCAAGCTTATAAACACTTATGGGAGCTAGTCCCCTGAGACTCAATGGGATTTAATTGAGTAGGTATGCCCAGGAAGGCATGAGGGTCACAAATCCATTGTGTCATATGGGACACTTCTTCCACCTCAGTCTCCCTTCCTAATTTTATAATTAAGTGACTGAAATATGTCTAATAATTAAATACAATTTCAAATATTACCTTGCCCAATTGTTCACTTTCCTGCTTTGACAGTAACCGTATCCTCATCTTTATCTGGGCTTATAAAATACAGCCTCAATTGCCCTCAATGTTTTTACATAGTTTTCTCTGCTTGCAATGTAAAAAAGTGGGCAGAAGCCCCATAGGGTTTTGCTGCTAGATCTCTGAATAATTTTCAATAGACTGATGTGTATTTGCATTTCCCATGATTTAATGAGAAAGCAACAAAATTACTCCTGCTCTCTAAATTACACTATTAAAATTTAAAAAGCTAAGAGAGTTATCAAACAGCAGCAGGCTGCCCGATCCACAGATCCAGGACCCATGCAGGACTGCCAACCCTGATTCTGTTCTGTAAGCAATAAACAAGTTGTGGCCATTTGTTATCCCAACACAGTGTGTGTCTTTTAGTTGGGTTTGTTGGCTGGCGGGAGGCTTTAGTCGCTCATGCCCACACAACAAATGTCTTTCCTTCACCCAGCTGTGCCTACTCTTTTCTTGTTGAGAATTATTATATATTTTTCGAATATTGTTTTTCATTTAGATCTACAGGGTTTGTACTGGATGGTTTCCCCCGAACTGGAGAGGAGACCCAATACTTAGCAGAGCGAATGCTTTGTCCTGATGTTGCAGTCTTTCTTGAAGCTGATGAAGATGATGTTATTGACCGAGTTCTTCCCATAAGGGTGCAAAAATGGCATGAGAAACAAAATAAGAAAATGGAGAAGAAGCAGCAAGCCAAAGAACTGAAGGAAAAAATCAGAGTAATTATTATTATTATGATTATTAAGATGTCTCCCGCCCCACCCCCCACCCCCCCAAAAAAACTGTATGAACAGTAGTATGGAAAAAAATCTAAATCAAGACCAAAAGCTATGCCATAGCTATATTAAAAGAAAATGATGTATTGGTTCAGACAGTTTTAGGACCAAAAGATGAAAAGGTACATCCTTTAGCATGGTTATTACCAGTGTTTGTAAAAGTTACCTTTTTTGAACTATAGCTCAATAATCTGTCAATTAGCAAATAGATTAAAATTAATTCTAGCTAAGATTTTACATGAAGACCAAGCAGACTTCCTTCAAAACAAGCAGCTAAACCAAAATGTGAGAACAGTCCTAATCATACTAGAGGTTACTGATGTGGAGAAAGCCTTTGATAAACGTAGGTTGGGAGTTTATAGAAAAAGTATTGGCTTGTTATGGGGTAGGTCAGCAATTTAAAAGAGCGGTCAGTTCTATTTACTCAAAACAAAAAGCCAAATTAAGGATAAATGGCCTAATGTCAAATTATATAGAGATCCAAAAAGGAACAAGACAAGGGTGCCCTCTGTCACCTTTACCTTTTATATGGATGTTAGAAATATTAAATATTAGGATTGGGGAAGATAGCTGTATTAAAGGGGTGAAAATAAAAGTACAAGTTTTCAAAGCCATAGCATATGCTGATTAAATGGTATGCATTATAGTAGATACAACACTTAGGGCTATTTGGTGAAAAATTAGTAGAGAATTTGTAGAAATCTGTCAATACAGTTTCGTTGCAGAGAATAGTAATAGCAAAATCTTGGAAAGGGGGAAAAAGTTAATGCTAAAGAACTGGAATATTCCTAGTGAATATGCAGGGGAGGTGAAGAATAGATTTCAGGGACTAGATTTAATAAATAGAGTCCCAGAAGAACTATGGACAGAAGTCCACAACATTGTTCAGGAGGCAGCAACAAAGTACGTCCCAAAGAAAAAGAAAACCAAGAAGGCAAGATGGTTGTCTGCTGAGACACTGAAAGTAGCCCAAGAAAGAAGGAAGGTGAAAAGAAACAGCGATAGGGGGAGATACGCTCAATTAAATGCACAATTCCAGAGGCTAGCCAGAAGAGACAAAGAACTATTTTTAAACAAGCAATGCATGAAAGTGGAAGAAGACAACAGAATAGGAAGGACAAGAGACCTCTTCCAGAAAATCAGAAACATCGGAGGCAACTTTCAGGCAAAAATGGGCATGATCAAAAACGAAGATGGCAGGGACCTAACAAAAGCTGAAGAGATCAAGAAAAGGTGGCGAGAATATACAGAAGATCTGTATAGAAAGAATAATAATATAGAGGATAGCTTTGACGGTGTGGTGAGTGAATTAGAACCAGACATCCTGAGGAGTGAGGTTGAATGGGCCTTAAGAAGCATTTGTAATAACATGGCAGCAGGAGACAACGGGGTCCCAGCTGAGTTGTTTAAAATCTTGGAAGGTAATGCTGTCAAGGTGATGCATGCCATATGCCAGCAAATATGGAAACACAAGACTGGCCATCAGATTGGAAAAAAATCAATTTATATCCCCATACCAAAAAAGGAAAACGCTAAAGAATGCTCAAACTTTCGTACAGTGGCACTTATTTCCCATGCCAGTAAGGTAATGCTCAAGATCCTGCAAGGCAGACTCTAGCAATACATGGAGCGGGAGTTGCCAGATGTCCAAGCTGGGTTTAGAAAAGGCAGAGGAACGAGAGACCAAATTGCCAATATCCGCTGGATAATGGACGAAGCCAGGGAGTTTCAGAAAAACATCTATTTCTGCTTTATTGACTATTCTAAAGCCTTCGACTGTGTGGATCATAATAAACTATGGCATGTTCTTGGTGATATGATATGTCACCTTGTCTATCTCCTGAGAAATCTGTAGAAAGACCAAGTAGCCACAGTAAGAACAGACCACTGAACAACAGACTGGTTCCAGATTGGGAAAGGAGTACGGCAGGGCTGCATACTTTCACCCTCCCTATTCAACTTGTACGCAGAACACATCATGCGACATGCGGGGCTTGAAGAATCCAAGGCCGTAGTTAAAATTGCTGAAATAAACATCAACAACCTTAGGTATGCAGATGATACCATTCTGATGGCTGAAAGTGAGGATGAGCTGAGGAGCCTTATCACCAAGGTGAAAGAAGAAAGTGCAAAAGCTGGGTTGCAGTTAAACATGAAGAAAACCAAGATCATGGCAACTACACCTATTGATGACTGGCAAATAGAAGGAGAAAACGTGGAGGCAGTGACAGACTTTGCATTTCTAGGCGCGAAGATCACTGCAGATGCAGACTGTAGCCAGGAAATCAGAAGACGTTTACTTCTTGGGAGGAGAGCAATGGCCAACCTTGATAAAATAGTGAAGAGCAAAGACATCACACTGGCAACGAAGGTCCACATAGTCAAAGCAATGGTATTCCCCATAGTAACCTGTGGTTGCGAGAGCTGGACCATAAGGAAGGCTGAGCGAAGGAAGATAGACACTTTTGAACTTTGGTGCTGGAGGAGAATCCTGAGAGTGCCTTGGACCACAAGAAGATCCAACCAGTCCATCATTCAGGAAATAATGCCTGGCTGCTCACTGGAGGGAAGGATATTGGAGGCAAAGCTGAAGTATTTTGGCCACATCATGAGGAGACAGGAAAGCTTGATGCTGGGGAAAATGGAAGGAAAAAGGAAGAGAGACTGACCAAGGGCAAGATGTATGGATGGGATCCTTGAAGTGACTGGCTTTGACCTTGAAGGAACTGGGGCCGGCGACGACCAACAGGGAGCTCTGGCGTGGACTGGTCTATGAGGTCACAAAGAGTCGGAAACGACTATGTGACTGAGCAGCAGCAAAGAACTGGAAATAAAAATTATTAGAATATATCCAAATGGCCAATGGAATTCATGGAGGAAATAAGGAAGACTTTGTTAGGATATGGAGGCTTACACTTGGATATCTAGAAAGGAAGAAAAAAATAGATTTTAAAGTAGTCGCAAGAGAAATTTATTAAGGTAAGATAAGGCTAAAGTTTTTTTTAAGATATTAGTTTTACACTGGGTAGTGCACTGGTGCCTGAAGTCATGGGTGTCAGTTTGGGGGAATGGCATATCTGTATCATGTGCATTTGATTATCTCGAGATGTTTTCTTTTTTATATTCTGTATGCCATTAACACACTCAACAAAAACTGAAAGTTATAGTACAGAAAAGTAACTGTCCCAAGCTCTGAATAAAATAATTACTTTAGCTTCTGGAGCCTAGGTTAGAGAAACAAGATGTGGCAGAGATGTTTAACCTGGTTTTAAGAACTTGCAGTATAGCTATGGAAATTCAAATTGTTCATCTATGAAAACAAACTGCAGCACAGTTCTCTAACACTGTCAACCTTCTATATATTCACTCATCTAATGACAAGCATTTTAGGATTTCTGTTGTTGCTATCTGCTGTCAGGAAGTTTTGATTTATGGATGAGAGATCTCTAAAAACTTTTTGGTTTTTTTTAGCTTGACCATTTTTAAAAATAGAAAAAGTACTTTCACCTCTTTTATTAACAGATTGAACAAATTGCCAGAAGAAGAGCAGAGCTTGTTGCAGAAGCAAAGAAGAGAGCAGCGGTAGGAAAGCCACACTGGTTACAATTTTGTTTAATGAACACTTATTTCTAACTATATTATAATCACTTCATGCTAAGAAAGAGTATGATCATTTACATGATAAAATTACTCTCATTGTGGCATTTGAAATGTTTATAGAAAGATAATTGTGCTGTAACTGAACTAATAAAAGGGGGTATTTTGTTGTAGATAAAACTTATTTGGCTTTAACAGAAAAATCTAAAAGCTTTACTTTAAACTAGGATTAATCAGACTAAGAAATTGTCTGACTTAACTAGACCAAAGAGGTACCTGCCTTCTTCCACACTGGAAAATTCCTTTAAAAATCAGTGGTGACACCATACGATATTAGCACCATTTTCAGATATGTGTGTTTGAAAGCAGACCTTGGGAGTTTTTTGGGATTAAAAGTCCTAGAACTTACATGCTGAAGGATCTTGGAAATAAGGTCTAAAAATTAACTTTTCCAAACTATATTTCATAACTAGTTCTGGTGCAATCATTATAGTGCAGACTTTCCCAGACTAAGATGGCATTTGATGGGCTCCGGGCTGTGGCGCAGGCTGGAGAGCTAGCCAGCTGCTACCAGCTGCAATGAATCACTCTGACCAGGAGGTCATGAGTTCGAGGCCCACTCGGAGCCTATGTTTGTCTTGTCTTTGTTCTATGTTAAAAGGCATTGAATGTTTGCCTATATGTGTAATGTGATCCGCCCTGAGTCCCCTTCAGGGTGAGAAGGGCAGAATATAAATGCTGTAAATAAATAAATAAATAAATGTTGTAGACATGTGTTGCAGGTAAATATGCTGTGAAGAGTGATGTGCAAAAATATGAGGTATATTTTACCAAGAACTCGTCTGTGGTCTGTGATTAAAATTAGCCCACCTACTCTTTCATCAAAAGGGAGCTGTTCGGTGTTTTTGTTGCTTCCTCTGAAATGAATACAGTACCTGGATTCATCATGGTCTTCTATTCATTACTAACCAGTGTTGTCTTGCTTTTCTTCCAAGATCAAAAAGGATTTGGGTATTTAAAATCCATTAAAATTCTACCCATAGGATCTACCAAATGGAATAGGCTATGCTCCAGAGGAAAAGATAGATAATCTCCCAATTTGGACTGTTAAAGCTTCCAGAAGATGTTTTGCATGATTGGCAGTTCCCACCCCACTGCACAACAGAACAAAACTTTCCAACTTTTTGTGTAGTATATTTAGAGTATTAGAAGGGATGCTATAGAGAGAAATAGTAGAGAGAATAGATGCAGTAGCCTAAATTTGAATCTCACCCAATAAGTATTAAATTTGGCTTAGGTGTGAATGCTGTATACGTTTCACATTGCAGCATTTCTAAAAATGAACAGCATACAAATACTGAATAAAGGTGATTTGAGAAGAATTGCTGTCAATTCTGTTTTACAGAAATCATTGTAGGGATGTTGCATTCATTAAATACTTTATTGTGTAGGATGGTCTGGCTAGACGTCAAAGTGAGTTCCTAGATGATGAAGATGAAGATGAGGAAGAAGAAGATGATATTGAAGCTGTTCTGGAAGAAGAATTTCCAAAAGAAGAGGATGAGGTTGAAGATGAGGAAGAAGAACAAGAGAGTGATGCCATTGACCGTATAAAAGCTGAGATTGCAGAGAAATATGAAACAGATATTTCTAATATACAAACTGTACAGGTATTTAAAGAATTCTTTAATTATTATATTCTAATTTATTTCATAACTCAAAATAAATTAATTTTCTAAATCAGTGTGATTTATATTTCCAGAAATGAGATTTCTGGAATATGGTTCTTTTGAAATTGTCAATATTATATCCATTTTAGCAATGAAAGAAAACAAGCTTCCAGAATAAAACTATTTAAGGTAGCCAATCCTCTACTTCACTTAGTTACCCAGTAAAACTACAAGCCTAATGGTGCCAGTCAACAGGATATGATAAAAGGAGGGTTGTCATAAGACTGACCATATTTTTGAACAAATGGTATCTGTTGCCTAGAGTATTAGAATCTTCCCAAATGAATCATTTCTGCAATTTACCTTAATAGACCAGCCCTGAGTGTGTTTAGTTTGATTCTGTTGCTTCAGAAGGATGTAGGATTACCTATTCATCTTTAGGAATACACTTAGTTAAATTATCTAGACTAACAAAATAAAATGTGTCTGTGTTATGGTGCAAAGGCCAAAAATAAATCTATCACTTCTTTGAATATCAAACAGTATGTATCTTCCTTTTGACTTTGCCCTTAAAATTTGACTTCAGTAAAATAATTCAAACTATTATAACAAAGGTTATCAGGATATTTTAATGCAGTTTTATATGCAATGAAAAATATTGTACTTAAAATGAGTTATAATGGCAGACCAAGTAAAGACCTGGGGTAGTCTATAGCCCCATCTACACTGGTCATTGAAGAAATTGGTCTTACTGTTGTGACTGCGCCTTCGGGGATTATGGTTGATGGTGATGGAATTCGAAGAGGAAGAAAAAACCCTCGTGATGAGGGTTCACTGGAGGAGTTGCGCAGGAAGCGACTTAGAGAGCTATATGGGGGATCTTCTGAGGAAGATTCAGATGGGGAGATGGATGCTGAGGAACAGGTGGTGGCTGGGGAAGTGGGCACTGAATGGGCACAGCCACCGGAGATGTCTGGGGATTTGGGGCCTATGGATACTTCTGAACCTGGGGTTTCTGCAGGAGCTGATCCCAATTGGGATGCTTGGAGAAGGGAGGATGGTTCTTTAAGTGTTCATGGGGCTAAGTGTGGGCAGGATGATTGGGACTCCGACGAATTGCTAGGTACTCCAGATCCACGAGCTCTAGCTGTGTGGAGTTCAGACTCTGAGTAGATTTGGGACACCTGGTGTTTGGGTGTGAGTGTTTGGTCACCCAGGAGGAAGGGGAATAAAATGGGAATGTTTGGCCACTGCACTTTGCGTGTGGCAAGGTGTTGCTGAGGCGCCATTGGGATCTCTGTGTTTCCATGAAGACGGGACTTGGACTATGATTTGAATCTGCTGATATCACCTAGCTTGGCTCTCGCTGTGTCTTATCGTGGACCTGTTTTGGATGACTGCACCCTCTTCGGACTTTGGATTGAATTTGACCTGGCTTCTGTCTACACCCTCTGACTGACGGCTACTCCCGGCTTCTGACTATTGGTTTGTCTTTCGGAATTTCTGCTGCCCCCTGACCTGACCTTGGATTCCTCTGACGACGGCTATTCATCATCCCTTTGAGGCTTTCGGCTTATCTGCACTGTGGAAGCAGCTTTATTGCTTTTCTAGTTTGTTTATTTTCCAGCAATTAACTCTATTTGTCTTCCAAAGCTGAATTGAAGCGTTATTTAGTTTTTTATTGAATGCCAGCATGGGAAATTAGCGTGGCTCGTTTTTGAGTTATTATTGTCCAATCTACTCTCGAAACACTGAAAAGTGAAGTGTTTCAAGGATATTTCCTGTGTTTATGTTATTTTCTGGCTTATCTTCAGAATAAACTCTGTTTGTATGTTAACTGGCGTCTGACTCTTGACACTTACTGTGCAGATGGTTACATAGGAAATCCTGGAATCAGTTTGAGGACCAAATGGTGATTACACAAACCACAGAGTACTGATGCACATTAAGAGCTTTCTTTTGTGGGAGTTTGTTGTCTGGCTACTGCAATTTAAAGCTAACTTTGAACTGCATTAAATGGTCAATGTAGAGGGGTCCTATGGCATTTGTGTGCTACACTCACTACTAAAGACTTTGTTGATAGCTCTATAAAATAGTTACAATAAAGTCTCACTTATCCAACATAAACGGGCCGGCAGAACGTTGGATAAGCGAATATGTTGGATAATAAGGAGAGATTAAGGAGAAGCCTATTAAATATCAAATTAGAAAGATGAGATTATTTTAGGTACAACAAATTTGACAGAAAAAGTAGTTCAATATGCAGTAATGCTACGTAGTAATTACTGTATTTACGAATTTAGCACCAAAATATCATGATTTATTGAAAACATTGACTACAAAAATGTGTTGGATAATCCAGAACATTGGATAAGCGAATGTTGGATAAGTGAGACTCTACTGTATATCATTTCCTGCTTACCAAAACTCAGGGTGCTGTGGCAAAAAATGTAAATGTCTTGATAAATTCATTGTGTGAGATATAGTGATATATCATTTGTCTGCATGTATTATATTACGGATTTTCTCACTAGTTTGATCTGAGTAGGCAGAACCAGGTTCCTCAGCACCAAGACACAGCACCAAGACACAGATCTTTCCTGTTCAGTGGAGATACTTAACCCAATTAGATGTCCCTTTTGTACCAAATAAGATACCAGACTACTAATTTATAGTAATTCCTGGCCCATTTGAGTGATTTCTGCCTTTTTGTTTCCTTTTGTTTTTAGGAGGAACTTGACAAATTATTAATACCTCAAATAACTCTTAGTTGTAAGCGTAAACCACATATTGTGTGCTACCAGTTGTATAAAAAGCTGAAGAACCTAGTGGAAAATCGTGAAAGTATTTTTGAGAAATGCTATCCATTAAGTTTTACACTTGCACGTAAGATGTTAGGTCTCTCCTATAAACATCCAAGCAATTTTGGTCAGTGGGATCCAATCAAGGTAAGAGAGACATAATGTTCCTTGCTTTTAAAGACAGCTTCTTAAAATTGTGAATACTTGTATTAATTCCTACACATAATAACAAAAGGCATAAACAAGAATTTGGGGCTTTGTCATTAATTATGAATTCAAATGTTCCTTCCCATGATTTCACGACTTTTGCCTTGTATCTAATCTTACATTGTTGATGTATGCAGTATGCACCTTTTCTCACAGTTATTCCATTTGTTTTGTGTACCCCAAAATGTCCTAGTTAATATCCCTAGGACTTTGCAAACCCCAGGCTGGGAATATATGATCTAATAAGTAGATTCTAAAAGATGGCTCCATTCTAGCACAAACCCAAAAGTGTCACTGGCAGAAAATCCTTTCCAGGTAAGCAGGCTAACTTTCCGGGCATCGCTAATTCTTCATTTATTGCAGCTAAGTGAAGGGGATGCTATCAAGCCTTTCCAACAGCAGGATACGCCAAGCTTCCCTGTTCTCCATCGCAACTGTGTTTATTTTTTTACAAGCAAAGAAAACAGAGATACATTTATGAAAAATCCCATTAAATATCTCCGTCAGCCTAAACCTAAGCCTACTGTGCCAGTGAAGATTGCAATTGTGGGGCCTCCAAAATCTGGAAAGACAACAGGTAAAATGTTGGTTTGACCCATTTGAATCCCAACATTTTAAAGTTATTATGGCTCTAGGGGCACACAACTGCATTTTCATATTATTGCATTTTAAACAAAGCAGTATACCTGTGTCAACAGGGAAGAAGGATTCACACAAGCAGATATGTTTTCATTGTGACAAGTCACCCAATAGACTCCTGGGTGGTTTTCTATTGTGAATTACTTTGCTTCCTTCACTAGGAGATCAGTTTATTATGCTTTCCAAATAGCTCAAGCCATATTTGAACTTAATCACCTGCTCAGTGACCTTTCTGTGGTTGCAGGGGGCCTGTTTAGGAAAGGATCTGTATTCCTTAGTTTTGTTTGTGGTTTTGTAAAATTAATTTATTTCCTCAAAGAAAGACTTTTCTTACAGGCTTGCTTAATGTATAACATATTGATGTCAACAAGAAATGCTTTGAGGGTCTAGGAAACCATCTGGAGCCTATTTCCGGGTGGTCCCAAGGGCTATAGGGAGAAAGAGACTTTCATGTCGAAAGAAAGGTATGATAATAAATAAATACATAAATAAAAAACTAGCTAACTAAATAAATATAGGAAACCTTGGATTCAGGTCAGTAATCAAAATACAGTAAAATCTACTTATCCATGGATCCAATATCTATATTTTCACTTACCTGGCTTCCAAAAAGAATTCATAATGCAACCATATACTTCTCATTCATTGCGGACCTGTTTTGCAGTTGCCAAAAAATTTGCAAGTGCTTATGGATTACTGCGCCTTTCCATGGGAGATGCTCTCCGCTGGGTGTTAAACAATCAGCCAGAGACTGAGCTGGCCCTTGTACTGAAGTGGCACCTTCATAAAGGATTGACTGCACCTGATGAACTTGCCATCAGGGCTCTCGATACCATATTGATGGATACTGTGTGTAACACCACAGGGTGAGCAGTTTTAATTGTAATAATGCTTTAGTATTGTTTCTCGGCCAACAATCTCCTGCTTATTTTAAATAATGTCTACAGACTGCATAGTGTTTTGCTAGCATGATGTTTCATAAATCCTATACAAACATACATACATGAAAAGATATTTTAAAACTCTGCATGCAATTGCTAGGAAGTAATATAGCCTTCTGTGTACACTTTACCAGAGAGTAAATCCCATTAAACATAGTGACACTTACATCTCAGTAAATATGCATAAATTATGCATTGTTAGACGTTTATTAACAGCAAAGAAAGTATTTCTGGCTAAGGAAATGAAGAATGAAAACCTGCTGCTTTTTTTAAATCAATTTGTTTACAAAAAAAGCAAACATTTAGTTAATGTTAGAAACAGACAAGTTGGTAACTTGAACAAATGCAGATGCCAAGACTTTATATTGGAATCATTTGCTTAGAAACATTTTTATACAAGCTGTTTTTCTCATTATTTATCAGCTGATAAAATTTCATCAACTGGCCACTTGGAATCTTGACAGCTAATCAGAGTTGATGATTCTTGTTATGCTATAATTTAAAAGCGTGGTTTTTGCCTGATGGTAAAAGCAGACGGCAGTAAACTCATCCAAAGAGAGCTTCCAGTTTTTACCAGCTTCCCTTAGCAACTGCAAATCTCTATTTCATATTGCTGGATCTGTCTTGTACTGTTTCAGAGATCCTTTATCCCTCAGGAACGTTATTTCAATGGGTCTGCAGTGGATGCAAGAGAGGAGGAGAGTTGAGCGAAAACTCTATGCCACGTGTAACATGCAGCAAGACTTTTTTGCCTGGTGCAAAGCCAAAGTTAAACCTACCAGGTTTAAGAGTTACCTGCTAGCTCAAAAATGCTTGCTTCCTTAACTATCAATCAATTTTACTGCTTCTGTAATGTAAGATGTTGTGTACATTCTGCTTTCCTAGCTTCATTCTAGCCCTACATAATACATTACTCAGATGATGTATCCTTTAAAAATGGTAATTATATACTATGAAGATAATTTTATATATTTTTAAAATTGATGGGGATAATGAAATCTGAATATCTTATTAAGTTCTCTTTAGGGCAGTAGTTCTCAACCTGTGGGTCCCCAGGTGTTTTGGTCTACAATTCCCAGAAATCCTAGCCAGTTTACCACCTGTTTGGATTTCTGGGAGTTGAAGGTCAAAACATCTGAGGACCTATAGGTTGAGAACCACTGCTTTAGGGTCTTATTCTTACTTCAGAATGCTGGCAGATATTGGCTTAAATCCAGTTGCTTAAGTCTGACAGGCAACACAATGGATCAGTTGTTGAACAACGAATTAACATCCAGTTAACTTTTACTGAATTGGTAGATTTACTGTAGTTGGTATAATCAGATTTAGCCCATTATGTATTTCATTAACAACAGTTAGCAGTACAAAAATTGAAACTGTTTCCAAATAAACCTGACTCAAAATTAGAGTTTTCTTCTTTTTGTGTCTAAAGATTTGTTATCGATGGATACCCTGTAACACAAAAGCAAGTCAATCTCTTGGAAGAAATTAAAATAATTCCCGTAAAAATCTTTGAGTTGCAAATGGATGTGAAGGAGGTTTTCAGAAGAGCACTACTGGATAAACAAAATGCTGAAAGGTACTATTAGTAAAGGCATTAAGTAACAAGGCTTTTGAAACAACTCCCTTAGTAATATAACACAGCCTGTCTTAGTTTTTAGGCCTATTCCAGGGGTATTTGAGACGCTCAGAAAATTGCATTGTGTAGACTACATCAGCTCTAGTTTCTTAGATATGGCTATCATTAGTCTTCATGGTGACTGGTAAATGGCATATCTTCTGTATCTCAAAAACTAGAGCTGATAGAGGGAAACTGGTACCATTTTTGCAATCGGAAGGTCAAATATACTCAGAAACAGGTCTAACATTTGAGGCACCAAAATGTGTGTAATCTAAAGTTTTAAAGAGACATTTTGCAACAAAAATGCTGGTAAACTGTAAACATTCTTGTTTGCCATTCTACATAAGTTTTCCCAGTTATGTATACCACTCTTCTTACATTACTGACTGTCAACAGTTCTTTGGAGTCATAGAGATTTTTGTGAAGAATGCAAGAGCTGAGTTTATGAGAACTTGGGAAAATGCCAAGTATTTTTATTTTATGGATGATATCTTAACTGCACATGCAGAAAAATTAAGCAACCACTTTCATATAGCTACATGAGAATTGAAGGAAGATTAATTGTTACACATAATGTATTTTCAAGAACTGAATATTAAGAGGTCTCCCCCATCAGTTGGATTTTTGGTGTAGCACACATTAATGTTGTTATAGAAACACAAAAGCTAATAAAATATATATTATTTATTTATATCATTTATAAGTGATTTGATAATGTATGTACATGCCTGATATGTTATAGTAGTTATATTGTTTATTTTAAGAAATTGGGTGATAGATATTGATCTCTTTGTTATCAAATTTTAAAATTTTATGGAATTTTAAAAATGGAGAGAGTTAAAAAAAACATTTGTCATTACAAAAAGGATTAAAAAATGCTATTCACTTTGTTTCCTTAATGTTTTTCATTCTATTATTTTGGTCTATCTGCACTGTGCAGTGTCCAAGATACTTGTGAGTCCTCATTTAAGGCATTATCACACAAATCCTTTATACCGTATTATTCTATTTGATATCTGCCCTAGCCAGTAGCACCTTTGCTGCATTTGTAATTTAAGAGTATAATTTCCATGTTTTTTCATCTGCATTAATGGCATCATTAGTAATTCCCTTGTGCTTTGTTCATCGATTCATCATTTTTTTTAAAAAAAGTTGTAACTGTAATAGTGTTTTAATGGCAAAACAGTATGACAGTAGGACACTTTATGACAATATAACAGCAAACTAAAAGTGTAAATTAAGAGGGAATTAAGAGGAGTTTACACATGCAGGAAAGGCCATCTTCCTTCTCTGTGCACCAGTAATGGTACAGGGCTTTTCTGCCAGAAATTTCCTTGGGAATCCTTGAGGGAGGGAAGCCTGGCCATACTCACATCATGCCCATTAATGGTGCGTTTACAGAAGAAATTACAATGAAATATTAACTCCCAAACTAGTAACTGAATTCCCAAACTAGTAACAGAAAAAAGAGGGTTAGTGAGGGATTATTTCCAGTGTAGAAAAAAAAGCATTTTCAGTTAACCTGCAGTGCAACACTGCCTGGAGAGCAATGATATCATGCAATAAAGCTTAGACCAGTGGTTCCCAGACTTATCTGGCCTACTGCCCCCTTTCCAGAAAAAATATTACTCAGCGCCCCCTGCAAAGGGGGCATGGTTTAGAGGGGTGGGCATGGCTCCTGCTCAAGAGGGCAGGGCTGAGCCTCTCCCCTAGTCCAAGATGCAGGGCTGGGAGGGGGAGGTGGGCGAGGCCACAAATGGGCAGCCAGGACTGCGATGAGTGGAGTTACGAGCTCTGAGGCAGGGCTGAGCTTCTATCCCTGTCCTGCGGCACCTGCCAGGACACAGGGGGCGGGGCTAGAGGAGGGGGCGGGATCTCTTCCCAAGTGCCTGATGGGGCTGAACCTCTATATCCCACCCCCATGTTCTAACAGTGCCTCAGGAGAGGTGTAGAGGCTCAGCCATATCTCGGGCTCTTGGAAGGAGGCCCCGCCCCCTTCCCTAGCTCCGCCCTCTGTGTCCCAACAAGCACCTCAGGAGAGGTATAGACTCTCAGCCCTGTCTCGGGCTCTTGGGAAGAAGCCACGCCCACTCCTCTAGCTCCGCCCCCTGTGTCCTAACAGGCGCCTCAAGGGCTCAGCCCTGTCTCGGGCACTTGGGAAGAGGCCCCGCCCCTCCCCTGGCCCCACCCCTAATAGGTGCCATCACCGCCCCCCTAGATAGCTGCAGCGCCCACCAGGGAGCAGTAGCGCCCACTTTGGGAATCACTGGCTTAGACACTGCTATGAGGATATAACAGCATTGTGTGATAATGCCTTTAGTCACCAGAACATGTAGAAAATAGTTTTTAGGGGGCAATCTGGATAATCCTGGTATAAATGCACATGAAATTTTCTTCTCAGTTTACCCTATCCGATGCACGACAGCTCCCACATTCTTTCTGTCAAGCATTCCTGTTACAAAGCACAAATTGAAGAGATCAGATCATACTATGAGGTGCAGCACCAGAACTGGTATGTGATTGATGCCTTCCACAGCAAGTGGTGGATTTGGGACAAAGTGCTTCAGGAAACACAAGCAATCACTAAACAAATTCAGACATATCTAGAAAGAATACGACAAGGTGAGTGGAACATTCTGTTTTAGATCACTTAGCAGGGGTCTAATGCAATTACAGTTTGAAATCAGCTATGTTATACAGGCAGTCCCCAGGTCATGAACAAGATAGGTTTTGTAGGTTTGTTCATAAGTTGAATTTGTAAGTGTAATTCCAGCCACACAAATTGGATTTTGAAAAATGTGGCTTGTTGTGGAAACAAGGATTGATGAGAAAGCTTCAGTGAAGACATTTTTTCCCCATGATAACTCTTTCAGGAGTGAAATTTCCTCCCTAGGGGTAGATTTCTCCAATTTACTATTGTCTCACCCCCGTTCCTAACTGTAAGTCATTTGTTATCCGGATGTTTGTAACTCGGGGAGTGCCTGTAATTGGATTTTCTTTTAATCTTAAAATCAGAAGTAACACTGATGATTAAACACAGAGATGCCCTTTGGAGGGAGCTCATGACCTAGTCAAATGTTTCTTACAGAGGAAAACCTGAACCATTAAAAATCCCTGGATCATATAATTCTGGCTCCATGTTTTGCATTTTTATTTCAATGTGTCATTTTTTTTACTGCTATCCCATGCTGCATGCCTGTTCAATGCAGTATCAGAGAAAGAGACTGTGTTTTTAAAAATCTAGCACAATCAATTGGCATATACGGCAGGAAGGAAGAACATACAGCAGACTCTCACTTATCCAACATAAACGGACCGGCAGAACATTGGATAAGCGAATATGTTGGATAATAAGGAGAGATCAAGGAGAAGCCTATTAAACACCAAATTAGGTTATGATTTTACAAATTAAAACATCATGTTATACAACAAATTTGACAGAAAAACTAGTTCAATAGGCAGTAATGCTACGTAGTAATTACTGTATTTATGAATTTAGCACCAAAATATCACGATGTATTGAAAACATTGACTATAAAAATGCATTGGATAATCCAGAACGTTGGATAAGCAAATGTTGGATAAGTGAGACTCTACTGTACCTCCTTTTACATTTCTTATTAAGCTACATTATCTCTATAATGCAACTCATATTTCTTGTAATTCTCTATACAATTTTCTTGAAGTAATTCTCATTGAAATCAGTGGAACTGAATCCAAAATTCTTTCTCATTTTTGTTGAGAGAGACATTTGAATAACCCTCTAACTACATTCCTGGTTCAGTTTTTAAACTAGTGAAAAACTATTTTGTTAAAATCCAATCATGCTTTACAGTTCTCTGAATAAATAATTTATTTAGCAAATAAAAAATTTTGAGCCTCAAATGAAACATTATACTGGTAGTACAACTAACACCTACAAAGCATACCAATACATTAATAATGGGTAGGGTAATATGTTTTTATTCTTTTCTTTTCTCAGTTCAAAAAGTCCAGAAGCAATTCTCTTGTTCTTCACATTTACAAATATCAATTTGCCATTCTCATGATATCAGATAACAGCTTTTCATTTAAACTATAGGTCGAATAGGTATAATCTTTCAAATACAAACTCTTACAGCTACAAGACAACACTGTTGTTTCCACTGTTAACAGGAAAAGCAGCCAGCATTGCTGATCTGTGTATCATGCCACACGAACTGCTGTCTCGACTGGGGGAGTTTGGGCAGTACTGCCCTGTCACCCTTGCAGAACTGGGAGAGCTTGTGGATTGTTCTGAAACTCCATCTCTGCAGTTTGCAGCAGAATTTCGAGGACAGTACTACAAAATGGCTGGACAGGAAGAACTGAATGTAAGTGTTAGCAGCAAGCAGAACACATATATTACTGATATGGGAAATAACCTGATTCTGGCATAGGGGATGTACAAACAAAAGTACAAATAGTTGGTGCCATGTAGTAGATTAGCCTGTGAGATGAAAGGTCAGTTGAAATCTCACCTCTGTCCTTGAACCCACCAGTTGGCTTTAAGGCAAGCCATTCTCTCTTAAACTATCCCCATCTCTCTCCATGTGCAATATAGCACTTAAACTAATTTGCCAAATGTTATTGGAAGTTATTGGGATGTTTTCAAGCACTATCAGTGCTAGGAATTAATACGTAGCAACTGACTAAAAGCAATGTCTCTTTTCCATAAAGCCGTATTGTGGTCATTGGATTGTTGTGGCATTTTATCTGCCATATGTTTGTGTTTCTGATTATTTATTTAATTGGTCAGAACATTTGCACTGTTTTGTTTTCAGATCATCCAAAGTAGAGTGAAAGATGATTTTTAAGAAGAAATGCAATGTTCAGACACTTACCTTTTTTTCAATAGCCTCCCATCTCAAAGTGTTCCTTTACAGCAAAAGATGAATTGTGTTTTGTGGCTAATTGTTAATTGAATCCTGTCCTCTAAACAAAAAAAAAATTATGTCTCCATTCCATAGCTGGTAATAAATATTAAGTGGTAATAAGATCTAAGAAAGCAAAAAGATACCTTTACTCCTTTAAAAAATTAATAGCTTCATGAGCAGCCTGGTGATCATTTAAAACATAAGATAGTTCTTCTTAGAAATGCCTGCTTTTTTCAATGCAGAAATTCCTGAATGATCCAGAACGATACGTTCCCCCATTGGCACCTTATGCTCTTCCTCTCCCAAGTAAGCTACCCAAGAAGCTGACAGCAGCAGATGTGAAGGCTTTGTTCCCTATGCAAGCTGAAATGCAAGGATATTGTCCAGTCACTTATTTGGATGGGAAGCAAAGGTAAGATTTTTGCATTTCCAGAATTTCTGTGAAATCAAAAATATATATTAACATGAAGTTCTCACCCTTGGTAATCTTATGACTTAGGCCTAAATCCAGCACAGAACCATTTACAGTAAATCAACTTATAGTAGAGTCTCACTTATCCAAGCTAAACGGGCTGGTAGAAGCTTGAATAAGCGAATATCTTGGATAATAAGGAGGGATTAAGGAAAGCCTATTAAACATCAAATTAGGTTATGATTTTACAAATTAAGCACCAAAACATCATGTTATACAACAAATTTGACCAAAAAAGTAGTTCAATATGCAGTAATGTTATGTTGTAATTACTGTATTTACGAATTTAGCACCAAAATATCACGATATATTGAAAACATTGACTACAAAAATGGCTTGGATAATCCAGAGGCTTGGATAAGTGAGGCTTGGATAAGTGAGACTCTACTGTACTTATATAAGTGTTGAGCTAAGAATTCCTCATTAATTCAGTCAGTCTAAATTTCTTGGCAATGTCAATTGGATTCATGTCTAACAGATTTATAATAGTGGGAGTTTCCATGTAGCCCTCCAAATATTATTGGATTGCAAGTTCCAGTACCCTCCCCAACACAACCAATGGTGAGGAATACTGGAAGTTGCATCTAAAGAGCAGAGATTGCTCTTAGGCTCTGTGTAATAATTCCACAGAGGTGGGGGGGGGGGGGGGGGAGCTGGAAAACATGGGAGGATGACAAATGAGAGACAATGATATATGAATTCCCTGCAAAATTTGATGAACTTAGGCTGGAATTGCAAAACAAAAAACAAACAAAATCCCCAAGATATAAATGAGGTGGATGCGATGCTGACAAAATAATATTTCTTTCACTATCTCTTTTTAGATATGAAGCTCTAGTACCTGGGGACATTGAATATGCTGTACTTTATCGGAATAAGTTATATGTATGTGAAAGTGATGCTAAGCGTGAGAAATTTATGAGGTACTGAATATATTAATGCATTTTTATTCTTAAATATTGCTTTATTTTGAAATTAAATATTTTAAAACACTTTTTGTATATTTAGATTACCAGAAAAATACTGGAATCAGACCCTTCCAAACAAGCTTCCCCCCATAAAGGAGCCAGTCTCGCTGACAGCTCTTCCTCTGATGGGATATCTTGAACAGGTTGTTCCTTTTGTAAAATGTTGTTCATATTATTTACATAGAAATTAAGTTTGGTTTATGGGGAGACAGGGTCAAAATATTAATGCTTTTGCTTCATATGCTATATTACCCTCCAATATCTAATTTAGAATAAACAAATTGCTTCTGAATGTATAAGTTAATGAAAATTCATCCTTTTCAGATCATATCCTTTTCCTTGAGTTAATTTTTATTTCATTGGCATTTTAAATATAGCTGATGCCTGCCTTAAATTTTCTAAAGTGATGGACTTGACAAAGACATTTTAGAGGACAATTTTATAAAAAATTAAAGGCTGTAATCCCTTCAGACACTTGAGATTAGAGTTTTAATGCATTTTAATATTTTTATGTTTAATGGTTTTAATAACATAGTTTAATTGTTTTTTAATTTTTATTTTTTTTAATTTAATGTATTCATATTGTTTTAATTACCATTGTTTTATATTTATTGTTAGCCACCTTGAGTCCATATGTCAGAAGAAAGGCAGGATTAAAAAAAACTAAATGAATAAATAAAATAACGATACACGGGGCTTAGGAGGAGTTATTGCCAATAGACACGCATAGGATTATGTTTCCAGTCACTATACTTCTAGTCTTTTCTATAACACTATGCAGATCATATCTACATTCATCCAGTCTTTGGGGACATTTTTTAGAGGAAGACATGTTGCTCATAAATTAAGCATGAGACATAGCCAGTGTTATAGCAAATCACGTGGTCCACAGTAATAACGATATAAGAATCCTTTTTAAAAGGATGTTTTTAAAGGAATGTTTCTTGTAATGTTTCTTAATTTTCCTCTCCAAGTTGAGAAATAGAAAAAAAATTAATATTCCACCTCATTCAAGGAGCTCAGTATGTTCAACAGCTGATTTGATTAAAGAAGGGAGCTGCGTGTTTGTCAGATTTAGAAGTATGTAATTAAAAAAAACTGGAAGGCATTGGAAATATTAAAAACCAAGGAAGAGTGGCATGTAACACCAAGTAATACAGAC
Source organism: Anolis carolinensis (assembly GCF_035594765.1). Lineage (NCBI taxonomy): Eukaryota > Metazoa > Chordata > Lepidosauria > Squamata > Anolidae > Anolis > Anolis carolinensis. Next base: position 100,719,171 of record NC_085841.1, read on the forward strand.
TGCAAAATCTAAAGCCATGTTTATGGAATAATATAATTAGGTTTTCTAACATGGATATTTTTATGGCTCTAGGGTGTGGCAACTGCTTTGATAAAAGCAATGAATGAAGTAGGGTGTTTAAAGCCAAAATTTCCATTCGTAAGTGTGAAAAAGACTGCTCTGCTGTTTATCGCCTATCATTTAAAAGGTACAGTAACATTTGAATTATAATATAATATGAACGATATAAATACAAATTTAAATTGCATGAGATGGCATGACTCAGCGCCCTTTACACAGACATACAACCCAAAATATAAAGTCAGATAATCTATAATATCTGCTTTGAACTGGATTGTCTGAGTTCACACTGCCATATAATCCAGTTCAATGTGGATTTTATACAGCAGTGTGGATGGGCCTCACTAGAAAAGACAATTGATGCTTGGCAAGATAGAAGACATCATGAAAAAGTGGGACTGCACTCCAGATGGATAGAAAGATTGTTAAGGAAGTGGTCTGCAAACACTTAGAAAGGAATGCAGTCATCACTAATTGTCAACACGGATTCATCAAAAACAAGTCATGCCTGACTAATATGATCTCCTTTTTCAATAGGGTTATGAGCTGGGTAGATGCAGGGAACACCGTGAATGTAGTGTATCTGGATTTCAGTAAGGCCTTCAACAAGATCCCCCATGACCTTCTGGCAAACAAACTAGTCAAATGTGGGCTAGGCAAAACTACAGTTAGGTGGATTTGTAATTGGCTAAGCGAACTAACCCAAAGGGTGCTCACCAAAGCATCCTCTTCAGCCTGAAAAGAAGTGATGAGTTGAGTGCTGCATGGTTCTGTCCTGGGCCCGATTCTGTTCAGCATCTTTATTAATGACTTAGATGAAGGATTAGAAGGCACGATTATCAAGTTTGCAGACGACACCAAATTGGGAGGGATAGCTAATACTCAAGATCGTTTTGAATTCTGCTCCTGTCTTCTGAACAGATTAGGTAGATGAGCCAAAATTAACTAAATGAAGTTCAACAGGGACAAATGCAAGATATTTCACTTAGGCAGAAAAAATGAAATGCAAAGATACAGAATGGGGGACGACCGGCTCAACAGCAGTACATGTGAAAAAGATCTTGGAGTCCTTGTGGACAACAAGTTAGACATGAGCCAACAATGTGATGCGTTGGCAAAAAAAGCCAATGGGATTTTGGCCTGCATAAATAGGAGTATAGTGTCTAGATCCAGGGAAGACATGCTAACCCTCTGTTCTGCCTTGGTCAGATCACATCTGGAATGCTGTGTCCAATTCTGGGCATAGAAATTGAAGGGAGATGTTGACAAGCTGGAATGTGTCCAGAGGAGAGCGACTAAAATGATCAAGGATCTAGAGAACAAGCCCTATGAGGAGCGGCTTAAAGAGCTGGGTATCTTTAGCCTGCAGAAGAGAAGGCTGAGAGGAAACATTATGGCCATGTATAAATATGTGAGGGGAAGTCATAGGGAGGAGGGAGCAGGCTTGTTTGCTGCTGCCCTGGAGACTAGGATGCGGAACAATGGCTTCAAACTATAGGAAAGGAGATTCCACCTGAACATTAGGAAGAACTTCCTAAATGTGAGAAATGTTTGACACTAGAACTCTCTACCCCGGAATGTGGTGGAGGCTCCTTCTTTGGAGGCTTTTAAGTAGAGGTTGGATGGCCATCTGTTGGGGGTGCTTTGAATGCTATTTTCTTGCTTCTTGGCCAGAGTTTGGACTGGATGGCCCACGAGGTTTCTTCCAACTCTATGATTCTATAATTAAGCCATAGCCCTCTGTTTGCAAGATCTGAGCAAGGCTATTTATGCTATACTGTACTTCAGATTGGGAGCACAAAGCTAAGGGTCCAGAGCATTAAGAATGCCATATAAAAGAAATTAAAATTCTGTCTTATATCCTTGGTAGTGAGAGAGCAGCCTCTGCTGCCTGCCTGCATTTAAGTAATAAGAAAAAGAGATTGCTTACTCATAACTGTGGTTCTTTGGTCATCTATGAACTCACACAAATAGGTCATCTGCCTCTGCTCAGTGAATGTAGCTTTTAGATAATGGAAAGGTCACTCAGAGTCAGTCTCAACCACTCTCAGTCAGCCTGCCTCTTTTATTAGATGTTGGCAGACTAGAAGATAGAGTTGACAAGGGCTTTTTGGCCAGCTAGTAGCAATAGTACTGATACTGTCAGTGGAGCCTGACTTTGAACGCCATACAGGGAGCAAACAACCCCCAGCATGTAGCACATAGCATGTGCTTCTAGGTGCGATTTAAGGTGCAAGCCCTACAATGAGCTGGAGAGGCTCTACTCTCAGTCCCACCCCCGTCTCAGGTGCAGCTGGTGATAATGAACAACAACACTGGGAAGCATGAGGCAATATCAAGATTCAAAGTCCAAGAAGCTGAAGTCATAATTATTTTGCAGTCCAGCCAAAAAAGCAACAGACAGGTTTGAAGTCAGAAACAAATGGGAGTTGGACTTGAATCAAATAACAGTGTTGTTTGCAGTGAAAGATTCAAACCACTGAAAAGACTTATATCTTAAAGTCACAGTTGTTACCACAATAATAACCATTTTCCAGACAATCTGAGAAACTTGTGAAGTCCTCCTCGCTGTAACCAAAGCTCTAGGAGTATGAATATATTTAATCCTTCTGAAGCTCGCCAGATATTCAGCTTTACTCACTGGGGCTTTCACAGATTTCTATGGAGTACTTGCCTCAGTTGAAGGTTCATCTTTATTAGTAGCTGAGAGTAGGCTAATAGGCTAATCGGAGCTGCTTGCCTCCATCTCTTCTGTTGGCCTGTTGAGCAGCTCTTCATTCTTGCTATTTGAGCTTGCCATGACAGCTATCCTAAACATCTGATCAGCAAAGGATAGAGCATCATCTTACAGAGTAGATGGATTGTGTTCATTCACCAAAACTGGTGGATAATCCCTGGTCTAAAGACTTTGAGGGTGAATCAGAACCCCCATCAGAGCAATTGTGATATGTTGTGTAATGAAGAAGCTAGAGAGACTGTTGAAGGTGGAAGTCAGCCCAGATCTGCAGATGGAGCTAGAGGCTCCTTCTACACTGCCATATAATCCAGATTATCAAATCAAATAATCTGGATTTTATATGGCAATGTAGAAGGAGTCTGAGTGCAAGACAATGTGGATGAACAAGATCAAATCCATCTTGGAAGATCAGGTTGTGCAGGCTCAGAGATGTGAAGGAGACCCAGCTGGAAGTCCTAGATCAGTGGTTCTCAACCTGGGGTCCCCAGATGTTTTTGGCCTACAACTCCCAGAAATCCCAGCCAGTTTACCAACTGTTAGGATTTCTGGAAGTTGATGGCCAAAACCATCTGGGGACCCCAGGCTGAAAACCACTGTCCTAGATCAAGACAGACAGTGGTCAAATTGGGTGCTGTGGCTGATGGCATCACTTCCAGTAGCAAGTACTGGCAACAAATATGTGAATTATGTTGTTCTTCGAATACAGAAGTGATAGTACACATAGTCACAACAATAATAACAAGTACCTGATATGATAGCAATATCAAGAGTACATTCAGTATTCAAAAGATCTGGAGTGTCTATGGTGATCACAGGCATATTAATGAGAAGATACAGGACAATATCCTCACGGGTTGGAGAACCGAGGATCTAGATTGATCATTGTGTGATTTGTAGGAATGCCTGTGACAGCACTGAGTCCCCGTGCAGAGAAGTAGGAATTAGAGGGGAAAGGTTGACTCCCAAGGAAACAATGGAAGGCTTTGATGGTCCTGTTCTGAGAAGATGGTCTTACCCTCTGACACTGTGCCTATAGCTGTTGCCTGCTATAGATTCCATAGTACCCATACCAATCTCCATCTGGTTTGAAGGAGATCAGGGGTCAACAGAGATAGGCTCAGAGAGCTTCCTTTCCTGTGCAGGCTAAATTGTAGGGCACGGCTGAACTGGAAGTCATGGAGATGAGTCTTGCTGCCATGATGGTACCATCTGGGACTGCTGGCAAGTAGCACTGGGATAATTCGTCACCTTGTTGTACTGTCTATGAGAAGGCTGCTGAGGTTGAATAGATAGTCCTATGTTTGTATCAAGAGATTTGTTTCTAGAAGGTGATGCATAGGTATCAAGTGGAGGGCACTTAGTAATGAAAGGTCAGTTATGACACTGGGTGACTCATGGCATTCTGGGAGTGTATAAGCCTAAAGGATATTTGCAACACGGAACTTTTGAGAGTCACCAAGCCATTGTAACTAATGTGTAATACATCCAAATAGACGTGCAATGAGAAGACATCCCAACAGAGACAGGTAAGCCTGAATGCCAATTCAAATAAAGGGTAACTGTAACTCTGAAAACTATATGTGAAAACCAAAAGTGATCAAGAACTGTTCCCTAACAACGCTGCTTCTGTGAGGGACAGAAAGGAACTGAAGGTTTAGATGGGGGACATGCTGGTCATGCACAGAGAGGATAGGAGGAAAGATAGATACATTGCACAGGTGCAGACAATCTATTTATGAATCACAAAAAAACACAAAAAAGAATAATGGAATTAAGCATTGTAGTGACAATCTTAGTTAATAGCAAGAGGTAAGCATATTAGTGTCAAATACACAAAAGTATGTGGCAGTGCAAGAAATGTGTAGGCACTTAATTGTTTCCGTAACTCTTTCTATTGTATTACTTTAGTACCATGATGGCATCAATTAATGCATAAAGTAATCAGTGTTGTTTCATTTCTCCCCAGCATATAACCCCAGAAGTTCTGATTATATACGAAAAAAGTACAAGAGGAAGTTGGAACGGTTCATAGATCACTGTGAACTTATCCCGTATCTGGGAATAAAAATGACAAAGAAATACAAGGAGCCTCAAAATCGACCTATTGACTTTGATCACAAATTGCAGACCTTTTTATCTCTCAGAGATGTAGATCCAGCTTCCCAATTTTTTTGAACACTGCACAATGGAAAACTGTATGAAATGTACACATCTGAAAAGTTCATTCTCAGTAGGCTGGCTTCGTATTTGTGTACCCTGCCTTATAAAAATGATTGTAGACCCAAGTCATGTTGTTAACACTTCCTAAACTGTAAAACTGTCCTATAGCTTCAAGCATTTTAATATGATTTTTTTTGTAAAATACAATTTGAAAATTTAACACATATGACTAATGGAAGTATTTCAGTTGATTTTATTTCTAAGTAAATGTATATCCAATGAGGGCATAATAATACAAGAACTTCATAATATGATCTTCAACCAGTGGTAATAGGAATACACTTACAGGGCATCTGATGATGAAATCAAAAGCACTCCCAACATTTCTTAAATACTGTTGAACTCATGGCAGGAGGAAGAGTATTCCCCATTTTTTTCCCCTTTTTTCCTCAAAGATAAGTTTTGATATTGCAAGCAAAACATATAGACTACTCTAAGCTTAATCTAAATATTCTCCTGTATTCAGGATGCGACAGAAAGCTTTGGGTTATAGCCATTTAAATCTTCCTTTGCTCTCCCCACGCTGTATCTCCAGTCTTCCCATTTTTCTCTCTCCCGTGAAATCGGGCGATCAGAGGCTGAAGAAAGAATTGCAGGTGGAAAGTTAAGAAATCCAAGACTGAGTGTAGGGTTTCCATAGTCAGAACACATCTCCAGCCTTAGTCCAGGGGTCCGAGCTGACCTTTAGCCTCTGTGAAGACTAAGACCAGAGCTTAGGGAAGCTACTTTAATGGAATACTTCTCCCAGAATACTGGTAGGGGATTCTGAAAAATGGAATCCTCATAAATAACACTTCCATGTGAAAGACTGCAACTTCATTTGAAAAAATGTTTTATGATGCTAAAACTTTTTAAAATATACAGCAAAATTATTGCTATGTTTTTTATGTTAAAACATCTTCTGTCTTTTATTTTACTGTAGTATTTTATATTGTCTGAGAAAATGTTAGGTTTATTATATATTCCTTTCAAATTTGGTGAAATATTTACTACTAATCTTTATTTGTTATAAACAATATTTAGCCTGTTATCTGTTGCATTTTACTGCAATTTACATACAATTGTGAGTGTTCATTTTGTGCAACCTTTCAGCATTATGCAATACGGCCATATCATTCCTCCATAATAATAATAATAATATAATAATAATAATAATAATAATAATAATAATAATAATAATAATAATAATAAATTTATTCTTGCATCCATCTCCTTGAAGGGGCTTGGGGCGGCTTACAGCTGGAACAAAGTGACTAAAAATATAAAACAAAAAGTACATCTAAAATAAAACACACATTGAATAAAACAAATAAGCATATAAAACCACAACTTAAAGCTCAGTTTATAATGACATTCATCAATCCAATAACAATTAGCTGTGGTAAACGTGGCCAGGCTGTAACACTAAGGCAAGGGATAAGTGCAAAACTATGACCATGAGACAAGGGCATGGAATGCAGTGCAAGGCTCCATAAAAATTATGGTCAATTGGGGCCTAGGCATTCTCAAAAAATTGTTTGAACAGGCAGGCCTTCAGGTCCCTATGGAAAGAGGACAGTGTGGGGGCTTGCCTAATCTCCCTGGGGAGGGCGTTCCAGAGCCGGGGGAGTCACCACCAAGAAGGCCTCCTTTCTCTTGTCCCCATCAACTGTATTTGAGATGGAGGTTGGAACAAGAGGAGGGCCTCCCTGACCCATCTCAGAGCCATCGCAGGTTCATAGGGGGGAATGTGGTCGCGTAGGTAGGCAGGACCTTCCAAATGTGCATCCTATCTTTTTCATGTGTATTTGGTTTAAGTGAGGAAGAATAAGTAGATGTTATATGTTGTTCTCAATCAACACTCTTTGGGAAAAGTTGCTTTTGCATGTTTCTTATCACACAAGTCCTTTCTCGCTTCATTTGGCATTCAGTAGCATTCACTGGATCTGTGGTATCTTCTGCACCATGATCATGCTTAATTCTTACTGCTGTGCTGTACCACTTCAGCAGATGGGTGCCTACATGACTGAATGTTCATTCCTTGTGGAAAGCACCTAACAAATTAGACAGTAGGGAAGACATTTTGATCCTGCATAGTGTAAGTTCTGACCTAGACTTATAAATTTCGCATACACACTCATGTACAAGTCAACTTCATGTATAAGGCCAGGGCAGGTTTTGGGGCCCAAATTATGGATTTTGATAATGACCCATGGTTCAGACCTTCCAAAAAAGAGTGAAAACATAGCTTTGGGTTTAAGCCTTTGGAGAACAATTGTATTGTGGTGGTGCAACAGGTTAAATTGTTGAACTATCAAATCTGCTGACCTAAAAATTGGCAATTTGAAGCCATGGGTCGGGGTAAGCTACTGCTGTTAGCCCTAGCTCCAGCCAACCTAGCAGTTTGAAAACATGCAAACCTGAGTAGATCAGTAGATACCGCTTAGCCATGAAGGTAATAAAGATGCCCATGCAGCCATGCCGGCAACACAACCTGTTTTAATCGGCTATGAGTCCACTTGGGGAGATATAGCAGAATATAAATAAAGTGTATTATATTATTATTAGATATAGAATTATGTACAATGACTTCTGAAATGGCCTGGATTATGATTTTGGATAGTGTGATTAATAGTGAAAGTAATATTTCTAAAAGTTTTAATGCATTTTAAATTCTATTTTAATGTTTATTGTAATTGTACATTGCTTTTAAGGAACTGTAAAGCTGCCTTGAGTCCCCTTTGGGGTTGAGAATGGTGGGGTATAAATACAGCAAATAAATACATAAATAGGTCAAGGGGGAAAATTCAATACCGCTTCCAGGTCAGTGAAGAATTGTGCCTGGCTGACACAAGCCTTCCCTTGCAGTTAAAGGAACGAACAAATGGCCCACTGCAATAGGGAAAGAGGGGGCACCCCTCAACTAGGAAATAAGCCACCCCCATTTTCGGAGGGATGCTGGGAGTTTCAATGAAAATAATCGAAAAAGGTAATGCTCCAAGCATTACCGATGGTGGGGTCCAGCGTTTGCATCTTCTATACCAGGCCTGGGCCAGTTTGGGCCCACCCTGGAGGTGTTTTGGAGCTTCAACTCCCACCATTCCTCACAGCCTCAGGCCCCTTCCTTTTCCCCCTCAGGCGCTTAAGCGAGGGGGAAAACTCCTCGAGGGTGGGCCCAAGTTGGCCCAGGCCTGGTCTACACTGTAGAACACCACTGGACTTACACCACTTGGACTAGCTCAATCCCGTTGAATCCTGAGAGTTGTAGTTTGGTACCAACACTCTTCGGCACGGAAGGCTAAAAACCTCCTTAAAAACTACACCTCCCATGCTTCCGTAGAATTGTGCACTGGCAGTTAAGAAAGAATCGAACCGCACTCTTCCTCACACCCGGAGACACTGGGGATATAGGACAGGAAGCGCCTCCTCTCGCGAAAGAGGCTTCCTTTCCCGGCCACTTCCGCTCCCGCTTTGCCCCGCCCACCACGGCCTCTTCCGACAGCTGCGCGGTGGCCTCGTCGCTGGGCTCGGAGCGTGAGGTGAGTGGCCTGCTTCGGCGCCCTCGCTTTTGGGCGGCGCTGCTTGGGGTTTCGTCGTGTTATGGCCGCCCTCCCGCATCTCCTTTCCCCAGCTGCCTCTTCTCTAGGAATATCCATGGCCCAGGATGCCGGGGATACCCAGAAAGGAGGCCCAATCACTCCGAACAGGCTCCAGGCCGGAAGCACCACCTGTGCAGTTGTTCCCGCTTGCAATGCATTCATGAAAGAGCCCTGCCAGGGGAGGGGATGACAGTTCTATGTTTTGTCCAAAGCTTTCATGCCAAGAATCACTGGGTTGCTGTGAGTTTTCCAGACTGTATAGCCGTGTTCTAGAAGCATTCTCTCCTGCCTTTATGTAAAGCCACATTGAGTCCCTTTCAAAGTAGAGAGGGGCGGGATAGAAATATCACAAATAAATAAATAATCATTGAATAGCCTGGCAGCTTCAAGGCCTGGCTGCTTCCTGCCTGGGGGAATCCTTTGTTGGGAAGTGTTAACTGGCCCTGATTGCTTCTTGTCTGGAATTCCCCTGTCGTCTTAGTGTTCTTTATTTACTTATTTACTTACCTTTTTAAATTGTTGTTTCTCTCAATATTATTATTTACGCCCACTTTCTCTCAAATGGAGCCCCGGTGGCAAAGTGCGTTAAAGCACTGAGCTGCAGACCGAAAGGTCCCAGGTACAAGCCCCGGGAGCGGCCGCTGTTAGCTCCAGCTCCTGCCAACCTAGCAGTTCGAAAACATGCCAATGTGAGTAGATCAATAGGTACCGCTCCGGCGGGAAGGTAACGGCGTTCCATGCAATCATGCCAGCCACATGACCTTGGAGGTGTCTAGACCTCCAACGGACAACGCCGGCTCTTTGGCTTAGAAATGGAGATGAGCACCAACCCCCAGAGTCAGACATAACTGGACTTAACGTCAGGGGAAACCTTTACCTTTACCACTTTCTCTCTCTACAAAAGAGGCTCAAAGTGGCTTATAGTCAAACCAAGCAGAATACAATTTGAAACCTAAATGGATACAAATATTAAAGCGGAATTAAATATGAATGGTATTAAGAAGCAAATAGTTTAAATCCTTAAAAATGGATTAAAATTTCTAAATCTATTTCTCTGAAGAATAGCCGAGTACAGCTAGGATGCTAAATTGATTGTATGGATCTCTTAATCAAAGGCTATAGCCATATTTTACTGACTCTATTAATAGAGGTTGCTTTTGTTAATTATATATGTCTGGTTTTATGTAAATGTGCTATTGATTTTATATATTGATGTTTTGCATTTTATGTTTTGTATGGCACCATTTTGTGCTATTTGTAAGCCACCCAAGTCCCTATGGGAGATGGTGGCAGGATATAAATCAAGGTTTTTTTATTTTATTATTATTACTTCAACATTTCCATACAAATTGCACTTTGCTGTTTAAGGCTTCTTTACTTTACACAGAAATATTTGTAAGTTGCTTATGTTTTGCATAGCACGGTGGTTCTCAACCTGTGGGTCCCCAGGTATTTGGGCTTACAACTCCCAGAAATTCCAGCCAGTTTACCAGCTGTTAGGATTTCTGCGAATTAAAGGCCAAAACATCTGGGGACCCATAGGTTGATAACCACTGGCATAGCAGAATACTGAGTCCTGTAGGCTTACATTATGGCTTTAGCCTTTCAAATCCATCTATATTGAGCTTTATATTGGTGTCACACAAAGCTCAATTTGGCATCTCTAGATGCACATACAGAAATCTGTTCAAAAGGGAACAAGGGGCCTTCCAGACAGGCCCTATATCCCAGGATCTGATCCCAGGTTTTCTGTTTTAAACTGAATTATATGAGTCTGCACTGCCAGATAATCTGGGATAAACAGAAAACCTGGGATCAGTTCCTGGGATATAGGGCCTCTCTGGAGGGGGCCTTAGTACATTGATCAGTTAGTCTTGGTTTATTTTCTACCACAAAATATACTTTTTGTTGACATGCTTTTAACTCCCCCCCCCTCTGTTTCCAGCAACAATGAATGAAGCAATCCCTGATCCCAATGAGAAGCTAATCGTCATCCATTCCAAGGTTCACAGGGACACTATTTTGGCTAACTTTGAAGAACAAAGGCGAAAGGATTTTTTGTGTGATATCACTCTCATTGTAGAAAATGTCCAGTTCAGAGCCCACAAAGCTCTGCTGGCTGCAAGCAGTGAGTATTTCTCAATGATGTTTGGCGATGAGGGTGAGATTGGCCAGTCGATCTACATGCTGGAAGGGATGGTGGCGGATGCCTTTGGGGCACTCTTGGAATTTGTCTACACAGGCTGTCTTCAGGCCAGTGAAAAGAGCACAGAGCAGATCCTAGCCACTGCTCATCTTCTCAAAGTGAATGACCTAGTGAGGGCATACAGCGATCAACAGAAAAACTGTAGTTTGAATGACACACTACCTGCCAGCCCCAATGGGGAAATTGCAGTTCCTTTCTTGGCAAACAACATGAAGGTTGAAGATCCACCAAAGCGAAAACGGGGAAGACCAAGAAAAGTGAAATATGTCCAAGAGGAAAAACCGGAGGCACCTTCTACTGAAGATGTGCAATTGAGAGAGAATAATTCAGTTCAGAATAAGCAAAATTTTATGAAAAAAGATGCTGTGGAGGAAGACAGAGAATCCAATGAAGTGATTCCTTTAAGTGGAGAAGTGAGAGAAGCTGAGCGTGCCTCCTGTTCAGATACAGTAGAGATTGTCTCCACTGAAAAAGATGAGAACTACGATCCTCTATGCCCAAGTGCACAGCCCAGCCAAAGTCGTTACAGCAAGCGTAGGATAAGGCGGTCGATCAAACTCAAAGATTATAAACTTATTAGTGATGAAAAGGAGACTGGCCTGAAAAAGAGGTCTGATGGGAGAAAAAAACGTACTGGATCAGAGGTTGAGTGCAAGGACTGTGGGAAACTATTTAAATACAACCAGTTTTTAGCTATTCATCAAAGAATTCATACTGGTGAGTACAGAACATCACTTTATACAATTTAATGTCAGGATAAAATATTCTATACAGGCAGCTATCTGTTACACAGGTTGAAATATTATTATTAACTGTAGGCATATAATTTTTTCAAATGTTCATAGGTAAATAAAGCTATGTAAATTTAAATAACACATGAAGTTACAGTATACCAAACATTTGTTTATACAGTCATCCCTCCACATTTGCAGTTTTGAGTTTCATGAATTTGATTATTCAGGGATTATTTGCTTCCTCTACCACTTCTCCCTGCACCATTTTATTTATTTACTTCACTTATAATACCGCTTTTCTCTTCCCGGATGGGGACTCAAAGCAGGTTAATAGAGATTTTAATAGAGATTTTGATAATACTGGTGTCCATCTTGAAATTGTCCTGTTAAGTCCATCTTAGATCTTTGCTCACTGGGAGAAATCAAACTAGCAGGGTTTCCTTCTAGGAAGTTTTTTCTAGTTCTCTCCTCTCTTGCCATCTATTTTAGTGATGGCCAACTTCTGTCAAAATAGTGACAGATTAACTTCACTACAATGTCAAGACTTTCCCTTTGTACTTTCATTGAGGCAGATCGGACTTCTAAGGTGAAGAATCTGCCAGATATCCTTCTAACAAGGAGGAGGGGAGCGCCTAATGGTTCTACAGTCACCCAATACTTTCTAATGTATGGATATATTTCTTTAGATACTGCTGCTAGATTTATATGATGGTCAAGAATGAATTGCTGTTTTTTGGAATTCATGCTATCATATCATTCCTTATATGAGTTTGTATAGCTCTATATTGTAAACCTGAATGTCCTTGACCACAGATTTGGACAGCTGGTTTTTATGCAGTCACTATTTTCACCATTTCGTTATCTTGGTTTCCTGCAATACAATTGGCCCTCCACATTTGCAGGTTTAACTTTTGCATATTTGATTATTTATGGGTTTGATTAATAAGTTCTCCCTAGAAATATCTAGGTCTCCAGGACAATTCTATGGTCAGGTTCTGGTAAAAGTTGACCATAGAGACACCTTGGAGGACATAGAGATAGTGTTTATTTGCATTTTTCCATTTTAATGGGAGTCCTGTGCCTATTATAATAAGTTAATTTGGACTGTCTTTGTTAAGTTATAGTTTGAAATGTTTTTTCTACCAACTTGAAATGTCTTAACTATTTGCCATTCACAGACCTGGTACCTTGTTTTTAGGGGATCGCCCGTTCAAGTGTAGTGAATGTGGTAAAGGTTTTTCCCAGAAACACTCTCTCCAAGTCCATGAGCGGATGCACACTGGAGAACGGCCATACACCTGCACTGTGTGCAATAAGGCTTTAACAACAAAACACTCACTCCTGGAACACATGAGCCTCCATACAGGTAAGTCAGAAACAGCTTAGCCAAGAAAACAAACGGAAGGGAGTAAGAACTGTCTAGGTCAGGCCAAGACCTCTTAGGGCCAACAGTATTTCTAATAGTAGAGTTCCTAATTGTTGTTGTGTGCCTTCAAGTCATTTCCAGCTTACGTTGGCCTTGAGGGAAATGTCTCACAGGTTGTTGGTTTTTTGGCAGAATTTCTTCAGAGAGGGTTTGCGCTCAAATTGCTGTTCCTGAAAGGCTTTATAGTAATATCTTTTGCTCTGAATATCTTAGCATCTAGTATTCAGGGCTACACAGTATTATATATGCTTAATAGCCTTTCTGATTATTTATCTTACCTGACAGTGATCCTTTTTAATAGTCAGCCTAATCGCATGCTGGTCACCACATCTTAAAGAGGAAATTTCATGTTAAGTAACATTTTAAGCTTAGAATACTATTCAGCCTTACTCCTTGGAATAAGTACTCAAAAACTGTCCAAAATGAATACTTTGGAGTAATCTTGCACAGGATTCTACTCCTGCACATCAAAATCTAGCTTTGTCTAACATTTGTTATATTTTTCTGTACTGCCTGCTATAGACACACGGCTACATTTGTTCTCATTTGTCTGAACTATCTCTCTGAAATCTTTTGCTGTTTTCCTTTCAGGTCAGAAGGATTTTACCTGTGATCAGTGCGGAAAATATTTCAGCCAGAAAAGGCAACTTAAGAGTCATTACAGAGTTCATACAGGTATAAGAAATTTAAGAAGGGTTGCATTTTCTTAAACATGTTTAGATTTTGGAATACTAATTATAATGAAGTCATGTATAATTTATTTACCAATTTATCTAAATTGAATACTTTTTAAAAACTGCAAGATACTTACTCAATGCTTCAAAAGTATTTGGAATGGCTTCTTCCTTTGGATTATTTAACAGGAGGCATGCACGGAAAGTTGTATCATAATACAAGGAAGTATTTATATATTCTGTATTAATTGGCAACACTGCTATTTATTGAATAAATGGTTTAAAAATTCAAGTCAGTATGATATTCTAGAGCTGAGGAAATATCAAAAGTGGCTTTGCACATGATGTGGAAGTACAGGGAGGTAGCATTTTAAAAATATATTTCCATAAAAACCTATGGACGACAGGTGTTTCTCTTGTGAGCAGTGTGAATACTATTTACATTTTGAGTGGCCATGCACTCCCTACAGGAGAGTGTACATGTTTGTCTTTTAACATTTCATATACACAACTGAGACAGAGAAAGAGCAGCAAAAGCTGGGTTGGGTTCCTGTTTTTATATTTCCAAATAGCTTGCAACACTTTTCTCATGTCTTTAGTAGTGCAATGTCAACATGTCTGTGTTACCTCTAGACATGTGTTTCATAGAAAAGATGGAAACAAACAAGCTTTATCCTCTTGATCCATAGACACTTGCATGGAATCATGGTGTATTGCTATCTTAATACTTTTTGTCATAACCCTTAATACAGCTATGCTGTGTTGGTAAGAAGTGTAAACCCAAATCTCTTTGAACACCAGAGCTAAAATTATAACTGTGTTAATAAATTTCATTTTAGGACCTAAAAGTGCACAGAAACTGTTGTCCCAATTACTAGGAAAGAGTATTGCTTCCCATTTTTAGCTTGCTTTGTTTGGTTTCTAAAGTAATATTTGTGTTTATGCTTTTATTATTGTGATCTGGCGTGACAGTCTGTTTCGCGTTCAGGCACAATAAAAAATAGGTAAAAGAAATCCATGTAGAGAAAACATGACACTACCTTTTTATTTTCATAATCAGGCCATTCGTTGCCAGAATGTAACCTGTGCAATCGCAAATTTATGGATGCAGCTCAGTTGAAGAAACATTTAAGAACACATACAGGTAATCACAATCTCATTTGTGTATTGATTTGCAAAACTCTATAGCTCATTTTCTCTCAGTCATGATGAAATCTCCCTTTGAAATTGCTTTGATGTAGGAGCTACCAATGTAAATACTGATGTCATGCTCTCTTGGTGTCATTGGGCTTCCAAGTCTTGTGAGGGGAGGCTATACTGTTAATAATATTGGACAAGTTCTCAGAAAAAGCATTTTGGACTCCTTGCATGTCTGTAAAACCTCCCAAAATTAAAGAAATGGGGAAACAGGTGTGTGTGATAATGGCAGCATCCGTACTACTACATTAACATCAGAGGACCTTGGAGCTACAAGAACAAGAGTCCCAATTCAAGGTGCAGACCATCATCTATAAAGCCCTAAACGGTTTGGGACCCACCTACCTTCGTGACCGTATCTCCTATCATAAACCTGCCCGATCTCTTCGATCATCAGGGGAGGCTCTCCTGTTGCCACTGCCTATATCTCAGACCCGCCGTGTGGGAACAAGGGAGAGGACCTTCTCTGCTGTGGCCCCCCGATTGTGGAACTCACTGCCCATTGAGATTAGGCAAGCCCCCACATTACTAGCCTTCAAGAAAGACTTGAAAACATGGCTCTTCCGTTGTGCTTTTGGAGAGTAACTACTATATACTTCTTTTCTGTTGCTCCCCTCCAACATCTATCCTCTAGACTGTACCACTATCTTATGACCCTGTTTTTTATTATAGTTTTTATTCTTATTCCTTTCTCACCCCGAGTTTTAACTTAGTGTTCATGTGACCCGCCCTTGTTTTTATGCTTACTTGATTTTGCGTTGTGATGTGTATTATTATCTATTGTATTGTTTAATGTGTTATGATGTGTTGTTTTTTGATATTTTGTTATATTGTATTGTTCTGGGCATGGCCCCATGTAAGCCGCCCCGAGTCCCCGTTGGGGAGATGGTGGCGGTGTTATGATTGAGCCTCATGGCTCTGTTACTGACAGACGTGGGCGTGTTCTTTTGAACATTTACTTTTGCCCCTTTTTGCTCCTAAAGGCAAAAACTGCCTGGCCCTTGTGTTTTACGGGCATTTTTGAGTTCTGTAATCTAATAAACTCTGTTACTTTGAATCTTGTGGCGTATAAATAAAGTTTTATTATTATTATTATTATTATTATTATTATTATTATTATTATTAAGAGTGATCTATCTCTAGTCCTTCCTTCTATGTATCTTAATACAGTTCTTAATTCTTGGTTCTCCACCTGATTTGGATAGACTCCCATAATCCCTGAGCCATGGTGACTGAAACTTCTAGGATTTGAAGTCCTGAATATCTGAAGGACCAGAGGTTGAGAGGTTGAAAATGTTGAAATAATAATAATAATAATAAAATGTATTTATTCCCCGCCACCATCTCTCATAGGGACTTGGGGCGGCTTACAAATAGTACAAAATGGTGCCATACAAAACATAAAATGCAATACATCAATATATAAAATCAATAACATATTTACATAAAACAAGGCATATAAAATTAACAAATGCAACCTCTATTAATACAATTAGTAAAATATGGCTAAAGGGAACAAAGGTCCTTTTTTTCTGATACCCTTTTACTTTTTTTGTAAAGCAATGGTTCCCAACCTGTGGGTCCCCAGGTGTTTTGGCCTACAACTCCCAGAAATCCCATCCAGTTTACCAGCTGTTAGGATTTCTGGGAGTTGAAGGCCAAAACATCTGGAGGACCCACAGGTTGGGAACCACTGTTGTAAAGATAGATGGCAGTAGGAAAAGAAGGCCCCTTAGGGGAAGCCTTGGTTCTAAATCTGCAAGACTTGAGCAGGACCATTGATAACAGGGTGATTTGGAGAGCTCTCATTTATGGACTCACCATAATTTTAAGTTGTCTTAATGGTAGTTAACAACAACAGCAATCCTTCTGATAGCCTTTCAGAATAGTCAAAGATATGATATCACTATTAATCTGTTTATAACCAGATTATGAGTTCTGCAAATGGAGATAAAGTAACATGTTTTGGGGAAAATATTTCTGTACATTTAGAGGTGCCTATCCTAACCAATGATATGCTAGCAGAAGAAAAATTATAGTGGGGTTGACTAAGTCTGTGCCTATTTTATTGTAATATTATTTAATAGTATTGTTCTGTTAACACAACTGTTCTGCAGTTATACTAACCAATAGGGGTGTTTTTTGTAGGTGAAAGGCCATTTACTTGTGAAATTTGTGGCAAATCTTTCACAGCAAAAAGCTCTCTTCAGACTCACATCAGAATTCACAAGTAAGTATAATTCCTCTAAGTACTGGTGCAAATTACAGCACCTCAGTCACTACAAACAGTAGACTTCCTCACAAACACGGTCCCACAAACACTGATAGGACTGTAAAATCAGAGGTATTAATTCCACCCATGGAAAAAAGAGGGGGGAAAAAACCAGAAATGGATGCAAGAATATTTTTCACTTTTGTGAAAAGATGCCAAAGGAGGTGAGAGGAAGAGGAATCACAAAGGGCCGACTCAAACTGTACACATTTCTAAATTTCCAGGAACACTATTTGTTCATCTCTTTTCCAAATGAAGGAGCAGAGTCCATAACAGACCTTGGGAAACTGCATATCGCTATATGAGTCCTGCTCCTTATTTAGAAGAGGGAAGGGCACAGTGGGCCCATGGTATATTTGAGCGAAAACTATAGAGTGCCTTACAGGCCTGCCTACATTGAGTGTTCTTTTGCCTATCTGTTCCTGCTTTGTAAACTAGATATGAAAATGTGGGCACAGTTTCCTATATGCTGTCACTTAGATGTACCATACTTTGCATTTAACTTGCCACAGTCAGCATTTGGCTCGGTGACACTATGTATCTTTCTTGTAAAAGTTCTGTTTTCAAAACAATATTGACTTATCTAACAAATTCAAAACATCTTCTCTTCCAGGGGAGAAAAGCCATATTCGTGTAGCATTTGTGGGAAATCCTTTTCTGATTCCAGTGCTAAGAGGAGACACTGCATCTTGCACACAGGCAAAAAGCCTTTCTCTTGCTCTGAGTGCCATGTGCAGTTTTCACGCTTGGACAACCTGAAATCTCACTTAAAGATTCACATCAAAGAAAAGCAGCTGCAGGAAGTAAATGGTGGTCCTTCTACTATTGCCAGCACCACCGCTGCCGAGGAAATAAGGAACATGGTTCAACTACAACAGTACCAACTCTCCACCTCTGGAGCCCAAGAGATCCAGTTGCTGGTGACTGATTCAATGCACAACATCAATTTTGTGCCCAGCCACAATCAAGGTCTCAGTGTTGTCGCGACGGATGGTTCCCAGAACGTGATGACAGACCATGCCGACAATCTTACTCTTCTTGCTCAGCCCCCACAGCAGCTGCAGAACTTGCTCCTTTCAACCCAGCCAGGACCATCAGGCCAAATTGGGAACATCAACATTGTGAGTGGCCAAATGACACCTGCCCAGGCCGAGCAAATGCATGTCATCACGCTCTCAAAGGAAGACTTGGAGCACCTCCATGCCACCCAAAGTCCGGCCGAAGTGCTTCAGATCGCAACAGGAGCATCTCACCCAACACAGCACTTGCAGGTGGCTCAGGAAGTTAGCCATTCGTATCGTATCAGTCAAGACACTGCCCTACCTCCCCAGATCAACAAAGAGTCGACTCAATCTGTACACATCTCTGAATCAGCTCAACAATCCCTGACTGTGGACCAGACTTCTTCCAATGATGTCCATATTGAGAGGCAGACTTTTTAAAGTACATTTGCTTCTCAGAAATGTATTTATTATATGCTTCAAAATATATTTATCAAAAGGTAATTGAGGTCTTTCAAACAAATTCTTATCAGTCTTCTTCTGTTATCTGTCTGTCTTTGCATTGTGGTATTGTCGTTTTCCAGCCATAACAACCATGAACACAGTTTAGCAATCCACAAAGCAGCACTATAAAGGTTTCCTCCTCCCTCCTTCCCTATTCCTTAAACTATGGTTTCCCATTATATTGAAACTTGGAAACTGATCTAAACTCTCAACACTTTGGCTTGCAGACCAGAATCTTAACTAGTAAAAAAAGTATGAAGGCTTTCATTCATTCTCTGTCCAAGGAACCAGGCTTTAGTGGACCAAGGATTTTATGTCTGCATTAGTGCACTGTCTGAAGGAGAAATCACGTTGCACTTAAAATAAAGCAGTACTGCTAGACATCCATGCAGAGATATTGCTTTTTGATTCACACTTGGTCTCTTCTTGTATCCTTTTCCCTAACTTTGCATGTTCAGCTACCATTTTTTTTTAATGCAAGATCTGATTCAGTTGAAATCAGGAAAAGTCCAAAGAAGTTGCCTTTCTTTCCCAGTGGGCCGTGTCGGAGATGAAATCAGTCATCTCAGCAATTGGATGTGATGTTGAGTGAGGTGTGTGCAAAGAAAGTGATAAGGATTGGCACACAAGGATAGAGCCGCAAGAAGTGCCCAGCCTTTTCAGCCACTCTTTTTAAGAACTAGATGTTTGGACTAGTACTATACTATGTGTTTGCAGTCAGCCCATGTGATGCTCACTAAGAAACCAGTCTTACCACCTGCATTCTTTGAAGCATTTGACAGTTTTTGTCAGATCTATTCTTTGTTAAAGCAGCAGTTTGGATCTGTACAATTCTGTTCCTTATGTGAACACCAAATTAAGGCATTAAATAATATATGGTGATTAGAATAAAGCTAGTAACAACCTTTAGTTCATCTATTGACTCCGCCATAAATATAGTTATTGCCAAATCATGCAAACTTCCTGTGCCTTAGCCGTTACACCTCCAACATGTGAATAAACACCTGCAATGCAACTGAATTATCCTTGAATGCTTAAGTGCTAGAAATAAGTACATTCAGAATCTGCAAACCACAAAATCACTTATTTAAGCGCTGTCATCATTTGCCTTGAGAATATGATAGATTAAGTGTGGATGAGTTGCTGATAAAGAATTTTTCAAAATTCAGACAAGTATTGCAAATGGCTTTTTAGAAGCCATATTAAAAAAATGCTTGATACACTGAGTTGTAAATGTTCTTTTGGGCATTGGAGGGAGAAAGAATGTTACTGAAAAGTAATTTTGGAAGGAAATTCTATAAGGCAGAAAAATAAAACGTGAAAGTTTAGCTACTAAAATTAATTTCTCTAAACTGATTATTCTGCTGTGGCTAATGGAGTTGCAAAAATAAAGTCAATAAATCTAAAAGTGTTATTTCATCAGACGTGAGTAAAAAATGTAAAGCTGCATATGTGTTCTCACACATAAGATGGAAATTTTTAAAAATAAAAACAGTAAATGAACTTATTCTAGTATTTTTGTCTGTGCAGTTTATCTGAATGCTTTGAATTCTACTGACTAATCAGAAGCTCATACAGTTTTAATATTCTTTACCGTCCTCATTGACAGTCAGATTTTCTCACTGTATACTTCCAACAAGAATAAGAGCCGGGTGCTCGTTTGTCCTAGGAATTATTGATCTTTGCACAAAATTAAAAATAAAAATTTTATTTCAGAAAATAACTTCTCAATCCAGATTTCAGAATGGATTCAATGTCACGTAACTTGCTATCACTTATTTGTAATATTGAAACATGCAAAGTTAGATGTAGCTTAAGCCAATGTTTCCAAAGCTATCTGAAGTAGACTGGCCAGTTTTTCCAGTGTATGTAAAGGGTATCCTTGTGTACTTTGGCTACAGTTGTTTCATTCTTTCCGAAAACCAGCACCTAATGGCTCATAACCACTACTGGTGTAAACAATCTACTGATAGGAGGAATCCTGAATCCCCCCAAAAGCCTTCTGTTAAGACTTAAGGACTGGTGAAAGAGTGGCAGAGGACAAGGGGGAATGGGGTTGAATCAAATCGAATTTTCCTGAGAACATAAAAGGAAGATCAACCAATAATGGGATGTGTGGCCCTCCAAATGTTTAGAGCTGGTTGAGAATTGCAGTCAAGCTCTAGGGAACATGTATTTCCCATCTCTGGACCAGACGTTAGGAATAGTTGTCTAAAAGTACATCTATACTGTAGAATTAGTACAGTTTGGCACAACTTTAACTGGCATTGCTTAGTCTATGGAATCCTGGAAGCAGTAGTTATACAAGACCTTTGGCTTTCTCTTCTAAAGATGACTAATGCCTCACCAAACTGCAACTCCCATGATTCCATAGCATTGAACCATTACCATTAACATGGAGTCAAACCGCATTCATTCTACAGTCTAAATGTACCCTCAGACAAATGAAAGTGAAGAGGTAGAAGAGAAATCAAACTGGAAGAGCAAATTGATAGAAACAGAAATGCATACTGCCAGCAGTTGCAAATATGTGAAAATGTGACATTTGGATGTGTGTGTATGATGTAATAACAACAACAATAACAACAAACAACTTTATTTGTATTCTGCCCTATCTCCCCGAAGGGACTCAGGGCGGATTCCAACCACAAAAAAGCCAAACATTCAAGGCCTAAATACAACAATAAATTCAAACATAATAGCTAAAATAACCCAACATATCCACCTGAATCTTGGGCAGTATGTCTCCAAGCCCTAAATAAATCGGGATCAAGGAGCCTAGTTGGCTTTCATATAAACCCAACCTACTTTCTTTGTGCATAGTATCTCACCTTAAAGCAGGACTGAGGTATGTGAGCCCCTCCAGATGTTGCAGAATTGAACACCAAGATTATGAACATCCGGAGGGCTGGAAGTTTCTCATTCATGCCTTAAACCTGCTTAATGAGCAGTATATCTGCTCAATAAAAGGTTTTCTGGAGACTAAAACTAGAAATATTGTATGTTTTGCAGGCATAATGTAAAATAAATAAGTATGCTTTCAATCAATGAGATTTTTTTTTGTTACTGCAGGAGAAACCTGTGCCACATAGTTACAAGAACAGTTTATTTATACGCTTTAGGTCCAACCTATCTTCGAGACCACATCTCCTTTTACAAACCGGCGCGGGCATTGAGATCTGCTGAGGAAGCCCTTCTCTTGGTTCCACCACCATCTCAAATACGGTTGGTGGGGACGAGAGAGAGAGCCTTCTCAATGGTGGCTCCCCGGCTCTGGAATACCCTGTCTAAAGAAATTAGTCTAGCCCCCACCCTTCAAGCCTTTTGGGCAAGTTTAAAAACGTAGCTCTTTGGAAAGGCCTTTGAGCCTGTGTAATCTAGTCAGCCTGATGACCCGCCGACTATGTCACGTCACACCTTGTTTTGCAGATAGCTAGCTATTTGCATGTTTTACTGCATTTTAGGAAATTTTATAATTCTTACATTTTTCCTGGGGTTTTATATGTATTGATGTTTTTTATGCTTATGTTATATAGTTATACTTGCATATCTGTATAGTTTGTACTGTGATTTATGTGGCACTATACTGCTTCTGCGAACTGCACTGAGTCCCCCCGGGGAGATGGTGGCAGGGTACAAATAAAGATTTTTTTAAAATATTTATTTATTTATTTATTTAAAGGTGCACATAAATAATTTCCCTTTTTAAATCCATAGAACTTTTCCTTTCCATTTCCACGTAGACAATGTGGAAATCAGTGCTTCTTAGATTAGAGCTAGGATTAGAATTTACATGCAACAGAGTACAGCATAAGCTGGGTTTTCATAAATGCCTATATGCTTTTCTTAAGAGATTGTGTTATCTGCAATACTTGTGTGTGTGAGATTTTTAGAATGCTCATTTCCGTCAATGCTTCCTTGTATAGTTCCTTGTATAGTTCTAGGCAAACAATTTAAAAATGGTGTTGTTCTGCTAGGTTTCTAAATGACTTGAAGGGTAACTTTGTGCTGTTTTTAGATCTTACTGTTTCATGTTATTGAGTAGTGCGTTACATTGTCTATAGGTTTTGAAGCCCTGGATTCTATAGCATTAAACCATGGCAGTTAAAAGTGGTGTCAAACTGGGTTCATTCTACAGTGTAGATCAGGCATGGGCAAACTTGGGCCCTCCCTCCAGGTGTTTTGGACTTCTACTCCCACCATTCCTCACAGCCTCAGGCCCTTTCCGCTTAAGCAGCTGAGGGGGGAAAGGAAGGCTAGGATTACAATTGCTTAATGAGTATGGAGATGATGAATAATTGAGAACATCTCGGCCATGTTAAAATCATATATACACACAATGTGATTACATTTGTTGTGTGAATGCAAAAGAAACCAAGAGCCAATCGCAAGCCAGCAAATCTCAGTGTTATGCAGAACGCTTGCATCCCATTGGAGTTGCCACGGTGAATGGCATTGTTTGTGTTCTTTTCCTCGATGACATGGATGAGACAAGTGAAACAGCAGCAAGGAAAAGAGAGGAGAGGGAAAACCCTTGCGGAGAATGTGGGCCAGGAATGCCATGGCCCCTCTGGGGCTGCAAGAGGTGGAAGTTGCAGGGCTCCTCACCGAACCGGCCTTTCACATGGCAGCATATGCCGCAGAGGTAACGTGCTGCAGGCCTCTCTTCTAGCAACTATGGGTGCATCTCCACTGTAGAATTAATGCAGTTTGATACCACTTTAACTATTTTTCCGTGTCAGGAGTGACTTGAGAAACTGCAAGTCACTTCTGGTGTGAGAGAATTTGCTGTCTGCAATGATGTTACCCAGGGGACACCTGGATGTTTTGATGTTTAACCATCCTTGTGGGAGGATTCTCTCATGTCCCCGCATGGAGCTTGAGCTGACAGAGGGAGCTCATCCATGCTCTTATTGGATTCGAACCACTGAACTGTCGGTCATCAGTCCTGCTGGCACAAGGGTTTAACCCAGTGGTTCTCAACCTGTGGGTCCCCTGATGTTTTGGCCTACAACTCTCAGAAATCCCACCCAGTTTACCAGTTGTTAGGATTTCTGAGAGTTGAAGTCCAAAACAACTTGGTTGAGAACCACTGGTTTAACCCATTGTACGACTGGGGGCTCCTCTACTTTAACTGGCATGGCTCAATGCTATGAAATCTTGGTATTTGTAGTTTAGCAAGGCACTACTTGACAGGGAAGGATAAAGATGTTAACTACAACTGCATGACTCCACAGCATTAAGCCATGACAGTTAAAGAGGTGTCACATTACTTTAATGCAACAGTATAGAATAGCAGTAGAAGCCTCTTGATATCGTCATCTGATGTTCTATTTTATAATCTCGTATTTATATGGACTATATGCCCATTGCATTACAGATGTTTTGTTGCAGTTTTTGAATTAAAGTCAGATACTGTCTGGATAGATTTTTAAAATATAGTTTAAAAAAATAAAAAATGGAATAACCAAACATAACAATTCTAAACATCTTCTAACCATTATCAAACACTCTTACTGCTCTACCAGATACTCCATTCAGATCCTGACTGAATAGTACAGTTATCTCTCCACATTAGTGGTTTTGACTTGCACATCTGTTTATTAGCGGATTTAATTAAAAAATGTACTCTCTAGGAATCTCTAGGTCCGTCGAGGTGACTCTATAGTCGTCTTCCTCCAGTCTTGCTGATGGACTTAGAGGTTTCTGAAGAGAACACTTCTCTGGGAATCTCTACTTCTTCCAATGTGATTTTATATTCAGCATCCAACAGGAGCCCCTGGTAGTACAATGGGTTAAACCCTTGTGCCAACAGGACTGCTGACCTGAAGGTTGAGTTGCTGACTGGAAGGTTGCCGGTTTGAATCCAGGGAGAGCACGGATGAGCTCCCTATGTCAGCTCCAGCTCCCCATGCAGGAGCATAAGAGAAGCCTTCCACAAGGATGGTAAAACATCAAAAACATCCAGGTGTCCCAAGTAACATCCTTGCAGAAGGCCAATTCTCTCACTCCAGAAGTGACTTGAAGTTTCTCAAGTCGCTCCTGACAAACACAAAAAATCCAACAGAAGATGCTGGAAGAACTAGAAATTCCTAGAGTGGTGTTAAAAAACAGCTATGTTATTATTCATTTTTTTTTCACTTTCATGGGAGTCCTAAATCCCTAACCTCAGATTCCTGCCCTCTAATGTTACCTCAGTGCTGGCATAATGTCACAGAAGCAGGATAAACACACTGCACGGTAGGTAATGGGAATGTTGTGGGATTAATGACTTTTGCCCATGCATAGCAGGGGACAGCTTAACTGTGGCAAGGAGGCAGGTCAGCTGTGCACAGAGCAGGGTGCACATGGTGCCACCAAACAAGGATATCAACAAGTTGAAATATTTTCAGAGAAGAGCAATAAAGATAATCAAGTATTTAGAAACCAAGGAATGAATTAGGGAACAGGATGTTGAAGAGAAAAGACTGAGAGATGGTATAATAGCCAACTTTACCTACCTCACAGGATGCCATATAGAAGACGGAGGCAGCTTGTTTGCCGCTGCTGCAGAAACTAGATTAACAGGCAGTCCCCAAGTTATGAATGAGATAGGTTTTGTAGGTTTAAGCTCAATTTGTATGTAAGTTGCAACAGGTACATTTTTAAGTGTAACTCCAGTCAAAAATATGTGTATATTAGCAATGGATGGCACAGGGAATGGTTAACACCCCTGTGGTATTTGTTTTGCTGTCTGTGCCCGTTCAGAAGATTACACTTCACTTTCTGTCCCTGTGATTATTGGATTTTGAAACATTTGCCTTGTTGTGGAAACAAGGATTGGAGATAAAGCTTCAGTAGAGACACCTTTTCCTCATGAGAATAACTCTTTCAGGAGTGAATTTCTCTTCCGAGGGGTAGATTTATCTTACTTTCTGTTGTTTCACCACTACTCTTAACTGTGAGCCATTTGTAAATCAGAAGTTTGTAACTTGGGGGCTTCCTGTACACACAAATAGATTCAAATGAAAAGAAAGAAAATTCCATCTGAACATTAGAAAGAACTTGTTGACTATGAAACGTGTCTGGCTGCTTCAAAGGATAGTGGACTCTCCATATTTGGAGATCTTTAAATAGAATTTGGATGAGCATCTTTCAGGAGTGTTTTAGTTGTCTCTTGCACCATGGCAGGGGATTGCATTCGATGGCCCTTGTATTTCCTTTCAGCTCTAAGATAGAGCCCCTGATGGCGCAGTGAGTGAAACCCTTGTGCCAGCAGGACTGATGACTTTAAGTTTGGGTTGCTGACCTTAAGGTTGCCAGTTCAAATTCAACCCAAGGAGAGCGTGGGTGAGCTCCCTCTGTCAGCTCCCGCTCCATGCAGTGACATGAGAGAAGCCTCCCACAAGGATGGTAAAAACATTAAAAAAATATCTGGGCGTCCTCCTGACATGGAAAAAAAAGCTCTAAGATATTATGATTCTCAGCCATTCTCCACCCACTACTACATGAAGGAAGAACATGTAGTTTGAGAGCAATATTACAAAATATCAGTTGATATGTACTTTGCATTTTAATAATTTTCTTTTCTTGAATATCTAGGCTCTGAGGAGAAATTTTCCAACCAAAATAGCAGAACCTAAAATACTTCCAATGCTGCAATTTGCGTGGGATGAATATCTACAGGAGAAAAAGAAAGTACGCCTTACTTTCCTACTTCTAAAAAAAAGTAAACTGTTCTGAATGAGTGAGATTTTTACCTTTCCTTGAATGGTGACAGGCAGTTTCTACCTTGAATGGTTGCAGGCAAATGGCTTGTTCAGATTTAATTTATAAATTTGTATAATACTGAGTATAAACATGTTGCTTAAGCACAAAAATAGTTTCTATTCCACATAAGTGTTTATTTTTTCTAACATTATGATAGATAGTTTTTGCTTGAGGCTCTCAAAGTATAACTTGGTGGATTACAGACCAGACAACTGTCAAAAAGCCTCTTTGAGTCTCCTTGTGGAGAGAAGAAAGGGGTATAAAAAACATAATTATCATCATCATCAAAAATGGTTAAATGCAGAACTCATACATTTAAGAACAAATACTGTATTATATAAGACAAAAGATGCACCACAAACTACTACGGTATAATGTACTGACCACAAGAAGGATCCAAATTGATTGCGAGAAAGAAACAGCTCATGTTTGCAAAAATGTCATGCAAATATGAAGACCACAAACCATATGGGTCCTAGGAATAATTTGAAATGGCCAAAAGAGCAGGTCATAAAAGGGTGAGGGACATCCATATGCTAAAGCTTGCAAGCTGGACTTAGATGCTCCAACAGAGCAAACAACAATTGTCAGTGCTTTTGAACACAGTGACATTGTGAAGCCAAATTCCATTATCTCTACTTATCTCCTTCCTTCCTTTGCTCTTTAGGTTTTTCCAACAAACACGAGCAGTTTTAAAAATGCTATCATTAACAGCACATTAGGACATTTACTACTAAAGATTTACAGAGTTTAACCTGTGCATATTTGCTTGAAAGTAGATTCGTGGTCTTTAGTTCCAAAAAGGTCCATGAGACCCCTGCTTTCCTCACTGATAGACACAATAGTCTTGCGCTTAAGACAACAAACTTTACCTGCAGACTGAGGTGCTGACATCTTGGCTTATGAGCCAGCCCTGAAGTGTTCTATTTTCCTTATTACATATATCCAAACTATCCAGCTCTTGTGAGAAATATTGCCGGAAGCACATTAATAATATGATACTGCTGTCTGAATCCAAAAAGACAAAAGTGCAGTGCTTCCCAGGAGCAGACTATAGGAATATTTCCAAGTGTAGAAATCAAATGGGCAATCTGATTTTAGGGCAGTCAAATACACATGCTTGGTCCTGAATACAGTCATTGTCTTGCATGTATATAAGTTTCCTTATGGAAGTGATTGACCAACTATATTAATTTAAAGTAGAATTGCACATTCAGTGCCATTGTACCCATATCCATATTTGCATTTGATTAGGCATATAGCTGGATATCCATTGTGCTGGTATAGTTGCATAATACTGTTGTGCCTCAGAATTAATGCATAACTCCAACAAAATCCCTAATGTAGGATCTTGACCTTGGAGTGCTCAGGGAACGTCTGCAAGTGTCTGCCCTTCACAGTGGAAATGCGTCTCATTTTTTCAGATATCTCCTTCTCTGCATTGTTATTGCTCCCATTGCTGTAAAATCTTTATCTGGAATATCTTGCTTTATGATTAAATGTGTATTGACTTGGCATTTGGCCTTCTCATCACAGGAGCTGAGAGGAGAAACATGGGAGTATGCTTCCAACGTAATGTGTTTTGTTGATGGCCAGCTCCTTGGAGATGAGAAGATGTTACTCAAGTGGGCTTATGATGTTTGGGATTATAAAGACTTTAAATCAGAAGCACTTTATGAAGCCATTACACAGGATTTTCTCACTAAATACATGAGAAACAAGAAGGTAGGATCTTGATTTTCAAACAATGTTGACAAAAAAATGGCTACTGTATCGTCTCCTTTGAAATGTGTCTTCATTCTGCCAACATTGCAGACATGCACATCCAACTTCTTTGTCTATTATTTGCTGTGATATCAAAATCAGGCAAACTTTGATAAGCACTAACCCTTTTGCAATCCCACTCTTAATCCTGATTTGAAGAATAGAATTAGTCAGTTTGCCTGACACCCCATTAAACTGTGGCAAGATGAAATGAGAAGCAGGCATCCAGAATCCAAAATTGCCCACAGGGAGACATCTTTGTTTTCTGATGGTTCAGTGTACACAAACTTAGTTTTATGCACAAAGATATTGTGTATAAAATTACCTTCAGGCTACGTGTATATAAGATATGCAATAAATGGAAAAAATAGTATTTCATATACTCTATGTCTTATACACTTGCATCCCATCTATATACAAGCATTCCAATATCCAAAAATAATCTAAAATACAGAATACTTTAGGTGTCAAGTATTTTGGATAACGGATGCTTGAACTTTATTTTTGCATCATCATAGGATGTTTGTCCCAGACATTGTACACATTTTGATTTACTTACTGTAGCAGATTGTTAATATATAGGACTTTCAACATCTGACATTCACTTGGGGATCCAATGAAGTCCATTGCATATGTCAAAATCCAGAGCATATTTTTAATGCACATATCATAGCCTTGACCCCTTCCACACAGCTGAATAAAAGCTGTGAACTGGAATTTATGGCAGTGTGGACTCAGACAATCCAGTTCAAAGCAGATATTGTGGATTATCTGCCTTGATATTCTGGTTATATGGCTGTGTGGAAGGGTCCCTTGTCAAAGCTGAGCAGGTATAGCGTTCAAAACAGTCTGGGTACACTCTGCATGCCACCTTGAGTTTCCAAGTCATATGATAAAATCCCTCTTAAATCGTAATTTTTGTCTTTCTTAAGAGTTTGTGAAGATGTTTGGACACTAGGTTTAATTTTAATTACAACAGGCAGTTTATAAATGTGTAATCAGAACAAGAAAAGTAATGTTAATAATCCAGATGAAGTCTTTTTCTTTCTTTCTTTTTTTGCATATTTGTTAATAACAAGGGTATTGAAAACAACTTTGCAAAACAGCAGCAGAGTGAAGTACAGGACAAACTAGTTGTTTTCTTGCTCATTGGAATTCAGTCCTTTACCTTCTGAAGCATGACTAATTGTCAGAAGGGAGAAGTCTTTATTTAATGATTTGGTGTATTCTACTTTGACCTCCGGGCTTGTTATCTTGGCAGCACATATTTGTATATCTGGAGATAGCGATTCAGGAGGTGACCATTGGAAAACTGCTGATTGAGGTAAGTTGAACCAGAGCAATCAAACCTTGGCATTTGAGATTTGCCCTAAAGAAGAGCAATGTTACTTGTTTAAAATGAATTTTCAAATGCTGGAGGACATAAACTTACACTCAAAAACTTACACTACTGAGGGAGTATAGAATTTGATGGGTCCTATGCTAACTTGGATTCTATGCTTGCTAAGGTAGAAAACATGGCAAAAGGAGAAAGAGAAAAGGGAAATCGCATTACATGGGGATAGAGTCAGTCAAGGAAGCCGCAGCCTTGAGTTTACAAGACTTGGACTGCTGATAACAAAGAGATTTGGAGACCTCTCATTAATAGGGTTGCCTTGTGTTGAGGTTGACTTGAGAGCAGTTAACAACAATAAAAAAATAACAATGTTGGGAATATTATCTTTCGCTGCAAAATCAAAAATGGCTTGATAAAAGAAGGAGACAGCTGTTAAACTGGGAAGCCGCACTGTATCATAATAAGTAAGCTTCGTGAGAGTTGTGATGCCAAAAGATATATGGCCAAGAAGCAGAACACACTGGTAAGGGCATTCAGTTCTGGTGGCAAAATAATGACAGTGAAATTATTAAAGTGGGGTGTAGTCATACGTAATGTGGAAGCAGCACTTGTGTTTCATAGCTGTCATCCCCAGCCCCCATTAATAGTGTAAATTTACACCAGAGGTTGACATGGAGCAAGGCACTCCTTCCCACTTTTAGTGGAACAGGAAAATGTTTTAAAACTTGGAATGCCTCAAGCCATGTTGACTTACAACTTATTTAAATTAAGAACTATGGTTCCTCCCCCACCTATGAACATCTATACCAATGGTTCTCAACCTGGGGTCCCCAGATGTTTTTGGCCTTCAACTCCCAGAAATCCTAACAGCTGGTAAACTGTGTTGTCAAAGGCTTTCATGGCCGGGACCACAGGGTTGTTGTATGTTTTCTGGGCTGTATGGCCATGTTCTAGAAGTATTCTCTCCTGACGTTTCGCCCACATCTATGGCAGGCATCCTCAGAGGTTGTGAGGCATCCTCAGAGGTTGCCATAGATGTGGGCGAAACGTCAGGAGAGAATACTTCTAGATCATGGTCATACAGCCCGGAAAACATACAACAACCCAGCTGGTAAACTGGTTGGGATTTCTGGAAGTTGTAGGCCAAAAACATCTGGGAACCCCAGGTTGGGAACCACTGATCTACACAGATTTGATGAATTAATTAAATGCCTCCAGGCCTTACTACCATGTTTCCCCGAAAATAAGACAGTGTCTTATATTAATTTTTGCTCCCAAAGATGCACTAGGTCTTATTTTCAGGGGATGTCTTATTTTTCCATGAAGAAAAATTCACATTTATTGTTGAACAAAAAATGAACATTTATTATATACTGTACAGTAGTTGTCATCACAAACCAATATAACCAGACAAACTCTGTATCCTATCAAGAATTTCTTGTTACTACCATTATTTCCATGTACAACAATCTATGGTACGTACATTTACCAAACCTGCATGCTCTGGTGTTCTGTTCAGTGGGCATGCTTCCAAACACAAACGGTGCTAGGTCTTACTTTCGGGGGAGGCCTTATATTTAGCAATTCAGCAAAACTTCTACTAGGTCTTATTTTTCGGGGATGTCTTATTTTCGGGGGGAAAGGGTATTTTTGCTCTTGGAAGCTGGGAAGACCAGGTTATTACTTGGACGGGAAACTGGCAAGGAATACCATCTGCTGTAGATTGTATTTCAGAGCAAATGTCAAACAAAAGGTCTTAGTAATAGAAAAGGCATTGTCTCCTTAAAGACAGCAGAGAGAGTATCAGGAAAATTGTTCCTGGAAAACCCTCTTTCCTGTTTTGTTTATTGCTGGATATTGGTAGTTGAAAAGGGTCATGAACATTTGAACTGAAGCAGGAAAGTAATTTACAACCAAATACAAAATCCACAAAATAGTAGGCCAAATGAAATGCACAAAAACATTATGCAAGTGACTGTGAGTTATCATGGAGGTGACAAAAATGCATATACTGTAATTCCTTTGACAGCTGGAGGGCCTGCATTTGAATCTCTTGCAGATTCTTTCTTCACATTTCAAAATTATTACCTTCAGACATGGGCACCAGAAGCTTGCTTTTTAAAAGTCTGAAAGTCTGAAATGGTGTATGCGATATGCACAGAGATTTTCTAATATATTTAGTTCATGCAGTGCTACTCTCCCAACAGATATAATGAGGCAGTTTCTTCTGACTGATCTTGTGGAAACTTACTGCATTCCTCCTCTCTCCGTTTTACAGCTCTTTTCTGATATCTGCCCCAGGACATGTAGGAATTTCAAATGTTTGTGTACAGGGGAGAAAGCGAACGCTGAGACTGGGAAGGTGCTCACTTACCAAGATTCTATCTTTCACCGCATTGTCAAAAATGGCTGGATTCAAGGAGGAGGTGGGTGCAGAAGCCTGTTTATGTGACAAGGCCTAATTGTGGTTTTTAATCCCAACTGCGCTGAATCAAAGGACATTACATAAACATTGACTTACCAGAATCCTATGGACTCTGCTTAGGCTTCGGTGTCCCCTAGTCAATATACATTATTGTGTTCTCCACACCTGTCATCAAAATAAAAAATAGACTTTGGGCCTTTTCATACAGGCATATAACCCAGAATATCAAGGAAGAAAACTGCACAATATCTGCTTCGAACTGGGTTAACCGAATCCACACTGCCATATATTCCAGTTCAAAGCAGATAATGTGGGGTTTTATTCAGCTGTGTGGAACAGGCCTTTGACATAATAGTAATATACATTCAGTAGTAACATTGTGCAGTAGGTTAAGGTAGTTCTCCCTTTGAAATCTTAAAAATAGACCATGCTAGTGTTTTACAGCAACCTTGAATGGAGTCTCCTCCTGATTTGCAACAGATATATGCTCAGATTTTCCTTGCATTGTAAGCCGCCTGAGTCCCTATTGGGAGATGGTGGCGGGTATAAATAAAGTGTTGTTGTTGTTGTTGTTGTTGTTGTTGTTGTTGTTGTTGTTGTTGTTGTTTTGTTCTTGTTTGTTGTTAAAGAAAATAGAGCTGCTTTACAGAAGGGTTTTGGATGAGTGCCTAAGACCCAAAGATATTATTTGTTTGTTAGTGATCCCTTCTGCTAGGTTCTAGGACCCACCATGGAAAACCAAAATTCTTGGATATTCAAGTCCCAATTTATACAATGACATATTAAAATTGTGTCTCTTGATATAATGTAACTAAATCAAGGTTTCAAGTTGTGGCAGGTTGAATTTATGGATATGGAGGCCCAAATGTATTTTTATTTCTCACTGGGAAAAGGGAGAATGCGTTTGAACAGGAATGTTTTTTAAAAAAGATAATAAATCATGGTATCAGGGTGAAACATATAGAAGCTTTTTATAAAGACAGTATTGTGGGGAAGTATTTTGGTCAGATGGAGACAGACTTAAGAAAATAACCACTGGCTACGCAAACAAATCTGCAAGCAACTAGGCTGCAAATTTTTGGGGAAAAACTGCCACTTGCTTCTCTTGTTAGTTAATGTCATGAAATTATATTTTCATATAGGAGTTAGAAGACAGTTAAGGCTTGAGTCCCTTGGAAGTAGACTGTTATGAAAGAGAGCTGTACAGAGCAATATAGTTTTGAAGAGACTTTTAAGACTATAAGTTAAAGATACAAACTGAAATATTTTAAAGCTTTACCTGCCAAGAAATGTACCTGTATATTTAAATACATGAAGTTATGAGTAAAATGAACACATTATTTTAAAGAAGTCTAAATAATAATAATAATAATAATAATAATAATAATAATAATAACAACAACAACTACTACTACTACTACTACTTTATTTTTATTCCCCGCCACCATCTCCCCGAAGGGACTCAGGGCAGCTTACATATGGGACAAGAAGTCCAACAGACATAAAAGCAAACAATCAATTAAAACAAAACCACCACTAAAATAAAATAAGAAGATTGGCGCTCCATGCAGTCATGCTGGCCACATGACCTTGGAGGTGTCTATGGACAATACCGGCTCTTCGGGTTAGAAATGGAGATGAGCACCAACCCCCAGAGTCAGACATGACTGGACTTAACGTCAGGGGAAATCTTTACCTTTTAAAATACCACAATCCATATAAACACAATTAAACATAAGAGAAAAAAAGCAGCATTGAGGCTCCACCAGACCGTGTTCAACAAAAACCAATAACCATAATAACAAAAATGGGTGTGACCAGGCTATAATAGAAACAAGATATATATGTGCCTGGAGCCCCTGATGGCGCAGTGGGTTAAATCGCTGACCTGCTGAACTTGCTGACTGAAAGGTCGGCAGTTCATATCCGGGGAGTGAGAAACTGAAACTATTAGCCCCAGTTTCTGTCAACCTAGAAGTTCAAAAACATGCAAATGTGAGTAGATCAATGGTACCGCTCCATCAAGAAGGTAACGGAGCTTCATGCAGTCATGCCAGCCTCATGACCTAGGAGGCATCTACGGACAACACCAGCTCTTCGGGTTAGAAATGAGATGAGCACCAACCCCAGAGTTGGACATGACTAAATGTCAGGGAAAACCTTTATCTATATATGTGCCCAGTGATCTTCCATTACCCAATAAACAAAAGGAACACCTCTGAAATTCTGCTACCCAATAGGTTATGATCCTAATAGATCATAATCCCCATTAGGTTGTGATCCTAACAGGACATAATCCAAAAGTCCAATAATGTTAATAATCACTTATTTATTTTAAATATAGACATTCATGAAGGAAAAGGAAATGGAGGCGAGTCAATATATGGACCTATCTTTGAAGGTAGGCATGAAATGTGCTGGTGAGACCAAACTAGGACGCCTCATGGATGTAGCCAAAGATACTTTCTGAACATAAAATATATTCTACTGGCTGACTGACTGAAGACGCACAAACTTCTGCACTGTATTTACTTGCTACTAACTCATTAATTGGAATGATTTAATGTTTTCTTATATGATTTACTGTTCCTTAAGAATTGTACTGCACATGTGAAATGTGCTCATTAGCCAGAACATTCATTTGCATTGCAGCCTTATATCAATTTCACTTCCCCACAAAAAAAGGATCAGATTTTATTTATG
Organism: Anolis carolinensis; assembly: GCF_035594765.1. Lineage (NCBI taxonomy): Eukaryota > Metazoa > Chordata > Lepidosauria > Squamata > Anolidae > Anolis > Anolis carolinensis. Next base: position 100,753,757 of record NC_085841.1, read on the forward strand.
AAAGAGACTCAGGGGCAACTTAAAGCATTATGTATGCCAAGCCCTCCGCAATTCAGGACTTCTTCACAAGCTGTAACTGATTTTGTTCAGCTTTTAGTCAGAAAATTCAAAGTAGAATAAAGATAAGGAAATGAGAAAATTATATCTGCAGTTAGATATAATAACATAAATACTGGTTTTGTAAGTCATGTACTTTATCAATATACATATATAGGACTAAAATTCTATGTTAATTTACTTTTTGAACTTTCTAAAGTGCATGTACTCTGGTCAGATGACACTTTGAATCTCATGATTTTGCCTGCACACGCTACATGCATGCACTGTTATTTTAGTTGCTGCTGGTTTTTCATATTTGTTGGTTTTGTTTTAGCCACAATATTGTGATCTGCCTTGTATGGGAGGAGGTCCACAGTGGTGATGCCACACTGAGTGAGTGAGACCAACCCTTTGATGCCAGTGCACACGAGGGCACGAGTGAGAAGATGTAAATTAGAAAATGTAAATCATGGAAACTGAAATGTAAAGTCATTCTGTACACATCTTAACCAACTGTTTGTTTTGGCGTTTTTTAGATGAAAGTTTTGCAGTTCGCCATGACAGAAGAGGTGTTTTAGGAATGGTCAACAAAGGACGTCACAGCAATGGATCCCAGTTCTACATCACACTACAAGCAGCGCCTTACTTGAATGAAAAATACGTGGCTTTTGGGTATGTCTATGTTCTGTGTCAGAGTCCATGTACCAATGTTGCAATTGAGAAATTGGGGAAAAGCAACATTCTTTTTATTTATTTGTGTACAGTGCCATCCTACTAAGGCAGGAATGAAGGGGTAGGAGGAAATGGCCATATAAGGAGGTACGAGCAGGCCAGGAACACAGCCGATGGGTTATCACATGGTTTCCCTGAAATCATGTGTTTTGAGAGAAACGAAAGTAATGAAATGTAATACTGCACCACAAATATGCACCAATGGTTTGATATGTGGGCGGTCGTAAACTGAACCCACTGAATTGTATAAATAGACACTCGACCCTGTCTGCGGGGTTCTCCCTTTTCAGCATCTAGTTGTGCGTGGGATGAACCTCTGCAGCTGCAGGAAACTTTTAGTAAACTGCTTTCTTTGGAAAAAACCTCCAGTTGTCTGTCTCCTACTTCCACTGCGTCCGCACAGACACACAAGCCGAGAAGAGGGGAAGTCTGGCTTCCGCTACATTTTTGGTGACCCCGACGTGATTCCACAATAAGACGGGCCAGGAGATCGGAGACGGATCCCGTTGGCGGGACGGTCCCAACTCGGCGGTGGGGGCCAGAGGCAACTACCGTGAGACGAGAAGGGGCCCCTGAATATTGTAAGACCGGCTGCGGTACTTGCCTCTGATGCCAACGCCGGCCGACGGTGGGAGCCGCAACGACAGCGAGGTTCCAAAGGAACCAGGCAGGGAAAAGGATCCAGGGAAAAGTCCAGGGGCGAAGGTTGGTCCGACGTCTACAGCAATCTGGCAAGTATAGTGGTTAAAATGAGACACTAAGGGAACAGCGCCGGGGGGGACACAAAGGTTCCCAGGGAGGTATAAAGGGGTTCTGTCTTGTTATTCCTGACACACACCGTTGAGTGTCCAGGTGCCCAGTCCAAGGCAGTCCCCTCTATTAGGCAGGATGGGAGGCAGTGGGTTCAAATCCACCACCCCATTACAGTGTATGTTAGACAATTTCGGCTCAGTTGCAAGTAGAGCCGTAGAAGGAATTCCCCAGAGAACAAGACTTGTGAGGGTGCCCCAAGACCAAGTCGTGCAGGGCTCATGAGGAGTCGCAACTCCCGGGGAAAGGAAAAAAAAACTGTTTGATTTCTTTGTTATGTGTGGGGAATAATGAGTTTCAAGTTCTGCATGTTTCGTGGTAATATTGAAGTGAAAATGAAAAATGAGTCTATAGATTTACACAAAAAATGTTGAGCACAAATATCTAGAAATGTTTTATTACGGTTGAAAAAATCTGATCCGAAGAGGGTCTGTCTGTGTTAGTTTGCTTTTGCTGACAAGCTGCAGAGAGGCGAGAAAAAGGGAGGGAGTTAAAGTGGTGTTGAGGCTCAGAAAGTTTTTTTTTTCCTTGTTATTTCTGAGGAACAAAGGCTGTTTTCTTAAAAAGTTTTCCTTTGCACCTGGGCCTCATGCCAAAAAGATAGTGGGAAAATCTTGGCAACAGTTCAAGGTAAAAACTCCCTGTTATTCTTGTTAAAACTCAGGAGAAATGCCCAGAGAAAGATAATGGAATTCCAGTGGACAGCCAAGGTCAATGAAAGCCGCTGTAAAAATGTAATGTGAATTTAATATGAAAAAAAGAAAGAAAGAAAATGATGATGTAAATGTGTGTATATATATATATATATTGGGGTTCTGTCTTTCACCTGGATCTTAAATCCTTGCTTTTGGACTTATTTTGGGACAACTGGGTGAGAATGTTTCATGAGCTGAGATAGAGTGTGTGACTTTATCTAAACAACTAACCACTAATCAGAATTCCTGTGGACCTTGTGTGAATGAGATGTATGTGTTGAATTCAAAATGCATAAAGAGTTATAAACAATGTTAGTAGATTTGTTCAGAAGCAATTCGGAAGCTGTAGATATTTTTTTTGGAAAAAAAATGGTCTTAGGCTTGAAAAGAAAAAAAAAATCCTTGTTTTGAAAGAACAATGCTTCAGTGTTTTTAGAGAACATGGTGCTACAGACTTTAAACCCCTTACAGGTTATAGGAAAATGTTGGAGGTTCTTTTTTTTTTTGCAGCACTTTGGAATACAAGGAGAGGAGTTATTGGTTGTAGAGACTTTGTATGGAAAACTGTCACAAGTTGGCAGTGCAAGAAAATATATATATATATATTTGTTTTTGAAAAAAAATTTACCCCATATTCCTGACACAGAAGGATTAAGAACTGACATTGATTTTTAAATTTTTGATTGACATTTTATTCAAAAAGGGAGCTAGTGCCCAAGTGATAAAAAGTTATCCTTTTGAGAACCAAAGACATGATATAATTGGCTACGTCTTATGTTGCTTCATAATAATTTTGTGAGATTTGGATTCTGGACTTTGTGATTTTGGCCCAACTCTTTCTAAAGGTTACGGAAAGGAAGGACTAGGACTTTTGTAAACGGGACATTAGATCATGCAAATAGGGGCATTTTTTTTCCCATCGCCCCCAGCCTGGATTTTGCCAGATTTGAGAAGCGGCAGGAGGCTTTTCAACGTGTGTTACTAACAAATTTTGAGCTGTTCAACGAGTCGGTGTAAAAGGGGAATTGAGTAAGTTTAACACTGCAGCAGGACTGGAGTGGAAGATTGCATTGCAGCAAGTGGATACACGATTGTTAAATCGTTTGCGGAAAGGAAAAGAAAAAGATGCGGAGAAGAAAGATTTTGTTGGATTTCAAGACAGATGAGTGTGTTGTCAAAGGGACAACCTCTGAGGAGGCCTGCCTTGGATGTGAGCGAAACGACTAGAGAGAGTGCTTCAAGAGCCATACAGCCTGGAAGGATGAGTATTTCCCTCCCCTTCTTTTCCCTCTCATTGTTTTTTTTGCTACAGGTCCTGAACTCCTGTATGGGATAAACCCAGAAGTCTATGAGACAAGTTTATTGAGAGGCCTGGGAGGGCCTATAGGTGTTGCTGAGTGCTAAGGCTGTGATGGAGTGTGGCATAAGGCTGGAGGCTGTAAGGGCTGACCAACTCAACAACATACAATTTTCTATTTTGACCCAACTCTCCTGGATAGGACCTTTTGTAATGGGACATTGCAAATAATTCGGATTTTTGACGGATTTGAGAGACAATGAGGGACTTTTTCATATGCCATCTAACAACCTTGCTTTTTAAGCCAAAAGGAGGATATAGCACGGAGGCAATGTGACAAAGAATAAAATAAGTTAACCATTGCAGCAGGACCAGAGTAAAAAGGATTACTGCAGATCGCGAAAGAAGGCCCATGGAGGAATCATTTCTCAAGAGGCCATGGAGGGGTCGTTTGGGAGCTGAATAGTGGCCTACCTGCCCCACCCGTGGAGAGACAAGGGATTTCAACAAGATTGGCTGAGACAAAAGTGATGCCGAACAGGATGATCGACAGATGGGTAATCCGTTCCCCCTCCCCCATTCTCTCTCACTGTCTTCCTGCTTTCTTTTTCAGCTTTTTTTTTTTGGACTCCTGTTCCTAAATTGGAGATCCATAAGGCATTGTTACTGAGAGGCCTGTTTTCCAAAAATGGAGATCCATAAGGCATTATTACTGGAAGGCCTGTTTTGGAATCCAAAACAGTTTAAGTCTACCCCACCCACACGCTGGGTATACTAAGTATGACAGCTAAAGCCCTGTGAGAGATGGAGATTTTCTTTACAGACTTTTCTTTACACAGAGACAATTCTTAGAGACTAGAGACTTGATTGGACAAAGAGACTTTCTTCAAATTAACTGAACATTATTCCTTTGATCAAGGAAGAGGAAACACATCCCCAGTTTGACTTTATGCCAAAGACTGAAAAGACCTGAAAGTTGGACATGTATGTGAATGGCCACCTCTGGCCATAGCAACTAATCCATCATCGGAAGAAGCCAAATGACTGGGCTAGATCAGAATTCTACTGTGGACTATGTCCTTTCTAAAACCGGATTAATATTTTTAATCCTCATGTGTTGTTTACCTCTGGTGATGAAACTATGTACAAATGCTATTCTGCGCTCATTTTCCACTGAAAAGATAGCTTGGCTGCAAGCTAGAAGGGATTGGAGGGACCCATAAGTCTGCTCATTTAGTTTGCTTCAGCTTTTGTATACACGCTTCGCAAAAAAAAAAAATGGGGGAATAAGGCAGGAATGAAGGGGTAGGAGGAAATGGCCATATAAGGAGGTACGAGCAGGCCAGGAACACAGCCGATGGGTTATCACATGGTTTCCCTGAAATCATGTGTTTTGAGAGAAACGAAAGTAATGAAATGTAATACTGCACCACAAATATGCACCAATGGTTTGATATGTGGGCGGTCGTAAACTGAACCCACTGAATTGTATAAATAGACACTCGACCCTGTCTGCGGGGTTCTCCCTTTTCAGCATCTAGTTGTGCGTGGGATGAACCTCTGCAGCTGCAGGAAACTTTTAGTAAACTGCTTTCTTTGGAAAAAACCTCCAGTTGTCTGTCTCCTACTTCCACTGCGTCCGCACAGACACACAAGCCGAGAAGAGGGGAAGTCTGGCTTCCGCTACACTACCTTTCTTCCAAAGCAATATTCAATGGGTTCTTAAGTGATCTCCCATTTAGGTCTGTTTAGATCAGTGTTTCTCAACCTGGGGGTCGGGACCCTGAGGGGGGGGGGTTCAGAGCGGTTGCCAAAGACCAGTATTTTCTGTTGGTCATGGGGGTTCTGTGTGGGAAATTTGGCCCATTTAGATCGTTGGTGGGATTCAGGGGGCTCTTTGATTGCAGGTAAACTATAAATCCTAGCAACTACAATTCCCAAATGTCAAGGCCAGTGTTCAAATTTGGGCATGTTGAGAATTTGTGCCAAGTTTAGTCCAGAGCCATCATTGTTTGAGTCCACAGTGCTCTCTGGATGTAGGTGAACTACAACTCACAAACTCAAGATCAATGCCCATCAAACCTTTCCAGTATTTCCTGTTGGTCATGGGAGTTCTGTGCTATGTTTGGTTCAATTCCATTGCTGGTGGAGTTCCGAATGCTCTTTGAACTATACATCCCAGCAACTACAACTCCAAAATGACAAAATCACCTCCCCCCCCCCCCCCCCAACCACAAAAGTATTCAAATTTGGGTGTATCAGATATTTACATTACGATTCATAACAGTAGCAAAATTAGTTATGAAGTAGCAATGAAAATAATTTCATGGTTTTGGGTCACCACAACATGAGGAACTGTATTAAGGGGTTGCGGCATTAGGAAGGTTGAGAACCAGTGGCTTTGCTACAACAAAATGCTTGCCACAGCATGACATGAACTTAGAACTGAGGGAAGAAGTGGTGTAACTTTGTTTCTGTTCCCCCTCTACTTCAGACAGGTACTTGAAGGCTCACACGTTCTCCGGGAACTGGAAGCAATAGAAACATTCAATGAGAGGCCAGTTGTAGAATGTAAAATTATTAACTGTGGAGTTTTCGAGCCATGACTCTGAATGTTAATTTTATTTAGTGAGATATTGTACTGCGTATTGTTTTCTAATCGTAGGTGTTATGATCGTTAAAAATGTTTGACTAATTAAAAGAATCATTAAGACATTTTATATGCTTGAAGTTCTTTCCCTCTCTTCAGGGAAAACACAGTCTTGAGAATATGAGGTGTTGAATGTGTAGATGAAATGGGTATACTGCAACCTCCTAAAGCTCTTTATGCACCTGATGGCCATTTGACATACCAGTGTTCCCCCAGGAAAAACTGATTTTTTCCTCCATTGGGAATAACGCATTTGACCTAAAGAAGGGAACCAACACACGTAGCCATAATTAGACCTCACTTCCAGTTTTGATCCCCCCGCCCAACACACATACACACACACACAAATCTCTGGGTTTGGTGTGTCCCTAAGTCGGTTCTCATCCTGGAAATTTGGCTGCTGGACTATTGAAAGCTGCCCATCATCCCTGATATGAGAAAACCCAAGGAGCCTCCTTTCTTCCTTTTGTAACTCCAAGTAAGCAGACAGGAGCCCAGTCCAGGACTGAACCACCATAAATGAACAGGAGAGGCTTAAACCTCCCTGCCTTCCAGCTTGTTTTCTCCTGTATCTTTCTCTCCTGTGCAGGAGCAAAATAAGAACAACAATAGTAAACTTAATTGGCACCCCAGAGGGACAGATATATTAAAAAGAAATTATCAATGAGAATTTTTAAACCTTGTCTCATAGTTCCACTTCACATTATTAAGAGGCAAGGGAAAAAGGTTAAATTTCCTGCAGATTATGCATTTAACCTAACATATCCCGTAGTGCAGTGATTCTCAGCCTGTGGGTTTCCAGGTGTTTTGGCCTACAACTCCCAGAAATCCCAGCCAGTTTACCAGCTGTTTGGATTTCTGGGAGTTGAAGGCCAAAACATCTGGTGACAAACAGACTGAGAATCACTGCCTTAATCCAAGGTGACCTTTATTATTTTTAAAAACCATTCTAGATACTTTTAAGGAACAGTACATTTTAAACATAGATTCACAGTTTTTTTCAGCTTTTGAAACTTTCATGAATCTCAAAAATTAGTTGCTATGAAATTAGAAGAGAAACTGAGTCTTGCATGACTGTATAAACGTTGCATGATACTATTTGCTATTCCTTCGCCCAGTAAACTAGAAATGAGAGCATACCAAAACTTGACAAAAATATAGCAGTGATATTATTTCACACTGAGATCATGATGTGACCACAATGCACTGGCAAAACATTGAATCAGAACTCATTTTCAAGTTAATTGCAGCAAAAAAAAAAAAAAAAAAAACATGTATAGAAATAGCATCCAAGTGCCCGGCTTTAGGGATCTATGTTTTTTTTAAATGTCTGTGTGCTAAAACATACTCAGTACATGGTGATAGTAGAACCTTGGTAGCAGTAAAATTCACTGACAAGGAAATGTTGGAATTTTCTTTAATGAGAAGTTATTACTGTACAGCAAAGTTACAAATGAAGAAAAATTGGGCAACTTCTCATTTTCAGTCTCCCAAACCCCACCCCCTCAGCTCCATCCCATCTCCAGGTCTTCTAGTCTGAGCTGGTCCATGTTATCAAGCTCCTTATTTATTTACAGTATTTATATTCCGCCCTTCTCACCCCGAAGGGGACGCAGGGCGGATCACATTGCACACATATAAGGCAAACATTCAATGCCATAACATAGAACAGAGACAGAGACAGACGCAGGCACGGGCTGGCCTCAAACTCATGACCTCTTGGTCAGAGTGATTTGTTGCAGCTGGCCGCTATCCAGCCTGCGCCACAGCCCGACCTTCCCAATCAGGGCTCAGATGTTTTCATTTGTTGACTTTGGTTAAGAAACTCATAGCAAGGTCCTGGTGTCTTGAACACACCATATATGGATCCATGACACAGCAGTCCAAAATCTCTCCTCTCATAACATGTTACTCATGCAACATTTGTGAAGATTTTTTTTTTCTGAGTCCAGTGCTCCAAGAAGCCCCCTTATCTTACACACTGGCAAAATGCAATGTGAAGGTTCATATGCCTCATGTGAACATTCACATCAAAGAAATGCAAATGTTGGCTGTAAATAGTACAGTGTGGAGGAAGTCAGGAACATTGCTCAGCTGCAGCAATATCATCCTGGCAGCACAAAAGAGTCAGCTGCCAGTTGCAGAGCTCGTGCATAATATAAACGTTGTGCCCTACTACAGCCAAGATAGCAACTGTTTTTCTGACAACGGTTTCAAAGAAGTGAAAGTAGGTTCTTCCCCTTCTCACTGAATCACCAGAGCAGGTGCAGGAGCTGCTTCTTTCAACCCAGCCAGAACTGAATGTCGAAAAAATATCAATACTGTGAAATGCCAAATGGAGCTTCCACAAGCCGTGGATTTGAAAAGAAGCCTTGGAACGCATCCATCTCAGTCAGAACCAAGGAGGGTAGCTTCAGATAGCACCACAGGCATCAAGTCCAGCCTTAATGACTACACCCTCATATTATCCAATATCTAGTTCAGGGGGCAGAATGGCCTGGGGGCTGCATGACCCCCCCCCCCATATTTTATTTTATTGCAGCCTTCAGTCTTTGCTCAGCACTGCATGACCCTGAATCCACATGTTAAGAAAAAATGGATGTTTTCAGCACAAATTCTGGAAGCCTCCAGCAAAACAGAACATCTCCAAACACTCCAGCTCTCAACTCCAAAGGTACCAGACAAACAACCCCTAACCGCCAAAACTGCCCAACAAAATTCCTAGAGAAACCAGGAAATTGTCTTAGATCCCAAATGTGTGATGCAGTTTGCTATAAAATAATAAAATTGGTCCTTAGAGCCACCAAGCATGCCCATCTATATTAACTCCCTGAGTTAATGATTTGCTTATGTCTATGACAGTAATTCTGTCTTCTGGACATGATCGTATTGAGAGATTTCACACAAAAATTAAGATGTAGGTTCAAAATATATGTAAGCAGGTGGGAATATGGATCTTTACCATTTGCTCCAATTGCCTCCATTTGGTGGCAACAGTCCTGATTAATCAATCCCCTGTCATTCTAATTTTTAGCTGCTTTTTAAAAGTAGGATTATGTAAAACCTATCTTGTTCTTTCCTCAGCATTTACTACATTGCTTCCTTGTGCTCCTAGATAGCTATGAAAGTTTGCACAGTGACTCAGATCCACACCTGGGAGTTTTCCTTGGCTTTTGTTTCTACCTTACTTCTCAAAAAGGTCAGTTAAGCAAACTCTTGTGCACATATTGGCAGCTTAAGACATACAGATTTATATCTACATAGACATTCCCAGTGTTGTGCCACACGTTCTATATTATTTTCCACCTTTACATTTAAATGCATGTATACAGTTCACCACCCTTATCCATGGGACTCAATATCCACACATTCAGTTATCGATACTCCAAAAAATATTCCACCCAGAAGTGTTCGTGGGCCTCTCTAGGTATTTCAGTGCTATGGTATGGTATGTTTCTGACCCAAATATAGTCAAAATACAGGGGTCAGTGTTTCAGGTATTTCAATATTACAAGGAGTCTTGGAGCATATCCTCCATGGATGCAGAATTCATAATGCAATTTCAAAAAGAGAAAGAATAATGTTGAACTTCTGAACACTAATTTATAGAACATCCTGGATGCATAAATTACATATCGCAAAAATAATATTTTGTATACCATAATTTTTTAAAAAAGGTAAATGTGCAAATGATTCCATTACCAGTACAAAACTGTTCCCTTTAGAAATATTAAATTGCAAATCACATGCTTTTGAATGACAGTACCCAAATTATTAAACAACAAACAACATAAAACCTGACCTTTTGTATGCATTAGTTTGCGTTTAAACAGAGAATTCATAAAAATGATAAGACAGTCTGATTGGAATGAAAATTTAGACTTGGAGCATCCTTTTTCATTCATGATGATACTCAACATTCACTACTTTTATTCCTTTAAAAGTCACTTTGGGGTGACTCCTAGCACACCTGAACAGATAAAACGCAGTCATCCCACCAGAAGTAAATTAATCTCTAAACGCTTCTGATGTTTAGGGTGGAATTAGTCAGCTACGGCTGCGGATGGACTGACCCCATTAGCAAAACAGAGACCATTTGGGAGGGGATTCCTTCCTGCTCCCCTTGCAGTCCCTCTCTTCCCACGTGCCCTCAAAATGTACTCTGGAGATTTGCGGGGATTGTTTGGAGCAGATTTCATGAGGGCACAGGGGACAGCAGCGAGGAGAAAAGCCCCTTGTGTGAACAAAAATCTGCTTATACAACATTGAATTCCCAACCCCTAATCGCTTATGCTGCTCTCTTGTTTTCTGTTAAGCTTTACGGCTGTTTTGATCTCGTTTGATATGTCTTCTGATACACATTCAGATTCTGGTTTCCCCCTCTCACTGGTTTGCCTAATCATTTGCCTCTTGTTTTATCTGATGCAAGGTCAAACTGAGGTAAAGGAAGGAGGCTGAGGAAGTGTAGAATACATATTCTTTAATATCCAAATGAAAACATGCTTATATTGGTTATATTTCCATTTTCTTTGAAACACTAAAATCCAGTCTTTCTTTTTTCTTTTTTTTGACAAGCTCCTATCTGCCATTGTAAAAGGACTTTGTCCTACTTGTTGTAATACTTGTAACAGAGTATTTGTATAGCTCTAATCCTGTTAGGCAGAGCTCTGTCAGTATGCAGAATGCAATCTCCCTTGCTCCCCCACACCTGCACATACATGCACAGAGTGAGAATTATTTAGATGAGTCCTACTAGTTTTAAAGTTTCAATCACCTTATCTTAATTTAAAACGGATAAAAACTTATTTGGATTGCTGTGAGTTTTCCAGGCTGTATGGCCATATTCCAGAAGCATTCTCTCCTGACTTTTTATCCACATCTATGACAGGCATCCTCAGAGGTGTGAGGTCTGTTGGAAACTAGTCAAAGGGGCATTTAGATATCTGTGGAAAATACAGGGTGGGAGAAAAAACTCTTGTCTGCTTGAGACAAGTGTGAATGTTGCAATTGATCAACTTGATTAGCATTTAATGGCCTTGCCAATTCAAAGCCTGGCTGCTTCTGAGGATGCTTGCCATAGATGTGGGTGAAACATCAGGAGAGAATGATTCTGGTTCTGGAACATAGCCATACAGCCTGGAAAACCCACAGCAACCCAGTGATTCCGGCCATGAAAACCTTCAACAACACATTATTTGGATTTGTTATTGATACACCTGAACTTGAAACTGTTTTGGAGTCTGGAGATGACCACTTAATTGCTAAGTAGTATAAATTGTTGAAATATGAAATGGAGGAAGAACAGGTGAAAGATTGTATGGTTAAGTGGGCATAAAGTTTTGGTAAACAAATACAAATGGAACAATGGGAAAGGTTTTGAAATGTAGACTGAGTAATGACTTAAAATAATTTTTAAATAAAATTATGTATAGCTGGTACTTGACACCAGAAAGGATGGCTACGATGCATGTGCCGTCCGCCAGACAATAAAAAAAAACTATAAAGCTGAAACGTGCCGTCCTTTATCCGGGCGAACTGCAAATCCCTATAAGCTGTCCTAAAATATTGAACGACTGAGTCTGGAGAACTTCAAAAAAGGATGTTTATTCATACAAGGTTGTAAACCTGGCACAGATCTTAAAGTTGCAGAAAATGAAACAAATTTCCATAGGTTTTAGTTGCAGAATTATCCCTGGTTCCAGAAGGCAAAGGTGATTATAAAACCACTATACCCTAATCACGCTGTCTATTTTAGAAGGAGAAACTCTTTCCTTCCCTATCTTTACAGCAAAGATTAGTTCTAGAAGCGACGGAATAACCCTGCTCCTCTAACTAGATTCCCTATTCCAGATCAGTATAATTCAATACTTATCTAATTTGGATAGGCTTAGATTGGCCTGGTTTTGAGGATGATTTGTCCCAGTTAGCCTTGCACAGCTCCAGCACGTTGGAAGACTATAGCCAGAATGAAACTCTAAAATGGAGACTAGACCCTGGTAAAAAGGGCGGTCCTAAGATGTTGTACTCTTTGACCAATCATTGCAAAGAAAACTGCAGCCAGCTCTTGCAGACTTCAAGCCACCTTTCCTGGGCTTTTGCAGCCAGAGGCTGAAACAAAATGCAAAGGAGGGAAAACAAACAAACGACCAATAAGTAAGGCAAACCATCGTTCTGGGGGACGGAACACTCCCCGCTTAAATTCCCAGGATGTGGGAATTTACCACTCAAAAACATACAAACACCTTTGCACATATGACAATACAAACACTAGAACTTTAAACATCTCCAATAAGCAACACGAGGTCACTAATTGGTCTGTCCAAAATGGACACTTTGTCTCTGTTGCAAGTCTTTAATTGAACTTTCCTGACCTTACCATCCGGGCAAGGAAAGGTCTTTAATACAATGCCCATGGGCCACGCATGGCGGGGCAAGTCTTTGTCCTTTAACAACACAACGTTGTTAACCTCAATGTTGTCCTGTGGGCTTTGCCAGATTCTTCTAGCTTGAAGCTGGCTTAAGTACTCAGCTTTCCACCTTTTCCAAAAGTGGTTGGCCAAGGACTGCACCTGTTTCCACAGGGCACGGTGAGTTCCGTCCGGAACTGGCAACATGATGTCCTTCCATCCTGGCACCTTTTGTGTCAAAATAAGTGCAGGAGTCAGTGGTTGTAAGTTCTCAGGGTCACTGGTAAGGGGAACCAGCGGCCGGTTGTTGATAATTGCGGTAACTTCCGCCATAAGTGTCACCAAAACATCATGCGTCAATGACCTATGACTCAAAAGCATAGCATTAAGGATTTTGCGACTAATACCAATCATCCTCTCCCAAACACCACCCATGTGGGAGGCGTGAGGAACATTGAAAGTCCACATAATTTGTTCAGTATTCGTAAAGTTCTGAACCTTTGGGTCTCTCCCAAACCTAGACACACAATTGAGTTCTTTGGTCGCACCTACAAAATTGGTGCCACAGTCCGACCGAATTGACTTAATTGGCCCTCTGAGGGCTATGAACCTTTTTAATGCGTTTAAAAATGATGAAGTGTCCATCCCTTCTATGACTTCTATATGGACAGCTCGTATTACTAAACAAGTAAACAAAACTGCCCACCTCTTGTTATTTACAACACCACCCCTGGTTTTCCTAGTGACAACCTCCCAAGGACCAAACACATCGATTCCCACATGGGAAAAGGGTGGGTCTGTCAAAGTCCTATCCTGAGGTAGTTCTGCCATCAACTGACTTTGACAGTTTCGCCTAAGGCGCCTGCATTTAACACATTTGAAAATACAACTGTTGACCAACCTTTTGGCATTAACTACCCACAGACCTTCATTTCTAAGGGCTGCCTCAGTTAGAGTTCTACCCTGATGATGGATCCTTTCATGGTGATGCCGAACGAGCAGCAATGCAGTGTGACTATTAGGGGGTATGATGATGGGGTTTTTTATGCACGCCTTGAGTTTAGCTTTGGCTAACCTTCCTCCAACTCTCAAAATACCCTCCTTGTCTAGAAATGGGTTTAACTCATTTAGAAGACTTTGATTAGGGATGTTGAGCCCTTGCTCTAGCCTAGCTATTTCCTGCTTGAAAGCAGATCTCTGTACTGACTTGAATATGACGCTCTTAGCCTTTATCATATCCTGGACCTGTAAAGGCTCACTATCTTTGCAAGCTAAACGATGTATAAGCCTAGCAACTGCTCTAAGAAGACTGTGCCACTCCGAAAAACATTCAAAACGGTGTGGTTCCAGGCAAGATCTTTGGCCCATCTTGATTTCTGTGGTCATCTTGCAAACTTTCACCTCTGGAACGGACTCGGGCAATTCTGTAATATCGGTGGGAGAAAAGGCTGATGGAAAATTGACTTCGGTCAAGCATCTGGGGCCTGTCAGCCAACTTGAACTTAACACTCGTTGAGTTGAAGCTCCTCTGGAAGCGATGTCAGCTGGGTTGTTGCTGGTGGCGACGTGGTGCCACTGGCTAGGCGTAGAACTGGATAGAATGTTGTTGATTCTATTAGCCACATACACCTTGAATCTTTTGGTTGTGTTGTTGATGTAACCAAGCACAACTGTACTGTCCGTGTGGAAATGGACATCTTGAAACAAGTCTCCTATCTCTTGCTGGATGATGCGCCAGAGCTGGACAGCAAGAACTGCTGCACACAATTCCAGCCGGGGTATTGAAGTTCCCATAGGAGCTATTTTAGCCTTTGCCATGATGAATCCTGCGTGACAAAAATCTCTGTCCTTTTGTCGCATGTATGCCACAGCTGCTATAGCTCGCTCAGATGCGTCACAGAAGATGTGAAGTTGTGTGGTGGGTTCTATCATTACCTTACAGGGCGCAAATTGTCTGGGAACTGCGATGGTTTCCAGGCCTTCAGCTTGGGCAGTCCAGTTTGACCAAGCCGTTTTTATTGATTGAGACAGCTCTTGATCCCATCCTATTTTTTCTTGGATCACCTGTCTGAACTGAAGTTTAGCAGTGATCAGGACAGGAGCAGCTATGCCTAAGGGATCAAATATCCCATTGATGGCGGAAAGCATCTGTCTCTTAGTGTTCACAAACTGAAATTTAGATGCTCTTAACGAAAGATGGTCCGATTTTACATCCCAGAGAAGTCCTAAACTAGACTGGGAGCTTAACCCTTTGAATAACTCATGAACATTGCTTTCCGCTAAGTCTTCGGAGGGAAAGGCTTGCAAGATTTGTCTGCTGTTGGATAATAGTTTGTGCAGGCGAATGTTGGCACCTTTTAACAAAGCCTGCAGCTCATGCACTATTTGGATGGCTTGATGAACGGAGTCAAACGAAACCAGAAGATCATCCACGTAGAAGTTGTGGTTAACTATGCTGGCGACTTCTGGACTGAACTGGTGCCCAAACTCATCTGCGGTTCTTTTGAGGCAGTAGTTTGCAACGGCTGGAGACGGGGTATTTCCAAAGACATGTACGCGCATCTGAAAAACCCGAACGTCACACAAATTTTGAGTGTCCGCGTACCACAAAAACTTGAGGTACCTGCGATGATCAGGACGAACTAAAAAGGCGTAAAACATCTTGTGGATGTCTGCAATAACAGCAAACTCTTTCTCTCTAAATCTCAAGATGACTCCGAGCAAACTGTTTAAAAGATCTGGTCCCTTTAGCAAAACATTATTAAGAGAAATGCCTTGGCATGCGGCACTGGCATCGAATACAATTCGGACCTTGTTAGGCTTTTGGGGATGCGTGACTTTATGGAAAGGCAGGAACCAGTTTTCTTCATTGACCTCACTTTGATCAGAGACCTCGGCGTAGTTACTTTGGAACATGTCTTCCATAAAGCCAACGATTTGCTCCTTTACCTTGGGGTCTTTCTGCATCTTCTTCTTCAGTGACCAGAGTCTATTTTCTGCCACATGCCTGTTGTTTGGCAAAGTGGGTTTTTCTGCTTTAAAAGGCAGAGGGGCTATCCAATTTCCCTCTGGACTCCGGGAAACTTGAGAGTTCATGATCTCTAAAAACCTCTGTTCATCTTTGGAAAGCGCTGTAGTTTCATCCCTTTCGGAGACTTCAAAGATGGAAGAATACTCTGGTGTTATCCCCTGACAATAGACCGAGATATGACTCAAACAGCTATGCATTAGTGTGGGGCGACTGCCTTGAAGCACGTGCACTTGACGAGTGCCCACCGACGATGGAGGGTGCATCCTATTTATGCACACTGGGCCTGTAACTGTCCAGCCTAGTGGTAGCAGCTGAGCAATGGGCGCCCCTGGAGGTCCCTTAACTTGGTCGTTCACATAGAACAAGTTCGGACAGTCCGCACCAAGCAGAAGGGCAATGTCCACATCTGGACGGAAAGCAGGTAAGGCGTTCTTCAGCTTTCGCAAGTGAGGATGGGCTTCCACGACTTCTCTGGTGACAATCTGCCTTTTGTTCCGGGGAATAGAGGAACACTCAATGAGGTCTGGTAACTCGAACAGTCTCTTCTGGTCACAAGAGGAGACAACAAAGCCGGATGCTATGCGACCCTGCAACTTCTTCTTCCCTACACAGGTGGACATGGTGTAGTCGACCGTCTGGGTTTTTATGTCAAACAGTTGGAAAAACTCTGGAGTCGCCAGGGAGGCGTCGCTTTGTGAATCCAAAGCCACGTAAAGTCTCTTTTTAAGCCAAGGTCTTCTGGCTGGATATACATCTGCTAGGCAGATGGGATGGCAGACTCTGAACTGGTGCACGTCAGAGCATAGTTCAGTACAGGCGACCGATGGAGCATCCTCCTGCATCCGTGACGCGGTCTGCATGTTGGTGGCTTCAGTAGATGACCCTTCTTTGGAAGACGTGTCCCCTTTGGCGCGGGAGACAGCGTCAGAGTTGTGCATCGCGGTGCAATGCTTAAGGCTGTTACACCTTGCGCATTTGACGTCCTCTTTGCAGTTGGATGCAAAGTGAGGAGTAGCTCCACAGCACCTAAAACATATGCCCAGCTTCTGAACAATCTGTTGTCTTTCTTTATAAGGCTTCTTGCCAAATTCCCGGCAGTTGGCCAAACTGTGAGGCTTTTGGTGAATGGGGCAGAGCACCTCCTTCACCTCTGACTTGGATTCGTTGGCCCTGTGCTGAGTTTCAACAGCCTTAACACTAACCGGTCTTTTGGCCTCTCTGGATGGTTTTTTCTCCACTTTAGGTGCCTTCTCTGGCTGGGTCCCTTGGTATAAGGTGGGGAGGCCCGTCTGCGGATCATTCCTTTCTCTGGCCGCCCTGGTGATGAACTGGACCAAATGAGAAAATGGAGGGTATGCCTGGGAGTGGGCCTCCTTGTAGTTGAAGACCTCCTGTCCCCAGCGTTCTTGCAAAGTGAAGGGCAGCTTGGTCAAGATCTGCCTCTGGGACAGGTGCTGATCGAGGCACTTCAAACCGGGCAGTTCTGGATTCTCCTTGGCCGACTCTAATTCCGTAAGGAGATCGCTGAGGTCCCACAAGAGTTTGAAGTCTTTGAGTTTCAAAGCTGGGAACCTTTGGAGCTTGTCCATAAGAGATGCTTCAATCTCTGTGCTGGCCCCATACCTCTGCTGCAACCTGGCCCAGGCCTTTTCCAGGGCTTTGTCGGGATCGGCTACGTGGGCTGCGTAGATCTTCTTAACTTGTGAGGATGAGGCTGGGCCCAACCATGCAGCCAGAAGAGTCAGTTCTTCCTCAGGCAATAACTTTAAGTCTCTGATTGCTCTCTGGAAGGTGGCCTTCCAGAGAAGAAATTCCTCAGGCTTGTCCGAAAACTTTTCGACACCCTTGTCCTTAAGATCTCTTCTGGGGCTTCTGATGATGGAGACAAGCTGGGACTCTGGCGTCGAAGGGAACAATTGAGGAGTTTGCTGTTGTGGAGTGGACTCCCACCGTGCACCTTGCGTCAACCTTTGGCCTCTTGGAGGGATGACATCGACCACTGACGAATCGGTGGCTCCCTGTGCAGCTGTCTGTAAGGGCCAACTAGCACTTGGCCTTGAGGCCCTGATTGACTGACCTAGGGATTTAGCAGGAGGCACAGGTAGCTCGGGCAAGGGTGAGCTCCCCGCTATGACGCTCTGCTCTGCAGGAAACTCAAAAGTGACTTTGGGGCCCTGCTCTGGGTAAGGAGAGAAGTCTTCCTGTTCCTCATCCGAAAACTGGCTGTTTAAGCTATTAAGATGCACAAGCACCTTGGAAGAAGGGTCCTGCTTCGGCAACTGACTTACATTTTCTTCTGTGAGTGGCTCAATTAGGGCCTTGGCCAAAGTCTCAGCCCTTACCTTTTTGGCAGTAGCATCCATCCTTATTCTAAGCATTTCTATTTCACCTTGCCTTTGGGCCTGTTCCATTTGCATTTCGCTTTGTCTACGGGCCTGTTCTATTTGCAGTCGTTGCTCTTCTTCTTTAAAGGGAAGGGTGAGATCAGCTGCCTTAGCATCAGCCTCCGCCCCCGCTACCTTGCTCTTTAGCTCTAGACGTGCAGCCTCCTTAATGTGCAAGGCAGCTAGGGAAGAGATGGCACTCCCAGCAGCAGAAGACTTGCTAGAGTGGCTATGTTTAGATGATGCACACTCCCTTAGTTTAGATACCTGGCTAGAGCGGTTGGACTTAAGACTAAGTGCCACAGCAGGTGATTTTAAAAGATTGGTCTCACGGCTGCATAAGGAAGACTGATTTCCTTTTGGCTCAGACCTTAGATTAACAGATGGAGAACTAAATTCCAAGGCATCTAGAATTGCCCTCACCTTATTTTCTTTCTCATTAGTGTCAGCTAAGACACTCACTATTTCTAACTCTGAATCCTTGGCGTTAATGCGCTCGAGGACCTGGACTATCTTAGACACCAAACCCCTCCAAATACCGAAGGTCTCTTCAAGGTCTGTCTGTAATATGGATGGCACCCTTGTAATACCCAAGCTCTCAATTCTGTCCATTAATGTTACAATTCGCTCCCATGCCGAACCTAACCTCACATGGAGGAGCTCCTTTTCATCTATTAGATGGGCTAGCATCTTGGCTGAAGGGTGCTTTATCCTTTGGGGCCTTTCATTCCTACTTTCAGCCTCAGAAGGAGGTATACCATCTGCATCATCTTGAAATTGCATAGACATTATGTATTCTTAATAGCAAGTAAATTTACAACAAAGGCAAATGCAATATACCTGCAAGTAAATTTACAATAAAGGCAAATTCAATATATAATACAATTCACAGCACTTAACCATAGCAATATATATCACTAAGTAACTATACTTTACAAAGATTGTGACCTTTGGCGCCAGACTTTGGTGGGCAAGCTGCAAAATGCCAACTGACAGCAACTTGCCACTTGATACCTCCCTTGCCCGAGTGACGTAAACTGCCAAAATGGCGACTTCGCCAAATTTTCAAGCACCTCGTGCTCTGCGGCTCGAGGCCTGCCGCCGAAGGAGCACCGAGGCTGGCTTTGGAAAGGAGGAGAGAAAAGACGCCTCCTCCCCGCTGTGAAGGGAGGTCACCACCGCAGGTCGATGAGGCAGGTCACCACCGCAGGACGATGAGGCAGGTCACCACCGCAGGACGATGATGCAGGTCACCACCGCAGGACGATGATGCAGGTCACCACCGCAGGACGATGAGGCAGGTCACCACCGCAGGACGATGAGGCAGGTCACCACCGCAGGACAATGAGGCAGGTCACCACCGCCAGGCGACCGTCCCGGCCGAGCGCTTCTGGACTCACCACCTCCGTGTAAGCCCAGGACCTACTGCTGGAGCTCCGCGGCTCGATGCCTGCCACCGAAGGAGCTCGGGGTAGATTGCTGGGTTTTGCACAGCCGTGCAATTGCAGAAACAGCCGCAGCTGAAGAGCAGGATACTGCAGAGGCTGAAGGAATGGCAGCAAGCTTCACTGCAACAGACCAACAAAATCAAAGTCTCTATGGCCGTGCAGGCTAGCTCAAGCGGAAAACCGCTGATCGTCCTCAAAACTGTGCCATCCGCCAGACAATAAAAAAAAACTATAAAGCTGAAACGTGCCGTCCTTTATCCGGGCGAACTGCAAATCCCTATAAGCTGTCCTAAAATATTGAACGACTGAGTCTGGAGAACTTCAAAAAAGGATGTTTATTCATACAAGGTTGTAAACCTGGCACAGATCTTAAAGTTGCAGAAAATGAAACAAATTTCCATAGGTTTTAGTTGCAGAATTATCCCTGGTTCCAGAAGGCAAAGGTGATTATAAAACCACTATACCCTAATCACGCTGTCTATTTTAGAAGGAGAAACTCTTTCCTTCCCTATCTTTACAGCAAAGATTAGTTCTAGAAGCGACGGAATAACCCTGCTCCTCTAACTAGATTCCCTATTCCAGATCAGTATAATTCAATACTTATCTAATTTGGATAGGCTTAGATTGGCCTGGTTTTGAGGATGATTTGTCCCAGTTAGCCTTGCACAGCTCCAGCACGTTGGAAGACTATAGCCAGAATGAAACTCTAAAATGGAGACTAGACCCTGGTAAAAAGGGCGGTCCTAAGATGTTGTACTCTTTGACCAATCATTGCAAAGAAAACTGCAGCCAGCTCTTGCAGACTTCAAGCCACCTTTCCTGGGCTTTTGCAGCCAGAGGCTGAAACAAAATGCAAAGGAGGGAAAACAAACAAACGACCAATAAGTAAGGCAAACCATCG